>NC_026504.1:2044721-2344156 GCF_000182925.2 Neurospora crassa OR74A
CATTATAAAATCTAAGAACCGGTAGGCTATTATTTAGATATATTAAATTTATATACCCAACTTCGCTTTTATTAAAGTACAACCCCCCCCGCCCTTATAATAGAAAGGTATATTAAAGATATTAAATTAAAGTAATTTTATATATTTAATTTCGTTTTAATTAGAGTACGAACCGCCTACTCCGGCCCCGTACTAAATACAGAGAGAATATTTAAGTCTTTTTAAAATTTTTAAGAAATAAAACACTTTACTTTAGTTAGAGTACGAACCGCCTACCCCAACCCCGTACTAAATACAGAGAGAATATTTAAATCTTTTTAAAATTTTTGAGAAATAAAACACTTTACTCTAATTAGAGTACGAACCGCCTACCCCGGCCCCGTATATATAGAAAAGATATTTAAGTCTTCTTAAGATTTTTAAGAGATAAAATACTTTACTTTAATTAGAGTACGAACCGCCTACCCCGGCTCCGTATATACGGAGAGGATATTTAAATCTTTTTAAAATTTTTAAGAGATAAAATACTTCGCTTTAATTAGAGTACGAACCGCCTACCCCGGCCCTATATATACAGAGAGAATATAAATCTTCTTAAAATTTCTAAGAAATAAAACACTTCGCTCTAGTTAGAGTACAAACCGCCTACTCTAGCCCTATATTAAATACAAAGAGAATATTTAAATTTTTTTAAAATTTTTAAAAGATAAAATACTTTACTCTAGTTAGAGTACAAACCGCCTACTCCAGCCCTATATATATAGAGAGAATATAAATTTTTTTAAAATTTTTGAGAAATAAAATACTTCGCTCTAATTAGAGTACGAACTGCCCACCCCAACCCCGTACTAAATACAAAGAGAATATTTAAATTTTTTTAAAATCTTTAAGAGATAAAATACTTTACTTTAATTAAAGTACAAATTACCTACCCCAGCCCCGTATTAAATATAAAGAGAATATTTAAATTTTTTTAAAATTTCTAAGAAATAAAATACTTCGCTTTAGTTAGAGTACGAACTATCTACTCCGGCCCCGTACCAAATATAGAGAGAATACTTAAATCTTCTTAAAATCTTTGAGAAATAAAATACTTCGTTTTAATTAGAGTACGAACCGTCTATTCTAGCCCTATATATACAGAAAGGATACTTAAGTTTTCTTGAGATTTCTAAGAGATAAAATACTTCGCTTTAGTTAGAGTACGAACCGCCTACCCCGGCCCCGTATATATAGAGAGAATATAAGTCTTTTTAAAATTTTTAAGAGATAAAATACTTTGTTCTAATTAGAGTACGAACCGCCTACCCCGGCTCCGTACATACGGAGAGAATATAAGTCTTCTTAAGATTTTTAAGAGATAAAATACTTTACTTTAGTTAGAGTACGAACCGCCTACTCTAGCCCCGTACTAAATATAGAGAGAATATTTAAATTTTTTTAAAATTTTTAAGAAATAAAATACTTCGCTTTAATTAAAGTACGAACCGCCTACCCCAGCCCCATATATATAAAGAGAATATAAATCTTTTTAAAATTTCTAAAAGATAAAACACTTTGTTCTAATTAGAGTACGAACCGCCTACCCCAGCCTCGTATATACGGAGAGAATATTTAATAATCTTTTTAAAATTTCTAAAAAATAAAACACTTCGCTTTAATTAGAGTACGAACCGTCCACCCCGGCCCCGTACATACGGAGAGAATATTTAATAATCTTCTTAAGATTTTTGAGAAATAAAATACTTCGCTTTAATTAGAGTATAAATTGCCTACCCCGGCCCTATACTAAATACAGAGAAAATACTTAAATCTTTTTAAGATTTCTAAGAAATAAAATACTTTACTTTAATTAGAGTACGAACTATCTACCCCGGCCCCGTACTAAATATAGAAAGAATATTCAATAATCTTCTTAAAATTTAAGAGGTAGAAAAACTCTAACTTCGCTCTAATTAGAGTACAACCCCCTTTATTAATAGGTATAGATATTAGACTTAAAATAGTCTTATATATTTAACTTCGCTTTAATTAAAATATAGTACTAATTTTAATTAGATAGAATATTTAGGTCGTTAGATTTTATTCTAATATAGTAGTAAATATACAAATAAGCGCTATAAATAATTCTAAATAAGGCTTATATACTATACTTTAGGCTATTTGGATTTTATTTTAATATAATAGTAAATATACGGATAGGCGCCGTAGGTAATTCTAAATAAGGTTTATACGTTATACCCCAAACCATTTAAATTTTATTCTAATATAATAGTAAATATACCGATAAACGCCGTAAGTAATTATTAATAAGGCCCGTACGCGGTACCCTAGGCCCTAGGTCTTTATCCTAATATTTAGAATTAACCCTAACCCTTACTACTTCCCCTACCCCCTCCCCTCTTTAAAAACTATTTATTAAAATCGCCCTTACTTTTTATTCTAATACTAAAGTAAATAGAAGAGACGCTAATCTAGAGCGGCTTTAAACCCTCTTAAAAAGGTATAAGAATTACCTCCCCCCCTCTTCGCCCCAGTCCCTAAACTCTCCTTTCTATATATATATACCGTCTAATACTTCGAATGAGTATTTATATAGTTAAAAATTTATTCGAAGTATTGGACGGTATATTCCTTTTACTATAGATTAACAATATCGTTACTTAATTTAACGCTTATTAAAGTGCTAAATAACGTATTCCTTTTACTATAAATTAGTAATAATTATTACGAAGTTTGTAAGGTACGGGGTTTATCCGTTAAATTTAATAGTTTACTAACTTAACTTATAGGGAATTTAAATTAAACAATAAAAATAGTATTAATTTAAGCTTCAACGTCGATTTATATTTTAAGATAGTAATTATATTTGTTTATATATTTTATAATTAGCGCTATTTAAATTAGGATAAAGGAAGTACTTTTAATATTATTAAGGTTGAATAATTAGAGATTAACTATACCCTTCCCGGAATGCCGATTTCTATATAAGAAGCGTACTTGTAGGAGCCTTAAACCGATTTATATTAGGCTATAAAACTTTCGGATAGGGATAATAAATATAGTAAGGTAAAATAGGCGGAGGATAGTAAAATATACTAAACATTAAACTTAGTATTAATATTAAACTCTAAGGTCGATAATATAAGTAGAGATAAAATTTAGTTTACTAAAGAACTAGGAGAGGGAATATAATAAAATAGTACTTTAAGGAATATATAAGTTTCTAAAAATTATAAAGTGTAAGGGTATGGAAGGGGAGTAGACAAGGTTAACGCTAGTAGTAAATACTAGAAGTAAGGAGTAAATTTATTAATTATAAACCTATATATACGTTTTTTACCTAATTAATAAGTCGAGCCTAACCTGCTATATTCGATTAAAATATTATAATAGTTAAATACGGTTTTCGCTTTAATTAGAATCTAGTAAGCAACCTATATATTACTTATAAACAATTTTCGCTCTAATTAGAGTAAATTCTAGACTATTATCTTTTATTCTAATTAGAGCGAATTTATTTACTTTAATTAAAGCGAAGGTTATTTATAAGTAATATATATAGGTTATTAAACTTTAATTAGAGCGAGAATTGAATAGTTTTAATTTAGATAAATAACCTACTTTAATTAAAGTAAAAGTAATTAAATATAAGAAGTACTTTAATAAATATATTAACGCTAGTTAGTAGTTATATAATATTTAGTAGGGCGGGGATTAAAAATAGGGGTTAGGGTCGTAAAAATATAAGGAAGCGGGGGTAAAGTAAGTTGGATAGTATTATTCCTACTATATACTATATCTTTAATAGAACTATTCTTATACTTACTATTCTAGTTTACTTTAATAACCGATAGTACTTTAATATACTCTACAAAAAAGTTAGGCCTATAAGTATTAAAGTGCTCCTAATCCTATAAAAGGGGTATATATATTATTAGGTCGTTTAATATATGTATTAAATCGTTTACTTTAATTACGACTATAGTACATGTAATTTGCTAGAAGATTTCGGGTAGTAAAAGAATAGCGTAGGGTATTTAGAAATTAATATAATATAATACATATACCAATATAATACGCTTTAAGAAGAAGTTTTGGAGGTGTAATAAGAAAATACCGGCCTTAGAGGTATCGGATAGTGGGCTAAGCTTCTTCTTCGGCCTTTTAAATAACTATTTAATCCGATTAAGGTAATAATTATACTTATTATAATATATAGTACGAATATAATTATTATAATTAATATAACCTTAGAGAATATAGAGAATGGCTTTGTAAAAATATTTTATATTTGCAATAATATATATATTAGGGTAATATATAATTAATTCAGCCCGTTATTTAATATTATACTTCGTTTATTTCCTCGGTTTAATAGTCCTAAATATATTAAAATTAGGGTTTGTTATAAACGAAGGGCATTTAGACTAACTAAGTAGCTAAGATTGAACTATATTAAAGATTATATCTAATATAAATAATAATTTAGTATTATATATATATGAACAGTTATTATATAATTGGTTTTACAATAAAGACGGCCTTTTAAATATATATCTAAACTAATTGAAATATTAATAAGGTACAAAGAAATAGGCAATACCCTCTCTACTAACACGAATAGCGTAATTAAAATATTATTATAAATCTGTAATATCCTTAAACGTAACTTTATTATATTATATAACTCGGGCTATATTAAGTATATTTATACCTATCCCTAATATAATTATCGATATAATAATATAGTATTGGGAATTAGGGGTAATAAATTATTAATATAAACGTTCTTAATTAGGGGGGCGGATATAAGAGTAGTAAATTTAAACTACTATAAGCACTTCGGTTCTAATATAGAAATTACATTTAATTATAATACGGATAAGATGCTTCTTTACTTTACTAATTAGGTCCTTACTATCGATGTAAATAATAGTTTTAGGGATTATTACCCCTACTATAGGGATGAAGAGAAATTTAAGTTACTTAAAAGTTTAATTTTCGCTAAGTAGAATATAATCGAAAACTATACTAATATTAAGGCGGTCGATTAAAGTACGGATAATACGTAGGGAGTTAGAAGATTCCCTAAATTTATAAAAATTAGCGTATTATTATATATAAACCTTGGATTCTCTAATTAATATAGTTATATAACCGAATTAAAAAATAGAGAAGGGAAGGGTCCGGTAGAGTTAAAAGAGATTAGAGAATTTAATACGGAAGTTGTACTATTAGTAGATTATATAAAATTTATTTATAATTATAAATACTATACGGGCGGCGAATTCCGAATTGCGAAGGATTTTAAGGAATTAATAGTAAAGAGCCTACTTAGGCCCGAGGAGGATATACGTAAAATATTTAGTATATATATAGTCCTATATTATATAAGTTTAAGTATATTAATTAAATACTTTATATTTAGAATAGTAATTACTAAATATACTTTATAAAAGTCTTAATTAATAAGTAAAAGCTTAGCATTAGGGTACTTTATAATAACGTCCCTCTATTCCTAATTAAGACGGTTTAAGGGAATAATTTGTAAAATAATTTTATTTAGTAAAATTATTAATATTATTTGAAGTATAATACTCTTATTAAAATTAATTACTACTATAAAAATAGTATTACTAGAACGGTATATAATACGACGGATATATTTAACCTATTCTAAACGAGGTTTATGGCGGTTAGAATTTATAATTAATTGAAAGATTGGATTAAGTAGAAGTTGGACGATAGTATATATAAAACGAATTTAAAATCTAAAATATTTTATTAGGTATATATATTTAACAATAATAGCGATATATTCGTACGATGTTAATCCGGGAGAGGGCGAAATAGCGAAGTTGGAATAAGTTTTAAAGTATTGAATAAACCCTAAAATTTCGTTGAAGGTAGAATTAAACTAGGCTATATTTAATATTAAATTTTAGATTAATATAATAAAGAATAAATAAAATATAATACTTATTTCTTAGGATGGTAATTATAGCGTTTAACGAAGGAACGCCTTAGACTTTGTTTAATAATGAATATTAATTATAGTAAAAAAAAAAAAGTTGCGAAATTAAAGGTAGGATTGATATTAAACTCAATAATTAAATTAGGTTTAGGTATTGGTTGTAGTTATAGAGATATCTGCGAGTGATATGCTTGAGTAGAGTTTTGTTTGTATGGGAATAATAGCGTTTGACGGCCAAAATGCTCAAAATTGACACAGACCTCCTCTCACAAAGTTCGAGGAGACCCACATTTTATGTGGGGCGGGGGAACGGAGGCAGATGGGGTCTGTTCAGAGACTACCCCGCCCTATCCACGCGTTTTGGAACGCCCAGTTAACGTAACATTTATACACTCATTAGTTTCCCCGATACATAGGCGGTGAACCGTTAAGTTCCTTTCCATTTCTTCTCATCTCCTATTTGCCTGCATAGTAGTTTAGGGGTCCTGGCTTTTGCAAGCGTATGCCTAAAGACAGCCTGGGGATGACTTGAAGCCTCCGCACCCAAGCAGCCATACACTACAACGCATGAATAAACCCTGGACAAGTAGACCTGTGCGAGCAAGGGGAAATACCAGCATAACCCGACACCTTGGGTTGGTACTGTGTGTAGTATGTCTTGTCGGTATTTGGCCAAAACCACCCCCCTTTTTTGCCTGTTCACGGAGACCCCTCGGCCCCCTCTAGCAGTATGTGGAGGATCGTGATGATGTTTTTTGGGGCACGGCTCCAACCCGTTTTTGACGGTGGAGCACGAAGCATCCGCTAGGAACCTGGAAGCGTCTAGAAAGCGGATGCCCACATCCACGTCATTCCGCAACCAAATGGGAGCCACTTTCGACGCCGAAGCGTGTCATAATCCGGGCGAGCCACAAAAGGACGTTTCAAACCTCACCGTCGTCAGAATCCAAGTGTGGACTGGATCACAGATATCGCCCTTACTCCTATCTCAAGGAGCCAATGAGGAAGCATGCGCAAACGTTCTTTGTGCGGCTGAGTGTCTCCCGTCTGTCTCGCCGAACGACAGCTGCTTCGATCCCTGAAAGGCAAGAAGCTTAGGTGGAGTTGAAAGTTGATAGGACTCCAGTGGAAATCGACACAGTGTCGCACACGGTAGGACGGGACGAGAGTACTTATTCACGCTCCATAAGTATGCATCACCGCCAGCAACCAACTTGACAATGCGAAAGAGCTGAGTAATCATCGAATTTTGCTCACATTCTGACCATGGCTTTTGAAGAAAGTGAAAAGATACAGTACGTTTTGCAGCCGACCGGGAACTGTAGCCCGATATGTCACTACGATATAGTCGACCTCTGTTACCGTTCGTGGAGTCAGTGTCACTTGCTTCTTTTGTTTTGAAAACAAGAGTAAGGCCATCTCATAGCCTCGCCCGGGTGGAGTATATGTCAGTTCCTTTCTGTATCGATAGTATAGACATACATTTCGATCTGGAGCGATAGTCGGTTGCGTTCCCAAACGCTCACCTGATTCCATCTTCAACGTACGATCGAGATTGAATCACTTCGTTCTTCTACAGAACTTGAAAGGACATATGTAAAGATCGTAGGTGAGCAAGGCTATTGGTGAATGGCGCAGGTCACTTAAGATGGAAAGCCATCTTCTCTTTCCTTAGCAGCGATCCACCGCAGACAGCGTTGTTATTGTAACATGCCCAATATCAGAAACGTGTGAAGGGAAAGAACGAGCAGTTGCTCAGCTATAAAAGAAAGCAGCAATAGGTAGTTCCACAACTCACTTGTTCGTTCTTTCACTTCTTTGACAATTGAGAGCCTTCGCAACAACCCGGTAGCCTTCCCCGGAAAGATCGACTCGGAACGCGCTCGAAGACTCCGAATCTGTCGGGCCAAGACACAACTTGAAAATCTCCGTGGAAGACACGACGTTGTACCTGTCTTTCTGACTAGAATACCTAGCGAGGTAAGTTCAAGTCGATAGACTATCACCAACCTTACAACCGCTCCCATGATGCACATCGATGCTGGCCTCATCGCATTGACTGCGCCGCACTGTGCTTCCCTGTTGCTTGAGCTTCTCCACGCTCCTTTCCCCTTCGGTGGATCCCAAATGGCAGGACAAGCGGACAGACCTTGGCGTTTGCGACGATGATGGCGTATCCCTGAGCCGTTGCCACTTGCGAATGTTCAGTGGTTGATGTCCGCGCCTCCCCTCATTTCAGCGGGCAGCGCTTGACGCTCGCTTGCTAAGGTGCGGTTCAGGCGGTTGCAACTGTGTCCGATTCGGCCCTCTGTTCAGTGAAGGTGCGTTCGGAGGGGTCGTATATAAGAGGTACCGAGGGGTGGTATAAAACACAGGCCCGAGCGGACGGACTGAGCCTGGAGGCCCAAAGTTTGGCTTCCAAGTTGTTGAAAGACCCGGACCCCCGCCTGGGGGCACTGCGCTGGGCGGGCTGCTTGCACCTGCCCACACGGCACTGGCCAGGCTGGGTGGTAGGTACATGCTGCCTACCCCAGTTGGCACTCGTCCGTTGTCCACCTCGGCGATTGGGAAGCGTAAGAGTGACAACTGGAAGCTGGAACTCGCCTTGCCTCCAGGTGGAGGGTAGGTACTATGGGGACGTACCGGATGTACCCTGGGCCAAAGCCGCCACGCCTGCCTTTCGTTTAATTCCCCGAACGGTAGCAAAAAATATTTGAAATTTGGAGCGCGCCGACTCACCAACACCTGATCCTTTCCTTTTTCTTCCTCTCTTCTTCCCGTCAACCATTCAAGCAATCTGAAGTCCGCTCAAACCACCTTCAACCAACCCCCCCCTCAAGCTATCTAGGGCACCAAGCTACCCTTCTGACTCCCCCTCAGACCCAGAGTTCAACCTTTCTCGTCCGTGAACGTCCTTACAACACCCCAGGCGCTCATCTCCCTATCCAAACGAGTCCAACGCTCACGTCACCTCCTGTGGATCACCTACTCCAACCAAGTCAACTTTCGACATCACAATCAATCACCATGTCTGCTGTCGTGGAGAAAATCACTGACGCTGCTGCCGCCGCCGTCAACGACGTTACCAACGCTCTGGCCAACACCTCTCTGACTGGCAACAAGTCCGCTGACGAGAAGCCCGCCGCCAACGATGCTGTCCTTGCCAGCGCTGCCGAAGGTCGCCGCCTCTACATCGGCAACCTTGCCTATGCGACAACGGAGGGGGAGTTGAAAGAATTCTTCAAGGGCTACCTTGTGTAAGTTTGGCTCGTCCCGCCTACCCTTTTTCCCTTTGTCGTTGTCTGCCCTTGTCCTCTCACCGCCTTTGCATTGTTTCCCTGCATCCCGCTTCCCCGCCTTGTTTGGATTGTATTTACGCGGCTGGAAGCAGTTGCCCGCCACAAACCTCACATTCCCCTTCCCGTTTCCATCATGTTGCCTTGTTTAGGCCCTTTGGCCCTTTGACGTCACGTCATCCACCTCGCTCCTCTGGCTGTGAGAGTGGGCCGCTTGCAGGGCCGTAGGGTGGGGTTGACATCCGGGTTTCTTGGTCCCGTGTTACGTGTGCTCGTCCGTTACTAACCAGTTTCGTTGCGCGCAGTGAGTCTGTTTCCATTCCCAAGAACCCTCGCACCGACCGCCCTGTCGGCTACGCCTTCGTCGACCTCTCTACCCCTAGCGAGGCTGAGCGTGCCATCGCTGAGCTCTCCGGCAAGGAGATCCTCGAGCGCAAGGTCTCCGTCCAGCTCGCTCGCAAGCCCGAGTCTAACGAGAAGGCCGAGGGTGCCAACGGTGAGGGCCATGAGGGCACTCGCCGCCGCCAGTCCACTCGTGGCCGCGGTCGCGCCGGTCGTGGCCGTGGCGGACGCGCTCGTGGCGATCGTGTAAGTTCCATTACATCATCTGTGAAGTGGACAGAGAAACTGACATCCCGACCTAGGGCGAGAAGAAGGAGGAGGGTGCCGAGGGCTCCACTTCCCCTGCTACCGAGGCTCTGAAGGACATCACCAACGAGACTCACAACAGCGACAACAAGGCCGGCAAGCCCCACAACCGCTCTCCCCGTGAGCGCCGCGAGCGCGGCCCCCCGGCTGACGGTATTCCTTCCAAGACCAAGGTCATGGTCGCCAACCTTCCCTACGACCTGACCGAGGAGAAGGTGAGTTTTTGTGCCGACCTATGCCATGACTGGAGACATGCTAACTCTTTCCACAGCTTAAGGAACTTTTCGCTGCTTACCAGCCTTCCTCCGCGAAGATTGCTCTTCGCCCCATCCCTCGCTTCATGATTAAGAAGCTTCAGGCCCGGGGTGAGCCCCGCAAGGGCCGTGGCTTCGGCTTCGTTACCCTCGCCTCGGAGGAGCTCCAGCAGAAGGCTGTCGCTGAGATGAACGGCAAGGAGATCGAGGGCCGCGAGATCGCTGTCAAGGTCGCCATCGATAGCCCCGACAAGACCGACGAGGAGGCCAACGAACCCGAGGGCGAGGCCCAGGCCCCCACCAACGGCACTACCGAGCAGGCTGGCGCTGCTGTCACTGCCTCTGCTTAAACACTCCATTTGATGACGAGATGAGTGTGCGCACAAGTTAATAAAGATTTCGGTCACAGACACTACTTTAATCTCGACCGACACATGTCTTATGTTTTACTGGGCGCATGCATTTTTACCCTCACGATTTTGGCACGGAACGAATGATTTTCTTTTTATGGCGGGATCTGCAAGTGGGTATGAAAGCGGGAAGATTGGGCGGTGGGATAATGTGATCATGTCTGGCGTCACGGGTTATGGGGGTTTGCAAAGGCCTCAAATCGCTGGTAGACTTCAGGCATCGTTATCCTGCGGCTCTTTGCAGGCAACAAAAATCTAATATTTTTCATGACTTGTCTTCTTCATTTATGTGTTATGGATCATCTTTTATCTCAGGGTCGCTTACATTCATCTAGTGTTTTCAAACTCTCATGTTTGCAGGAGATGGTCAGTCAAATCGGTCTAGGAATAGGAAAATAAGCATGATCGGGCCAAGAAGTCATTGATATGTCATGTTTAATTAATAGGAACGCCAACGGGTAAAGTGGTTTGTGATAGATACGTGTCCAGTCATCCTCAACATGGGAATCACCTAATTGTGAGGCGTAGAAGTAGTGTTGGAGGGAACTAATGGATCCACTGCCCGTGCCTTGCGTGCCTTGATGGGTGGTTGTGACAAAGTTGGGGACGGACAGTTGCAGATGTTCCTGCAGGCCAGAGAGGGGCAGCTCCCCGTTAACAAGCGGTCCCCTGAAACGCCCCTGATCTTTATTCGCAGTGCGTGACGAATGATGAGAAAAGGCCAGGTCTGGACCTTTGCATAAAACATGGTACCTACCTAGGTAGATATGAATGGTCGACATAACGGAAGGTAGGATCCTGAAGGTTGGATGGACGGACGAGCTGGCTTGTGTACACGCACCATGCACTGTGGCCTCGATGAATACTCTTATGGCTTGTGAATTTCAATTCGGTTAGGTTGTTGCTTGAATCACGTAACTGATCATATCTTAGCAAATCTAAAATGCAGTCCCAAACTCAAGTTGTAGTAATTCGTCGGGTAGATGGAACGTGACCTAATGATCAGCATGCCTCGATCTTCCAACACTTCGGGTCGGGTTTCCGTCCTGGCTGGTCGCTCCAGTGCCACTAAAACGAAGGAAGGTAGCCGTCCGAGGTAAACCAACTGCTGAAGCGTAGGGCAGGGGGTGCCTGCAATAGCGCGGGCGACTTCATCATTCAAGTCGCCAATTGTCTGTCTGACTGATTGTCCACCAGACAACCCCTACTGTAATCCGAAACATCACGCGACGCAACATAGCGCAAGGAATCCAAAGACGGCGAACTTCTTCTTCCAATTTGCTTCGACGAGACTCTGCTCTCAAGTAGGCCGTCCCAGCGAGGAATCACGTAACCGGTCGGTTCGCGCACAATTGCACGTACAAGTTGCCCACCATGGCTACCAAAGGGATGTGGGAGATAGACCCGGAGACGAAGTCCAAGGTATGTGACCGACCAACCCGCCCAAGGCGTCCAACCCGTTCAATCGCTGTCTTTGTGAGATTAGCTGCACGATCCAGAGGGGGAAAAGCGATGTGGCGGCGCAAAGGGCCAACTGGAACCTTCCAAGCTGACTTGTGACCCTTGTAGCTCGCTGCGATGCAGAAGGAGAACAACAACAACATCTGCTGCGACTGCGGTGCCCCAAGCCCGCAATGGTGTTCACCAAAGTTCGGCATCTTTATCTGCCTCTCGTGTGCGGGCGTTCATCGCGGCCTGGGCGTGCACATCTCCTTCGTGCGCTCGGTTTCCATGGACGCCTTCAAGCAGGCCGAAATTGAGCGCATGCGGCTCGGCGGCAATGACACCTGGCGCACCTTTTTCGAGAACCATTCCGACACCAAGTTGCGCGGAATCAGCTGGGACGATGCGACGATTGCGGAGCGGTACAGCGGCGATGTTGGCGAAGAATACAAGGAGAGGCTGAGTGCCAAGGTTGAGGGGAGGGAGTACGTGCCTGGGGAGAAGAAGCCACTGGCCCAGCAGCAGGAAACAAGTCAGAGTCCAAGCAGCGTGGCTGGTGGGGTGCCATTGAGCGGCACGAGCAGTAGGACGGCCAGCCCTAAGCCGGGAACGACGATCAAGGTGGACGACAAGTACTTTGCTAAACTGGGTGCTGCCAACGCCAGCAGACCGGACAATCTGCCGCCTAGCCAGGGAGGAAAGTATCAGGGCTTTGGGAACACAGTGTCGTCGCAGCCAAAGAATGATGGCGGCGCAAGCTTGCCGGGTCTCGATGAGTTGCAAAAGGATCCCGTGGCGGCGCTGAGTAAAGGGTTCGGATGGTTTACCAAGACAGTGACCCAGACGGCGAAGACGGTTAATGAGGGTTATATCCAGCCTACAGCTAAGCAGGTATGTATCCTTGGTCTCCGCTCAACAAACCATCCCTCTGTCGGACATTGGCCCAGGACACATCTACTTGGATCACTTCGAGATACATGTTTGCTAATTTGGACTTCTTCCGCCCAATATAGATAGCCGAATCAGAGCTCGCTGCAAAAGCCCGTGTTGCGGCAGCGCAAGCCGCCGTTTCAGCACAGACTGTAGCACAGGCTGGCGCCAAAACCGCGACAGAGAGTTTCAACCGGTTTGTCGAGGGAGGACCTTCCAACTCCGCTGGTGGTGGCTATAGGTCAGTTCCCTCTGGCGGTGGTGGCAGCAACTTTGACGAGAGCAAGAGGTCGTTTTGGGATGACTTCTCTAGCGCGGCCGACCAGAGAAAGCCAGCCGGTAGCTCAATCGGGACAGCAGTTATGGGCAAGGGTGGAAGCAGCGGTAGCTCCACTGCTCCTCCCCCAGCAGCTTCCAAGAAGGACGAGTGGGATGACTGGTAGATGGCTTGTTGACCCGTAGCGTCATTGGATGAATAGTGAGGTGGAATAGTGGTAATGGAATCATTTACAGCCTATGATTTTTGTCTTTTACTGTATTGTCATTTGGGCTGATCAAGGAGGTCAACGGTGTTGTGTTCAAGGTGAGACCGACTTGGGGTGTTGAGATGCAATGGTCAGGGTCAGGGTAGGGTAGGTAAACTAATCGATATTTTCGAATCGACTCCGGCGTCGGAGGATCCAGTGTACGGCGAGGTCCCGTCGCTGAGACCAGAGAGGTGTCTACAGAAATTGGTGAGGTCAAGTGATGGCTCATTGCTCTAAGCAGTATTAGACTTGATAACGATTTCTTATTTTCGTCGAGTCACTGAACCAAGAATAAGACCAAGTGCATTGGCAGTAAGCTGACAAGGTTATCATTCACATGTTGACATCGTCCTTTTGGAATGATCAAAAGAGTGACAATGCCGGGGTTGGGGTTAGGGTTAGTGTATGACCGCGGTTGGGTCGGTTCCAGCCGGCGGGACCAGCTGCATGGACACGGCCCGCGGTTCGTCATCATGGGTGTGCGTGCCGTCGGCTTTGACGTCCCCATTCTCACGTACCCCGTTCCCCATTCCTCCTACTGATGTGATTGCGACCAGAGCTCAAGCCATTGAGTCCACCCGCTCTCATCCCACCCTTTTTCCCCAGATACCACAAAACAATGTCAGCCCTACGGATATTGGTGCCCGTCAAGCGGGTTATTGACTATGCGGTATGTCTTCCATCCTTTTTGACCACCTAGTCAAGGGCAACAACATAACGGGTGTTCACGCACCATACAACAGTTCTGATATGGAGTCCCTGCTGCACATTTACATGGTATGCTGTTATTATACCTACCCGAGTACAGATGACTGATGTGGATACTCTTCCCAATCAATACAGGTCAAGCCGCGAGTCAACAAGGCCCAGACGGGAGTCGAGACGGCCGGTGTCAAGCACAGCATGAACCCCTTCGACGAGCTATCGGTCGAAGAGAGCGTGCGCATCCGCGAGGGGAAGAAGACCCCCGTCGAGGACATTTGCGTCATCAGCGCCGGGCCAACCAAGGCCCAGGACGTCCTGCGCACCGCCATGGCCATGGGCGCCGACCGGGCCATCCACGTCGAGACCAAGGAGGGCGAGGACCTCGAGCCGCTGGGCGTCGCCAAGCTGCTCAAGGCCGCCACCGAACAGAACAAGAGCAACCTCGTGATCCTGGGCAAGCAGAGCATCGACGACGACGCCGGCCAGACGGGCCAAATGCTGGCCGGTCTGCTGGGCTGGGCGCAGGCCACCCAGGCGAGCAAGATCGAGTTCACCGGCGGCGATTCTGTGCAGGTGACGAGGGAGGTGGATGGCGGTGTTGAGACGCTCAAGGCCAAGCTGCCCATGGTCATCACGACCGACTTGCGCCTCAACGAGCCCCGGTACGCGAGCTTGCCCAACATTATGAAGGCCAAGAAGAAGCCGCTCGAGAAGAAGACGCTGGCGGATTACGGTATTACGGCCGAGAAGAGGCTCAAAACTATCAAGGTCACCGGTAAGGACTACAATTCGTTTTGGGCTGGATGGAAGTTTGCTAACTCTGTTGTTCAGAGCCTCCCCCGAGACAGGGTGGTGGCAAAGTGGAGGATGTGGATGGCTTGGTCTCGAAGCTCAAGGAGCTTGGTGCTCTTTAAACCGGTCATACACCAACCAGTTACTGAGTTCCAGGATCTTGTGTCGAAGACATCTGTTTTGGCATAGAAAAATTGAAATTCACGTCCCTACAGCTGTGTTGCGGATACGCAACCGGACATGCTCTTCTGATAGCCGGTAAGGGCGTCACAATGTCTCATGGGGACCGTGACGGCCCGGGGCCTGGAGCTTCAGTTTATTCATGCATGCTTCTACGACAAGCTGGCCGGTTGAGATGAAAGAGGCTTGAGCCGGCCACATTGGCACCAACTTCGTCGCAAGATGTGTCGCGTTAAGCGCAACAGTACGAAGAGCTATGTTTTGTGTCTTGTCCTGTCTTGCGGTTTTCAATGATGAAAACCTCGCCAGGTGTCCTGGTGGTCTCTGCTTTGATATTGCGTACTCGGTCGAGTAAGCTGAATCCGTCTGAAATGGTAATGCCCAACATCCAGATGCTACGCGATGTATCAAATGCAATGTGACGTGTGGGAGCCTGTTATCCCCCACGTATTGGTGCTCGGCTGCTGTAAGGTACCACTACCGCAAAAATGCTACTTACGTGGCTTGACAAGGTGGTGACGATGTCTCTCTTCAATTGGTGTGCTGTCGCCGAGAGTATATGCTGGATCCAGACGCTATATTTGATTGTTCCCTCTTCTGTCAGCGTGCGGCCTCCGTTGTCCGTGCAGCCGATTACGACGGCCGGCTCTGGCGCAACCTGGGTTTGGAGCTTCAGAAGCTTGAAAGCGAGGCGAATCGCGACTGTACAAGTCCCCGCAACTTGAGTCACCGAAAGCGCGGGGTATCCACCATCTTTATCTGCGGCGGTAGGTAGGCGGGGACTTTGCGGGGGCTTTGCGGGACCCGACCACTCCAACTCCGAGATTCGTTGGGGGTGCCCCGGGCAGGAGATGCCGAGCTGGAGTCGCGTTGTTTGTGAATGTCGTGGCTGGGGTTGTGGGCATAGGTTGCGATGTGTAGTGTACGTAGTACATAGTAGGTATGTTGAACACCGGATGGGTGATTCCAGTTGTGAGGCTCCGGGACTAGTAGGGGTGGTAACCGTGATGGTCAAAGGGCATGTGGAACTTGCAGCGTCCCAACGAAGTCCAGGTCCCCAGTCATCCCAACGCCGCGATCAATCACCCCTCGGTCCCCGTAAATCGGCCTTTGGGACTCGCTAGCAGCGGGAGTCACCGAGTCCTGGACCAATCAGGTCGGCGCTGACCCTGTCACTGCGGCAGAAAAAAGACAAAGAGCTCAAAAAATTCTACCAGATCCAATCAAATGTCGCCCTTTTTCTATTTGCCTCACCCACTTTCGCACCCTCTTTTATCTCCAAGTTTCTCCCCTCGACACTACAACTCACTCCGTCATCAACTCTTGCCCATCTACAAAACACACAATAACCCCAATCGCTTCCCCCGACTTTCGGACTCTTTCGTCCAACCTTCTTTCTTCAGCTGAACTTGTCTTGTCGCAATCTGCCCTTATGAACGGGCGCCCGTCAGTCTTCACCTCTCAGGTACGATAACGCGATAGCCCCTCCATCGTGCTGGTATCCAGCCACCATCCACCCAGTCCATCAAAGAAGTTCCCCCGGATGAGCAATGAAGCCCCCATACCAGCCTGACTCGCGATGCTGTATCGGAGTAGTTGGGACGACCCGCCAGTAACCCACCAACCTGGGTGCTTGGCATCATGCCGCTCTGAGTTGGTTTTGGGAGATGTGGCCAGCGGTGATCCCCAAAGTTCAGCTCTTCACGGATTCCGATTGCATATCTCTCAAGATCGCGCAGACAGCCATCCTGGGGGAGACTTCTTCTCCTCGCTTCTGCCGCTTGCCGTCTGTTTGTAGTGTCTGATCAAAACTAATTCTGTTGCCTTTGTAGGATTACCTCTCAGGTCCGCATCCCCGCCGACTCCCGTTGACTCACCCTTTTCCGGCTGGAATACTGACGATGAATTTTGTGTGTTACAGACCATCTGTGGAGAGCCCTTAACGCATAAGAGCCTCTCATCACCCAGCAGCCGTACCAATCACCACCGCACCCCATCACCATTCAAGTCAAGATGTTCTCTCGCTTGGCCGCTCGTCTCCCCAAGGCTTCTGCCCTCAATGGCGTCGCCGCCCGTCAGGTTCGCAACCTGAGCCAGCCCGCCATTACCGGCAGCAAGGGCAGGAACATGCCCGCCCGTGAGCCGCGCACTACTGCCGCTGCCACCGGCGCCGAGGCCACCTTCACTATCAGGGTGCGTACCTACAACTAGTCTTCTCTCGTGGCTAAACCTAACATTTTCTCGCTCAGGATGGCCCCGTTTTCCAGGGTACCGCCTTCGGTGCCAACACCAACATTTCTGGTGAAGCCGTTTTCACCACCTCCCTTGTTGGTTACCCCGAGTCGATGACCGATCCCTCGTACCGCGGCCAGATTTTGGTCTTCACCCAGCCCTTGATTGGCAACTACGGTGTCCCTTCGAATGAGCGTGACGAGTTCAACCTCCTCAAGTACTTCGAGTCTCCCCACATCCAGTGCGCCGGTATCGTTGTCTCCGATGTCGCTACCCAGTACAGCCACTGGACTGCTGTTCAGAGCTTGGGCGAGTGGTGCGCCAGCGAGGGCATTCCCGCCATCTCCGGTGTTGACACTCGTGCGATTGTCACCTACCTCCGTGAGCAGGGTTCCTCTCTCGCCAGGATCTCCATTGGCGACGAGTACGACGCCGATGAGGATGAGGGCTTCATTGACCCTGGCCAGATCAACCTTGTCAAGCGCGTGTCCACCAAGGCTCCCTTTGTGGTTACCAACCCCAACGCCAAGTTCCACGTCGCTCTGATCGACTGCGGTGTCAAGGAGAACATCCTTCGTAGCTTGGTCAGCCGTGGCGCCTCCGTCACCGTCTTCCCCTACAATTACCCCATCCACAAGGTTGCCGAGAACTTCGATGGTGTCTTCATTTCCAACGGCCCTGGTGATCCCACCCACTGCCAGGAGACTGTTTACAACCTCGCCAAGCTTATGGAGACTTCCCCTATTCCCATCATGGGTATCTGCCTTGGTCACCAGCTTCTTGCTCTCGCTGTTGGTGCCAAGACCATCAAGCTCAAGTATGGTAACCGTGCCCACAACATCCCGGCTCTTGACTTGACCACTGGTCAGTGCCACATCACCTCGCAGAACCACGGTTACGCCGTCGATATCAGCACCCTCCCTAGCGACTTCAAGGAGTATTTCGTCAACCTTAACGACGGCTCCAACGAGGGTATGATGCACAAGACCCGCCCCATCTTCTCTACCCAGTTCCACCCCGAGGCTAAGGGTGGTCCCATGGACTCTTCCTACCTCTTTGACAAGTACATGGAGAATGTCGAGCTTTTCAAGAGCAACTCCCAGGTCTACCGTGACAACAGGCCTACTCAGTTCATGATTGACATTCTCAGCAAGGAGCGTGTCGGCGTTGAGCCCACTCCTCTTTCTAACGCTGCTTAAGCGACGAGAATGTCTTTGCATTTTCTTAGTGAACGGTGTTTGTCATTGGTCTTGGGTTATTGTTTTCCAGCACAAAGGATATGGGTTTTGTAAAAGGGACTTTCTTGGGCGACGTCCTCTCGTTATTAATGGTTTAGGGTGTATATGATATCTTTTGTTACTACTTTTGAATGCAGAATCAGATAAGTTTAGTCGGCATTAGGCTGATATGGCGCAGAGAGGACAATATCTAGTTGATACATACCCATGTGCTATCACGTCTAAACGTCTTCCAGTCGTTGTATTTTACCCATTCCTGGTGATTGCCGTATGTCTTCCAGTCCAGTACCTCCCCTAATTCGGTGCCCTTCAACATTCAGGGGTTATGTTGACAGCGTGCTGTATAAGCACTGGTTGCCGGGGAACATGGTGTCATTGACTGGTAAGCAGGGCAGCCTCTGGTTCTGTGACACCTGGTTTTCCCTGGTCTTGATTTCAAACTATTATCAAACAAATCAGCGTCGTCTTAGTAGATGGCAGGTATCTTAGAACAGAAAGTAGTTATTCTTCGTCGGATACGACTCCAAAATCATATACGAACAAGTGGAATGCTTTTATACTAATGCTTCTTTTTACTGTAATCTTGGTCTCCGCTCTTCGCTTAGCCTTCTTCACCTGGTAACCGGTATAGGTACCTTCGCACCCTCAATTGGAAGGATGCATCAACCCCTCCATGCGCTGCTTATCCTGCTATCTATCCATACATTTCTATGTTTTTACAGTGTAGAATATTTCTTGTGTATCAGGGTCCGTCCCGCGATGCTGACCCCCTGTCCTGCAGGCCATGCGCAAAGCACTTTTTTTGCTTCATGCACATGCCAGGAAGACCATCAAAAAGGCGACTTCTGTGAACCACATTACTGGCTGTACTGGGAACAAATTAAATGCCGAGCGTCCCAGACGCCGCTCCTTTGTTCTTATTTCTCTTTCCTCTTTGTAAGACACCGGGCGAAAGACAGAGGACTGGATAACAGGTAGGGAGGCCCTCTAGTATCGATCCCTCTAGTATCGATCACCTCGGAACCCACCGCCGCCTCCACCACCACCACCACCACCACCACCACCATGGCCGCGTCTCCGTCTCCTAGGAGGTCCACCTCCAAACGTAGGCAATGGCGCGCCGTCAAATCTCGACCTAGGTTCATCTCCACTGCCACCGCCGCCTCTCCTCGGCGGCGGCTCATCGCGTCCTCCACCCCCACCAGGTAGATACCGATCACCACCACGAGACCGGCCAAAAGGAGGGGGAGGTGGCCCGCTACGACCGCCGTCGCCACCACCCATGCGACCACGACGACGCTCCGCCTCGCGATGTGGCGGCCTAATCCCAACAAACACCTCCTTTCCGCGATCGACAAACGAATCGTTGTCCTCGAACGTGTACCGGTTGATCTCGTCCTCCCGGCCCATGTCGCGGTGGCGATCGCGGGTGTAGAACGACCGCATGTTTTGCAGACGGCGCTCCGCAAGCTCGGCATTAACAGGCCTGTAGAGCAGCGACGGGTGGGTGCGGGTCGCCTTCATTTCGTCGCCCGTAAGTGCGGGCTGGGGCACGCGGCCGCCACGGCCACGGGGGCCTGAGGGCGCGCCTTCGACACCGGGATGTTGTTGCTGGCGGCCCGAGGCGGGGCCGGAGGGGATGGTTGGAGGGGGGAGGGGCTCGCGTGCTGAGGAGGATACTGATCCGCGGGTACCGGAAGCAGCAGCGGCTACAAGGGCTGGCGTCGGCTCGAGCTCGGCGTTGACGAGGCGGGCGGTGATGTTGCCGTCCTCTTCGTCACGTTCGTAGCGAACTTCCCACCTGGCGAGATTGCCGCGGCCGCCTTCGGACTGCTCCGTCTCCGCCCACTCGTTCACCCGGTCGGGAGGGATGAAATCCACCCACAGCTCCTTTCGATTCCGCTCATTAGGCCAAATCTTTCCGTGGAGAGCGACACGAACGCGCGAGGCAGCCGCGACGGAGGTGAAGCTGACAAAAGCGTGGGTGCGAATTTGATCGAGGTAGAAATCTTGGATGGAGTCAGGATCCGGCAGGCTGCCCGGGGGCGCGGCGAGCCCTTGTAGATATTCACGAACAAATTCGGAGCGGAGCGGCCTCATGAAGTTCTTAATGTATAGCGCTTGGGTCGCAGGATGTTCGGAGGGGGCAACATCTCGCTCGTCAATGTCCATATCGGCGTCGTACTTCACAGCGCTCCGATCGTGCGCCGCCCGTTCGGGGGATCGTTGCTTGAGGTCAGCCTCGGTCTGTACACGGTCGCGAGACTCCTCCTCTTGATCGCCATCGTTCAAATCGCGCGGCTCGGAAGCTTGGCGGTGCTGTGGCGCTTCGTGCATCTCAGAAACTTTCTCTGAGTCGGCTGCGAGGGGAATCTCGGGGTGGATTGTGGCGTAAGAAGCGTCTTTGGCACCCTGCTCGTCGTCGAGGGGTAGCACTGTTTCGTCGGTTTGGCTTTCAAGTCCACTCATGCGTATATCTTCGTCTTCTTGCTCGGTAGGGCGCGCACGCTTCCTAGACGTTTCTTCCTCCGGAGGGGGACTGCGAGATCTGCGCTTTCTGCTAGGCGTATCGCTAGTGAGTTCAGGAGCCACAGGTACAGATCCGCTTTTGCTTTCTTCAACCTTCTCTTCCTTTTCTTCAGTTGTGTCGTTTCTGATCGCAGGAATATTGTTTGCTTCGGGCGCAGATTCTGCAGCGGACTCCCTTGTCGGCTCGTTTGATTTCTCTTGTTTGACGTCCGGTTCTATTTGTGTGGCGTCATGCGCAGTAGTCGTCTTCTCTTCGGGAGCAACTGGCTCAGGAGCCGGGGATGCAGAGGGAGCTTCGGGCTGCGGTTCTTGCAAAGGAGCTTTCACCGGCGACGGGACAGGGCTGCCGGAGCTCTTTGTGGTTTCATCTTCGGCTGTGGTCTCAACGGCTTGTGCGCTGGTGGCCTCTGCTTCCTGGTTCTGTTCCTTGACCTCTTCGTTGTCCTGTTCTTTGTCCTCCTCCTGCTCCGCCTCTGGGGGCGCGTCTCCTTCTTGTTGAGATACCTGGGCCTCCTGGTCGTCGACAGTCAAGCGTTCGACAAGGTCGGCCTTCTTCCCAGCCTGAGAGAGCCCGCGGCGCTTGAGCTCTTGACGTAGGTCAACGACTGTGAGCTTGCTCCAGTCAGTCGTCATGTTGACCTTTGATCCAGTCGTAATTAGTGTGATTCGTGGGTATTTTAATCGACAGCGCGAAATCAAGTTAAAGTGAGGCTGGCTGTCTTTGCAGTAAATGAAGCCTGCGGCGAGCTTGGGACGGGGACTTTTTTTTTTTGGAGATTTCAAAGTCCGGGGCGCGTCGCGAATGGACAAGAAAAGCAAGCAGCATTTGGAGCCACCCACACCACCCACTGTGGTGGGCACCCCGACGCTCGGACTCCCCACCGTCGCTGGGCGCAAAATGAGTGGTCGCCCCACAGCAAGCAGACGACGGGGCCCACTCAGCTTCCCTGTAGCGACTCGTTACCTAAGCACCGGCCCACAGTACGTACCTCCTTAGCTTTGCTGCATTATCCACAACGGTGACGTCGATCATGGATTTGCGAACAGAAGCGCGACGGCTTGAAACCACCATTGACTCTGCAACTGCATGTCTATATCACGACGCGAGCCCTCAACCTTCATATAACTGTTCTAACAAAACCAATCGCAAACACTAACGTCTCGGCAACTTTGTCGGGTGTCTTGTGTTTCTTGTGCGCTTACATGGGAAACCCTTGGACATCACTCGGCTGCATTGTCCAGCCATCCGAGCCAGGGATAAGTTGAGCCTTCGAGATATTGCTCAAACTGGGAACGTATGTGGATGCACGGCTCAGCACTTCAAACATATTCGGAACTCATCCCATCCCAGTGCTTGAGGGTTGGGCATCAGGATGGTAACACAAGCAGCTACCTCCAGTCCCGTCATCACAGATGCTGGGAAGTATCGTTGTACCTGGGACCAGGAAGGACAGGACACGAACCGAGCCGAGATGGAAGGAGCTACCAAATCGGCAGGCACGCAGCCTTATTAGTTGACCAGATGGAAGGAGAAGTTGAATAGGATACAGCAACCAAGTAGTATTGGCACGCATCGATCGTAACTTCCCTATTGTCCAGGCAACCAGTGGGTGGCGCCTTCTCATTGAACCGCGGTGACCACACACCACGACCAGAAAAAGTCAGCCACCGGTCGAGTTGGGCGCCGATGTCGTTAATTCAAGAGTTCCAACGGAGTTGTGAGGCCATCCTGTCAACATCGAACCAATTGTGGTTTTCGTCCCTACACCTCTCTTGACGTGCGGCGCTGAAAACATCTCATCGGGTTGTTAGATGCGTGGTACCCAAGCTTTGGCTGCACAACATCGATATCGATGCCAGCGTTGCGGAAACTATTTTACCTCACGCTTATTTCTCCCCGACACTGTCACTGAAGAAGGACAAACAAAGCTTACTTCCTGGTTTCGTTTAGGCTGCCCGCCAAAGCTGTCTTCTATCTGGACTACATCATTGTCTTCATTGTCCCGACTTCGAAACAAAGAAACTCTAACTCCCAATCCGGGCGGGACAGGAGGACCCCTCTTCAAAGCCGACTGATCACAACTTGCTATCCAGAAACACTCCAGCTGTCTCCCAGCTCTGCGACCCGTCGAGCGCCGTCTTTCGACCATAGAAACCAACTGCAAGAGCACTTGACCTTCACATTTCCACTTTGGGTCGCTTCAACACCCTTCGATTTTACTCCATGATCTTCTCTTCACTTTTCGCCTCATCCACGTTTCACATCTCATCAGAGAGTTCCGCAGAGCCTGCCGTTATTTGAGTCTTTCCCCATTGTTCCTCCTTTTCTGTCCGGGTTCCCTTGTTTTTCCCCTCAACATGAAAACCTCACCTCGAAAGTCAGAAGCCCAGCGTTATGCGCCTTACAAAACACGCGCAAGAAATATGCAACCTGCTACGATGGTTACCCCCAGCCCCACCATCACCGACGACGACGGTGATATCGACATGTTTCTGCTCGAAGCCCAGCTGGGCGTCGGCTTACCAAACTTCACCGAATGCTATATCACCCCGGAGGATGACAGCAGCGCAAAACTGGAGCTTCGTGGAGGTTATGTTGCTCGTGGAAGACCGACTACACCTCGGAGGAACCCAAAGGATCTGGTTTACCCCACCATCGAGGTGGCCATATCGCCCTCCACTAAAGGATCCGAGACTGATGAGGCAGACTTCAACGAGGGAAACGAGACCGAGGATGGTTACGATGACGACAGCGCTGACGATGACGATCTGGATGACAACCAGGGCTATTATAACGGCCACACCCAAATGTCCAGCATGCGCTTGACTCGTGAGACGTCTCGTAATCCCGCGTATAGCACCAACAGCAACTGGGACGAGTATGTAGAGGTCCCTCTCCACCTCCAAGATTATGCCAAGGTCATACAGCGTGTATCGGGTTATGAGGACTGGAATGAGGAGCAACGCCATCTTCACAAACTCATCTTCTTAAGAGGTCTTCACCCCGTAATGCCAGCCTCATGGCGATGGAGTTACAAGATGTGGGGTATCGCTGAGGACAACCTCACTCATGTCTTTGCGCCAGAGGACAGCAGGAAGGAGGTGATTATCAAGGCCTATGGGAATGAGCTTGCTGGTACGTATAATAACAAACCTCCATATCTGTCTTTGAATAGTTAATGCTGACTGTCCTGTTCTTCTAGCCTGTAAAGCACTCGAAGCAGTGTTCCTTTGCACCCAGCACATCTTGGACTTTGAGAGGCTTGGTCAGCGCGAACTTATGGGGCCATATACCGCAAAAACCATCAGCCGCTATTGGAAATGGGCTTTGAAAGATGCGGGATTGGACAAATGCAAGTTTCCTCCACTGCTTTTGGTGCTGGAGTATGAATACTCCCGCAGAAAAGACTTCGCCCATGAGGTTTCCGATAGTGTGAGGAAGCGGGTTGAGGATGTTGCCCTGAGTTGGTGCGAGGTGCTCATGGACGATGAGACTGGGGAGTATGTTGCGGAACCGCCTACTATCTTTGTTTTCACCGTGGTTCAACACACCCTCGTGCTGTCCACTTACGATGCTGCATCGCCAGAACAAGGCGTTGTGCAGATTGAGGAAGTCAAGTTCAACGCAAGAGGGCTTTGGCTGTGGAACTCACTGACCGTCGCTATCGCCGTTCACATGGCTCGGGATACATTGATGAGGGCACGGAAACATGGATTCATTGGTGAAGCTCGATGCCACAGAAGCAAGAAGGATCCTGATTTCTGAAATGCTGGGCTGGGAAACTCATGGTTTCACGTTGGTGATATGGCATTCAAGGTTTCCGCAATCCTAGTTCTTCATGTCTTCTTTCATGGACATCTCTTTGTAACGGAAGGATCTAATATGCTTGCTTCGAAGATACCCTGCTAACGGTTGTTGCTGTTCTGTCACACCCAGAATCTCTCTTTTTGCAAATACCTGCTTTGTGCTTTCGTGAATTTACAAGCAGTTCTTCGGTTTACTACACATCAAAACCTTGTCATAAGTTTATACTGCCGAGGAAGGTGGCCTTTCGGTACTTCTATCAACTGATGGTTGGCTGGGGATATGTGGTAGGGCATTGTCTTGAGGTTTGTTGCCAATGTATCCCTTTATGTTCCCTTCGATGGGTTCCTCGTCGAACAAGATTTGTTGAGGTACAACAATTGCCCCACAACTCTCCAAAGGATGGTTGGTGTTAATATGGAAAGCTTTGTTCAATTCGGAAATTTAACAGGAAGTCAAGTACCAAGTGAGGGTTTGAACTCACGATCGAAGTCGTCTAAAATCTGAACATCGATGTTCCACAAAGCACATGTAAACATACACTGGTTCAACATAGACACTGTCTATGCTGCGGATTTCCTCCGTGATTCCAAAACCCTCATCCTGGATGCATACTAGGTAGTACACCTTGACGGTTCTTTTTTTTTTTTTTTTTTTTTTTTTTTTTTTTTTTTTTTTTTCCTTGCAGAATTGCAAATTTGGTCCACGAGACGTCAACAAAAACAAAGCCAATCACTGCAATGCTGATTATGCGCCGTAGTCCTAATCCCATTGGGAAAGTTGCCGGTTGGTTTAGAGCCTTGATCACCGAGCCGAGGTGTTTTAAAAACTTCGAAGGGTACCAAGGAACATCGCTGATGAAAAGCGCCGATATCGAAAAAGGCTCATTCGTAGGTACTAGTGTGAACAACGAAGCGAATCATACTGACTAGTGGGCCGGAGGACCTTTGTTTCTGGACTGGTTACCTAGTCAAAGAAGACAGAGTCATGACAGGGCGTCGAGCCTTTGTTAGTGTTCAAGTACACTACGTACACTAGTTATGTAGCTGCTGATCAACATCCATCAGATCTGGCCGAGCCACGCAGGGTAGAAAATCCGCACGTGGATTTAAAGTGGTGTCTTTCTCCGTCAAATGTCAACGAAAAGCTTACGGTATCCGGATATGGAACGTTCGAAAACAATCCACAGGGAGAGTGGAGTTCGGAGATGATACCCTGTGGATCAACAGATAAACTGATCCGTGTTGCGGGAATTGATAAAAATGCTTGGCATGTAATGCGGCTGTACACTACAGGTTTGATGGATCGATGGGGTGATTGGGGGTCCACAGAAGTCCCCCCATCATGGAATGATCTTCCTTTTCCTTCTTTTGATTTTTCTTTTCGGGACTCTGGGGCTATCGCTATCAGATCATCGGCTGCCGGGGGTGGATGAGGTGATCGGTGTGCACTAGTGTACAGTGGGCTACTAAAAAGAGCTAAAGTATCGGTCAGAGCTTATGATCAACCACTTGGTCCGGGTCCGGTTGGTGATTGCTGGGCTGGTTGCTCAGGGGGTGGGTAAAAATAGACTTCTCTTTTCTTTAGACTACATAGAACTAGACTTGGGTTGTAAGGATATCTGAGGTTGGGTGAATGAGCGTGTGAGGAATGGTTGCAAGGTTGACTGAAAGCTGTAAGTGCCTAGTGACAAATGCTAACCCCAGTGAGCTTGGAAGGAAGATCAAACGTTTCGCAGCCCGAGTAGATGAGTGATGACGAACCCGTGACCCGGAGAGAAAACTCCTTGCGATCGCAGGAACAAACGGCACTGCTGTTTACAAAATATTGCCTAACCACCTTAAACTATCGTGGACTGTCGTGGAGTGTCCCGATCTTGGCAAGGTTGTAGTGTACGATGAGATGGATGGCGTCCTGGATGTACAAATATGCACGATAGGCCGATCAGAGGAGCGCCAAGGTTGTCTGATTGAGGCGATAAAGACAGGAATCTTTCCATTAATCCAACCGCCGAGCCCGACATTAATTAGTACGCAGAACCGCGACCGGCTGCATCGTACTGACTTCGCTTTCCCGATCCGTGGCATGAGTAAATGTCCGCGATAGAGCAGGCTCAAATGGAAAGATATGTTGTGTTTGACGTAGGCGATTGCGTAAGGACGTGTCCCATGACCTGCAAATGGCGTTCGGAAAATGGTTACTATAAATGTGGTGGTCCGTTTCTGGTAATTTCAAGTAAAGCGGACTACACTAGAGGTAACTCTTGAATGAAGTAACTCCTTACTAGTCTGAATGTACGCTAGAGGTAACTGGTTGGTTCAAAATATGTAATCCTGGCGGGCCAGATTTCCAGGTGACCTCTTCCAGACCACTTGAGGTCCGGGATGGATTTTCGGAAATGATGGTCGGTGTTTTTTTGGGTGCTGTCCCGGCGATGATATAGTGTAATGTACCTTCTACCATAGCAACCAAGACCATTTCCAAAACCATATTTTCAGGTCGTGAGACATGTCCTGCTGAGCCTGATGGGCTGGAAAGAAACACCAATGTAGAACTAGACTAGATAGTGTACATAGGTAAACGAGACTTGATGGCGGCGCATTGCGTCAAAATGTACACTTGCGTCTACAGAGTATGTAAAATTGGTCGGCTTACTGACCCGTCGGCACTGCGTTCCCGTACCCAATGCACGCATAAGGAACCCCGGTCATTCTCATCTAAGCCCTGTCTGCTGACATTGCGTGGTCCGTGATTGGACATATCTGGGTACCTTGTGGGTCACTTATTCCCTTGCAGCATCTGGCTCCCCAAGTCGAGGGGACCAGTGACACTGGACCTGAGAAAGGACCTTTTTCATCCTGTAGCCAGCCCAATTCCACGTCCCATGATCTCAAATCAGGTCTCCCAAACAAGTGGGAAAACGGGTTTGATTTTTGTTGTGCCAAATCCTCTCTATGTCGTACTGTAAAATCAAACCGCTTTGTTCTCTTGTGGCCCTCCTTCAGGCTAAGACACTGTCGAACCTTCCTCCCTTCCAGACGTGTTTGTCCTTGGCAACGACTACTTAGCAGACGAACCCCTGGGTGAAGCCCTCCTGCGTACGGTATCCAACCGTCTCTCAGCCCTTTGGTTCGCCAGGATTATCCGTAGATCAGATAACAGATCTGTGGAGCAGTGGAGTAGTAATCAGAAGCACAACAGAGACTCTTGAGGCAAAGGGGGGAAGGATATGCAGACATTCGTCTGTCCACTCACCTAGAAGACGCAAAAAGACAGAAAGACGACAGAAAACCTCAAGACCAGCCTTTGGCCCAGACCCGCCCTCTTTTTTGCTTTGCCTTTTCCGTCCACCAACCCTTCAGTTTTATCTGCTACCTCGGATCCCGACCGACTTCGCCATCCTCGTGCACTCTACCGGAGTACACAACCGTCCAGGTCTTGCCACCAACGCGAACCCGCTCGTACCACAACCTGGCGCCGTGTCCAAGCCTTTTCTTCCAGCATAACCAACTTCTGATTCAGCGGCACCCTGCTGCGGTCTGTAGTACTCGCTTCCTCTGGCCATTTGACCCCATCAATCGCCTGTTTCGGACACCCAACACGTGCTGTTCTCCTGGTACCGGCGCTCTGTATTGGCCCCGGATCCCGCCTGGTCCTTAGCGCACATTGCCCAGAAGTTGGGGTGGCTTACTTGCCATCCAAGTACAACTCCAACGATCGATCTCGGCATGTGTTTGACCGCCGACCTCGATACCGTTTCCGCCTCTTGACGATCACGGAGCGATATTGAAGCCAGCCTGCGCATCCCCAAGACTCCCGGCGCCGTACAACATCCACTTTGTTTTTCAACAGGCTTTCAAACACATTGTGTCCCTTCTCAAGACGGATAACTAGCCTTGAGCATACATATTGTTAGGTTGAGATCCATACGCAAACACATTGAGAAGGAATGGCATTGCCGGATGACACTCGCCTTATGAACAACCAAACTTCCATCGAAGGTAACTCGGCACCTGATCGTATGGCTCTTCCATCAAGGCCACCCCCACCGACCGCAAGTAACGAGCCCCCGGAGCACGAGTCAACCGGACCGGTTGACGAGGCGGCCTCCAAGTCCGAATCCGGGCTCTCGCCGAATTCAAAGAAAGCGGGGCATGCTGCGCAGAGTCCGTCTGGTCGCAAGAAGTCTCCAAAAATCCAAAATGCCCAACCAGCACAATCTCCAGCCGAAACCGTGGGGGTGGTGAACGTTGCAACGCTGGGACTTGTGCCTTCTGTTCAGGGTCATGCGGGTCAAGTCTGCAGGTATGAATGTCCCTTTCCTAATGACTGAATCTGTAGGCCAGCGCTAACGACTGAGTAGCAATTGTGGTACGACACATACTCCTCTTTGGCGAAGATCACCTCAAGGAGCCATCATTTGCAACGCTTGCGGACTGTACCTAAAGGCGCGTAACGCGGCTCGCCCCGCCAACATCAGGCGCCCTCCCAGCGTGATGGCGAGCAATGTTAGGCAGGCCGCGGCCAAATTGTCCCCCAAAAAAGCAACCGCACCGTTACTGCCAAGCAACCCGGGAGCAACGTATGTGGCCGCCGATCAGACGCCGTCAGGATCGTGCCCTGGAGGCGGAAGATGCAACGGCACAGGTGGTGCGGAGGGGTGTGGTGGTTGCCCCGCATACAACAACCGCGTTTCCAAGAGTGCGAGTCTCAACGTGCTAAAGTGTCAGGGCGCAGCAGCCGCGTCTTCCAAGAAACCTCAAGCAGCAGAGGGCAGCGGGGAAGAACCGACTGAGATGGACATCACCGCCTTACACGTACAATCGCAAAACACAACCGTTGTTATTGCTTGCCAAAACTGCGGTACTACCATTACTCCGCTCTGGCGAAGGGACGAAGCCGGTCATACCATTTGCAATGCGTGCGGTAAGTGCATGAACTTATGGCCTGAAAAGTTACAAATGGGATGGAATTTGCTAACTCGAGTAAAGGTCTCTATTACAAGTTGCACGGTGTGCATCGGCCAGTGACCATGAAAAAGGCAATAATCAAACGGAGAAAACGTGTGATTCCTGCCGCCGGAGGTGATGCCGAAATTGAGCCAAGTGAGGCTCCAGATTCACCACCCGCGACATCAGAACCTCCGATGGAGAAAGGTACGGTCAACGAAGATGGATCTGTTAATCTCGGCATCCGCCGACGTTCAGTGCGACCATTGACGCTCGTGCCTGAGGACGAATTGCGGCGAAACAGACAGGCATCCCCGCTGTCTTCAGCCGCCTTGGGACAGTACCACTCATCTCATACAAATCAACCACACCACGGGGCTCATGCATCTCTCACTTACGAGAATCGACTGGCTCCCATTCATTCACTGGCGCTCCCAGTTGATCGTCAAGCGTCCATTTCACCAGCATCATTTCTGTCCCCATCGAGAAAGCGGTCGATATCTGCTGTAGAGAACGAACCTTCGTCTCATAATGACAACGAAAGTCATAAGCGCCTGTCTTCCATCAAATCCATTCTCAACCCGATGCCGAGTTCTGAGATACACCGAGAGGTTTCGCCGGCAGACCAGTTACGGATGCAACCAGCCTCCCGGTCCCCAGCCATGAGCAGTCTGACTCCAGCACACAGTCCAGGGTCATTTTCAAACAGTACGGTTATTGGGACACCAACATCAGCTCCGATTTTGCGGAGCGCCTCGAGAGATACCCACAATGATAGCGAGCGGATGAAGGCAGAGCGAAGAGCAGCGTTGGAGCGCGAGGCCGAAATGATGAGAGAGTTGCTGGCCGCAAAGGAACGGGAGCTTGCCGAGTTGGGTTATGATTGACATGCGGAGGCTGAAAAAGCGGCATGCTGTGAATTCGGGGGAAACAACTGGAGTTATTCGGGAGAGCATACCCATGGAATTTGACTTGTGCATAGATAGATAGCAACGGAAGGCATAGTCTTTTTGAGGAAATCCCAATGACAGTTGGAGCCAGAGACCTTTAGTCATAGTATCCGCATAGTGGTTATGCGTCTATTCATCGATGCCGTCCAGTGGATTTGGTTTTGCATAGTAATAGCCGTCTCATGGCTGTAAACCCTAATTGCAACACCCTCGCTGCAATGGCGAAGTGTGATGCGGCAATGGAAGTTTCAAAGTTCCAGACGGAAAGCCCCTGCCCTGACATGCCGTAGGAGCCAGTGACAAGAGGCCGCGCACGCTTGCATCAGCGTCGTAGGGCGGAGCTCCCACGTTGCGCGCGTTTGGGGCCGGTTTAGTGGACAATGTACCCCGGCAGGGACCACCCGACCCTCCTGTTTGGTGCAGGTGAGGCTACCAGCTTCCTGACCTCGAGCTTCGATTGTTCCAGGCAACACTGTAGAATACACCATCCTCACAACATCTTTCGTTGCTCCGTCAAGAACCACCACCAAGTGGCCACATCTATCTCTACGCTCGCGCAAATTTCCGAGACTCATTTTGAATCGCTCTCTAGATTGCGTCGAACCCAGCAGATCGCACCTGTTCCTGCGACATTCTACCAACCTTTGCGACGTATTCGCACCTCCTCCACCACCACAGCCACTACTAAAACAACGCCATAATGGATCTCTCCGACTCTTTGTACGTTCACATCCGCCCGCTCGTGCGACTATGGAGAAAGAAAAGAAAGAAGGGGATGAGAGCGGAGAACAAGCAAGACCGCTGGCCCCCAATACTGCGTGCATCCAAGCATCCGTTCGAGGTTCAGAACTACTTGCTAACATGATGTCCTCCTCTCTAGTCGCTTTGTCAACCTCGCGGTTGCAGTGCTTATGATCCTGGGTGGTGTCTCCCAGTTCTTCCCTCTCGGAATGTACGTTTCCTCATTGTACGCCCGTTAGCAAGCCGACCGACTGTACAAAGTTATGCGCTTCCCTCCACGAGCGGATATTGTGGACGCAGCAATCTTGGGCGGTCGCCGAAATCGATCATGGTCCTGAAGCCTGGATGTCCCGGCTGCCAGTGCGCGCCCGCCTATGCTCACAAGGGTGTTACATGCTTTGTCCGGACTGTTGCGCAGGCTGATAGAAATCGTATGGAGATGTAAAACTGACCAAGTTACTGTCGACAGTCAACCAATTATCCTCGGGTGCTACACGATCCTGTTTGGTGTTGGTAGGTGGTCGCATACGTCGACAGAAACATTCAAATGGTTTCCGAAACGCTGACGCTGTTCTTCACAGCCACCGGTCTCCTGGAGTTCCAGATCCCTCACCAAGTCTACCGCTATGCGTCGTTCATGTTCTCGTTTCTTGGTCGTGGTGTTTGTACGTTATTGTTGCCCCACCCCCCCTCTGCTGCTATTGCTGAGTTATTGTGACTAATCGTCGGTCTACTCTTTGTACAGTTTACATCTTCGTCGGCTGCATCATTCCCCATGGACACTGGGCTACAATCATTATCGGCTCGATCATCTTCCTTGTCGGAGTCGCCTATGTCGCTCTCGAATTTGTGCCCTCTATTGAGCCCCCTCCAAACATGCGCGAGGTGGATGCGGGCTGGGGCGCTGAGCAGGTGTAGTTTGTGATACACGTCACTATTTGGGAAGTAATGCCCTGCCGAGAATTGGTTATGTAAGCATGAAAAGGGCTCTGTGGCCGCCGACAATGTCATGTCGACCCATACCAAGATGAGACGTTTGGGGTGTGAGAGTAGCGGGAGGATGGTCTGTTTGACAGCTACTCAGGAGCGCTGCTGGTGATCAACTGGTGTCAGAATGTTGAGGAATATGTTGCGCCAGCTGAATGCAGCACAAGTCAAGGGGTACGTAGTTACTTTCAGTAGATAACATCAAGGATGTGTAAGAAGATCAACGATTTAGCTTATACTTTAGTTTGAGGGCAGCAATGGTGCAGCCAAGTCAACATTTTGGATAGGACTGGCCTGCAGTCTTCTGGCATCCATAGACAAGCACTGTCCGTAAAGATGAAGTATCTTCCATTTATCGTTCGCGGTGGCAGTTTTCCACAATGGCAGATCATTAACTGGGTGAACGTGGTTGGAAATCCCCCCCTTTTTGGAGTTTGGGCAATTGTGGTTGTCCTAGCAACCATTTTGTTGTATCTAAAGCTGGAAGGGTTAGGGTATATGCAGGTAGGCGATAAGGTTCTTATCAATTTCAATCTTAAACAACTGCATTACAAAATTTTGAGCTTGACGGCCTGAATGACCTCAAAGTCAACCACATATCACCAAGTAAGGAGCCCTGTGAACACAATCATGTGTGGAATATGCGACTGACAAGTCGAATAAGGACCATTTTTATTGAGTCGTTCAAGTACCACATTCAAGATGGGCAAGAAAAGATCGAGAGAGGAAGCCCAGAAGGAGGTCGTCCAGAACGACCCCACAGTCGATAAGATGGATGAGGATAGTGACAGCTCAGACTCGGATGAGGTGAGTTACTTTCCCTTGGTGCACCAGGCTCGGTTGTTAAACCGACCACTTGCATCTTGGTCGAACCTCTCTTGGCCGGGAGTCGTAATACTAACATTGGTTGGAAACAAGGACATGGATATCATCAACGTCGACTTCGAGCTGTTCAATTACGACAAGGACATCGACTTCCACGGCGTCAAAACGCTTCTTCGTCAGCTCTTCGACGCTGACGCCCAGCTCTTCGACCTGTCCGGGCTCAGCGACATGATCATCGAGCAGAACACCATCGGCTCGACGTGTAAGGTGGACGACAAGGCCAACGACGCCTACGCCTTCCTGACCGTGCTCAACGCGTGGGAGCACCGCGAGAAGAAACCGGTCGCGCAGCTGATTGAGTACCTGTCCGACAAGGCCGTCAAGGCCGGTGATTCCAGCCTGTCTGTGCTGCCTGAGTTGTTCACCTCCGGCAAGGCCCAAGTGGGCATCGTCCTGTCGGAGCGCCTCATCAACATGCCGGCCGAAGTCATCCCGCCCATGTGGAACATGATGATCGAGGAGATCCAGGACGCCGTGGACGACAAAGAGCCATACGAGTTTACGCACTACCTGGTGGTGTCGCGCGCGTACGTCGAGGTCGAGTCGAGCTTGGACCAGGAGGAGCAGAAGCGCAAGCGGCTACGCGATGAGAAGGGCCTGCAGTACTTCCACCCTGAGGACGAAGAGATGCGCAAGCATGCTGTCGGTGCGGGCACCTACACTTTTACCAAGGAGGGAGACTCAGCCGACAGCAAGCGTGCGTTCCAAGAGCTGGGCGTCAAGTCACAGGGTTTCATGATGCTTATTGAGGCGGGCAGGTTCAAGCAGGCTGTCAAAGCTATCGGGGATTGCATTGGCGCGGCCAACTAATTTACCATAATGGATTGCGAGAATTATGAAGCACCGAGAAATGGGGGAACGTGAACGGGAAATTTCAACGCATCGTCAGTTCCTGCCTGCAGTGCTGTGGATTTTGTTGTTGTTTTAATTAGGTGCCGGTTACTTGCATCATGGCTATTGGGCGGGCGCCGGCTCCAGTCTCTGCATGAGATACTCAACCTCCACCACCTTGGTAAGAGGAATCACGAACTCCTCGTACATAGCGACGACGGCCTCGACGTTAATCTTGCGCTGGCTCTCCGCCTCGGAGGCGCCTATTGACGGGTCGGTACCGTAGGTTTCCGCCTTAAGCTTCAATCTCTCCAGCACCTTCTTCTCAACAGCCTGGTTGGTGATAGCCTCTCCAATGGCTTCGCGATCACCGGCCTGGATGTACTTTGTGAACTTTTCCGTCTCAGACTGGAACTTGGATTCGGCGACAAATTTGCCAAAGTGAATGCGCCGGGAGATGGCCTGCAGGCAGGCGATATCGCAGGTAGCAGAGGAACCGTAGTTCTCCTTGTTGACACCACGATCCTCACGGCCAAAGTCGGGGCACACGCTGGGAAGGAACTTTTGCGTATAGAACTCTTTGATCTGATCGTTCACATTGACGTTGTTGGGGTGGAGGATCTGGGGGTAGTCGATCGACTCGAGGATGGGCTTCTGCACGGCGTCGGGGAAGAAAGGGTATTCGTCGGGTGACTCGTAGCGACGCATGAGGGACTGGAGACGCTCCTGCTGCCACAAGTACCAGTCCATCAAGCTGAGGTCGGTGTCGGGGAGCGGGACGGCGCCAGGGATGTAAATGTTCTTATTGAGGGGGAATTGAACACGCTCGATCAAATGGAATATGATGGTGTCCTCTAGACGGCTGTTCGACACACGTATCAGTTGGCATAGGTTCCAGGATTGTCGAGGTGATCGTTCAGTGCTTGAGCTCTCTCTTGACTCACATTAGCTGGTAGCGAATGCGCGAAAGATCAAGCGCCTTGTCGACGTCAGACAGTTCGATGATAGCGTCCATCTTGAAAGCCGAGGTGTCGCGGTAGGTGCAATAACGGCTTGGAATAGAGATTTGGGTTATATGTGCAAGTAAGATATCAATTGACAAAGAAGACAAGAGGCAGTTGTTGTGTACAGTGAGCGTTGAGTCCCTCCTGAGGACCCTCAACCGGCAGAGTTGGGACCAAACAATCGCAACTTCGATATCGGACAACAATCAGATTCCCACGTTGCAACGGCCCTGTTAAAATTTAGGTTGTTCATTTGTACATTGGTACATATGACGCACCAATACTGCGGATCCGGTACCCCACTGGCCCTCCAGCGGCTTTCTTGGCAGACACCGGATCCCTGCTCTCGTTACACCCCCTTCTGAACGGAGGCCGAGCCTGAATTGGCGCGTCGCTTGCGTGCGGGGAACCAGGGCCAGGGGGGTGAGGGGAAGAAATGGGAATTGAGGGGGCGCGCTATCGGCTGGCCGGGAAATCCACCTCCCCGCCAACATGCTGCGACCAGCCTGCTGCCAGCCGCAGAGACCGACCACCGAGGGCCCAGTGTGTTTAGAGGGTACCTTTCAAACTATGTGTCCCAGAGACGTGTGGTGGTAGCTGTTAACAGACTAGCTAAAGTGATTCCTGCCACGGTGCTTCACCAGGTTCACACATCAAATTTGTGCCGCATCCACGCGCGCGAACTTGGAGCGAGGTACCTTACCTGATCAACCTCTACAACATCGGGCCATCCGCAGCTGCTGCAATTGATTCAGCCTGCCGTGGTTACATGTTGCTGCCGCGGACTCTGACATTGACAACATCGCTTCGGCATCGCTACCACTAGCCGCAGCTGCGCTCGATTCCCGGCCGTGCGATTTGGCAGCGATAGTAGCGCCCGCAGGATTTTTCTCGCGTCGTCGTCCAAGTGTCCTGCTTCTATTCGACCTCTTTGCGCTTTAGTAGTTCGTCGGGCGGCAACAACCTCTTGGGCATTTCTTTGAACCTTTTTCGATTGGGTAGCAGCCTCCCGGTGCCAACGGATGGCCAACTCCGATCAGAACCGTGATGTGTTCCCGGACGATGTGTCGATTGATGACGATACCTCCGTAATCTCTGTGAGCTCTCCTCACCTTCGTCTCCCGCACTCTGTTCACCACCATGATGACACCCTTCTGCCTCTCCTGAGTCCTTTCCGCATTGCGCTTGGCGCAGCCCAAGAACCACAAACTAATGCAAGATGGGTGAACTGCAACAGACTCGGGGTCTCGAGGCCTTCGGTCGCAAAGTGACGACAACAGCAAGTCACTTGATCGGCCCCATCACCGACCCGACCTCTCATCCTCACTACCAGACCGCCATGACCGAGATACACAAGCAGCTCCAGAAGCCCACGCTTCAACGGGGCGTCTTCGCTATAGCGCGTACGACGCCCACCGATTTAGTGCGCTCCAAGCTGTCGTCAAAGGAAATTCAATCTCGAGCACTGGCCTACGTGCCCGATGAGCTTCTCAGAAACATCCCTGCCAGCTCCAACTCATACTCGTTATTCCAGGGCTTTCAGGCCAGTTTTCCCGACTTTACCGATGATGGAAAGAAGCACAAGCGACGGGTGTCTCGGGGGAGGAAGATGCTCGATGAGAGCCCTGTGCAACCAGGAAGCCCGCACGCGGTACAGAGGTTAAAAAAAGATAAGGCGTCAATGATGCACCAACTTGAAATGCTTGGTGTTCGGAAAAATATGGCTAGCAGCGAGATCCGTGAGATTGATAACAAAATCGCCAATCTGCACGGCATGCGCAAGATCATCCTCGACAGGCTCGCTAATCTTGAAAAAGAGGAGGCAGTATTAGAGCATGACAGTAAGTGTTTATGCGCTTAATCTTGGGACCTCCTACTAACCGCAACTGGCAGTCATGGATGTTGAGAGCAGGCTAGACGAAGCTCAAGAACTTGCTGATGAGGCGGAATCGTTGGCGATGGCGACACCGAACAAGTCTGAGGAGGATCTATCAAGAACTGAAGAAGGATTCATGTCGCAATCCATCTACGAGAAATTACCAGCAGCCAACACTCCTCCTGGAAAAAAGAAGCCTCGCAACCATCGCAAGAAGACACTCCCGATTCTCCACGAACATTTCGAGCCAGGCACGATGATTCGCTCGATGCGCGCGCACCAGGATAACATCACGGCTCTCGACTTCGATGCTCCCTTTGGTCTCATGGTTTCGGCTGCAATGGATGACTCGGTTCGTGTGTGGGACTTGAACGCCGGGCGCTGCATCGGTACTCTTGAAGGTCACACGGCATCTGTACGCACTCTTCAAATTGAAGATAACTTCTTGGCTACTGGCTCTATGGATGCGACAATCAAGCTGTGGGACCTGAGCAAGGCCCACTACGACCCTCAGGGTAGCCAGGAGGTTGATGAGGAGGACGAGGACCTTGCGTTTGTCAACCCGAACGATCACGCAGTCGATCCGCCTGCCGGAAGCATGGCTGATTGCCCTCTTTTCACTCTCGAGGCCCATCTCGACGAGATTACGGCCTTGCATTTCAGGGGAGATGTGCTCGTTTCTGGCTCCGCCGATAAGACGCTTCGTCAGTGGGATCTTACAAAGGGTCGTTGCGTGCAGACATTGGACGTGATGTGGGCCGCCGCCCAAGCCACCGCAATGGGCAGCAGTGACGGTCCCTGGAGACAGACCAGCCGCTCTGCCGACGGATCCGCAGACTTCGTTGGTGCCCTGCAGGTCTTCGAGTCTGCTCTGGCTTGCGGTACTGCTGACGGTATGGTTAGACTCTGGGATCTTAGAAGTGGACAGGTGCACCGTAGCCTGGTTGGACATACCGGCCCGGTTACTTGCCTCCAGTTTGATGATGTTCATCTCGTCACTGGCAGCTTGGACAGAAGCATTCGTGTAAGCAACTTCCTCATTCTGCCATAACACTACGAAACCGAGTGGCACTGACACTGCTCCTTATCACAGATTTGGGATCTTCGCACTGGATCAATCTTCGACGCTTACGCATATGATCACCCTATCACCAGCATGATGTTTGACACCCGCCGGATTGTTTGTGCTGCTGGTGAGGATGTGGTTAAGGTGTACGATAAGGTTGAGGGACGGCATTGGGACTGTGGCGCCGGCATCACTGAGGCTGAGAAGGCCAAGTCCCCTGCAATCGTCGAACGCGTGCGCATCAGGGACGGCTACATGGTCGAAGGCCGTCAAGACGGTGTCGTCGGCGTCTGGACATGCTAAAGGCGACATGGTCCGCCGGGGGGGGGGGGTTGCATTGCTTGTACAAATACGACATCATACGACACGACTTACACTGGATTGGAGAAAAAGGGGCGGCCACGTATATTGGTGTTCATGAGTTTATGAAGAGGACTCGTCTAGCGACAAAATGAAGTCATTGTTAGGGTTGGCTGGATACCTTGGGTCTGTACGAGTGTAGGTTCGCAATGGAACTATACAGCAGTTACATGTATCTCTCATCTGTGCAAAACTGAGCCCCTGGCGACAGTTGAGTGATGTATCGCCAACAGAGCCAACCTAAAGCATTGACCCCATTGAAAGAATAGGTGAACGCGCCTGGACGCAAGTGGGGATCATCTCGAATGCGGAAGTCATGAAATCATCGGAGCAGTGTCCGAAGAGGGGTAAAGGTGCTTCTGGTCTACCCTGGCCTCGCCCTTGCTTCCGGTCGTTGAACTCCCTCCACGGAGACAAGCTTATCTCCAGCCGGACTTATAAATCAATGATCTCTGTAGAAAGTGATGGCACAAGATCGAGATTGCGAAAGTTATCCTCTGGTCGTTCGGGGAGTTTGCAAACCCGTCCGCTCCCCACGATCGTCCATGGTCCACCTTAGATTGAACCCCACTTGCCGTACACGGACTCTGAGATCTGGGATCGAAACCATCACCTCCGTCTGCTCGGGTGCCCGAATATCCCCAGTTTTCTTGCGTGCCTGGCATCCCACTGTGGAAGAGCGTAAACTAGAGACCCCCGCTTCAGCTTGCCATTGCCCCCAAGCCGATCCCACCTGTACACTTTGAGGTTGCTCTAGGGGTACTCGTCAGGCCCGCCTCCGTGATCTCTGCCTTATCTCCGCTTGTTAACTTATACAGAAGGAAAGAGGGAACGACCCTCCTGTGTGCCTCCCGTTGTTTAGCAAAGTGATATCCTTGTTTCTTTTTGCGAATCATGGATCTGGGCTGTACGTAGTCTCCAGCCGATCTAACCTCGGCCGTCGTACTGGCATATAATTTAAGCTTCCTTCCGTTCCCTGTCCCTTCTCTTATGAACTTCCCGTGTGTATTGATCATCTCTCGTCATTCATCCTAGTCTTCCTTTTCATCCCATCCCACCTTTCGATATAATCTCCTAACTTTGACTCAAAATGGCCCTCCCTATGGCGCCTCCCCCCAAGGGGCCCCTCGGCCGCTATCGTTTGCTGTCCCCTACTGCATCCGTCCGTGTCAGTCCGCTTTGTCTGGGGTCGATGAACTTTGGCGATTCGTGGTAGGTTGTACACATCGGACTTGTGCTGCTAACCGTTCGTGATATTGTTTGATTACTGACCTGCGGAACCTTACTTCATAGGCAAGATTATATGGGAGAGTGCAATCAAGAGACTACGGAGAGCATTTTGGACTTTTACTATGAGAACGGAGGTATGATGGGAAACTCCTATGGATTATTCCGCTAAAGCTGACTCGGTGATGTTGGGTGATGTGTAGGTAACTTCATTGATACTGCCAACAACTACCAGAAGGAGGAATCTGAGAAATGGATTGGGGAGTGGATGAAGAAACGGGGAATCCGAGATCAACTTGGTAAGCTACTACTTTGCGAACCTCTTTGAAGCCTTTTAAGCACACGTCAGACCCCTAGATTCCGCGTGAAGCAGACATTAATCGTCATCCCAGTCATCGCAACCAAATATACCACCAACTTCAGAGCTGGCCATGGTGAAACAGAGATCATGGCCAATTTCGGAGGCAACGGCACCAAGAGTATGCGTGTCTCAGTTGAGGCCAGTTTGAAGAAGCTCCAGACGGATTATATCGATCTCGTACGTTCTCTGCCCTCACACATCACACATAAACATGCTAATATGACCATTGTACAGCTCTACGTTCACTGGTGGGACTTTGCCACCTCCATCCCCGAGCTGATGCAGTCCCTGAACCAGCTCGTCACCAGCGGCAAGGTTCTCTACTTGGGTGTTAGCGACACCCCGGCTTGGGTAGTCAGCAAGGCCAACCAATACGCGCGCGATCACGCACTTCGGCAGTTCTGCATTTACCAAGGCCGGTGGTCCGCCGCCTCGCGCGACTTTGAGCGGGACATCATTCCCATGTGCCGGGACGAAGGCATGGGGCTCGCGCCCTGGGGGGCCCTCGGGGGCGGCAGCTTCAAATCGGAGGAGCAGCGCCAGCAGCAAGCCAACGAAGGCCGCAAGATCAAGGCGACCGAGGAGCAGATCAAAATCAGCCGGGCTCTGGAGAAGATTGCGCAGCGTAAGAACACAGCCATCACCTCCGTCGCCCTGGCGTACGTGATGCACAAGGCTCCGTACGTGTTCCCGATTGTTGGCGGCCGGTCGGTCGAGCACCTGAAGGGTAACATTGAGGCGCTCACGCTGGCGTTGTCGGACAAGGATATCGACGAGATTGAGAGCGCGGTTCCGTTCGATATTGGGTTTCCTAGCTCATTCTTGTATGGAGAGAAGGTTCCTGCGCACCCCAGTCAGGTTTGGTTGATGGGTATGGCGGGCACATATGATTATGTCCCGGTGCCGAAGCCTATCGTGCCAGCGGCGGAAAATGGTCAGTAGAGCCGACATCGCCGCCAGAGGTCTTTGAAGGTTAGGTGGGAGCAGAAGCTAAAGTATTAGTACGTTTCAATGTGATTCAAGTTGGGCTTTATTCGATTGTGACGTGTGTCAAACTGCTTTTGCGGAGGGTGTCATAATCAACATATGGGTTGCAAAAAAACTGATAAGCGTAAAGTCTTAAAAACCTGCTTGGCACGTCTTAGTACAAATTTGCTTGATAGAAATGCATAGGATTTGGGGGTATCTCAAAGCTGACATGAAACGCGTTTCTTTTCTCCTCTCGATGTGCTTCAAGCCCTTCGCTTGCCGCCCTTGCCGCCAAGTGATAACTTTTCCAGCCCCTTCTCTGCATCTGACAAAGGCCTTCCAACATTTGCCGGAATCTCGAACACGGCGTGTTCCTCTTCCTCTTGTTGATCTTCCTCATCTTCCTCATCATCTGTATCGCTTCCACTATCATCCTCCTCATCCTCGTCCTCGTCCTCGTCGAGTTCTTCTTCCTCCACAGCCTCACCCGCATCAATCTTCGCCTGTTGTTCCTGAATAGCCTTCTCCAGTTCCTTGAGCATCTTCTTGGTAAATCCTGAAGCCTCCACAGTGGCGTCCAACCGCTTAGCTCCATCCTTGCCAACCGTCTTCTTAGCATCCTTGAAGAAAGGACCGGGTTGTGTGGGCACAAAGTGGAAGCGCTTCTTGAAGAACCTCTTGATGCATTCGACATCGCGGTCAAAGTACATCTCGGCGTTTACGTGGTCCATAGACACCATTTGTGGGAAGTCGATAATGACTGGGACAAGGGTTACCGTCTCCGTCTCCTTCTCCTCGCCGTCCTCGATCGTGTACTTGGTGGTCCGCTCCTCTTTGATCAAAATGTTGAACTCGTTGAAATCACCATGGATGAGCCCGTGCTTGGCCAATCGAAGGATGAGGTCGATAAGCTCAGCGTAGAGGCTCGCGGGGTCTGGAACCGAGGAGACCTGTCTAAGTGGTAGGGACTCGACCAGGCTCATGACGATAGTGTGTCGGGACTGGGAAATCGGTTCGGGAACGGGAAAGCCTTCTTCTTGGAGAGCCTGCATGAAGGCATATTCCTTCATGGCCGCAAGCCGCGAGAGATACATCCATGAGCCGCCTTGCCGGTTGCGCAAGTAGTCGCGGTTGGACTTGACGGTACGGAAGGAAATGCGGCCTAGGCGATGGATCTTGAGAATCTTCTGCTTGCCGGTCTTGTCGGCTACGATCATGATGTCGGATTCCTTGCCAACACCCACACGACTGCCAACGCTGTAGACGACATCTTTCGAGGAGTGGGTGTGTAGGGCCAGATAGTCAAGACCGCCGTAGGTCAGTCGGTAGCCGTCGTACTTGGCCTCCTTCATGCGTCCGATGAGGCCAGACTTGGCAAGGGTCGCTATGCTCTTGTGAACACCACTGGCACCGCCCTTGAGACGGGCAATTCTCTCGATCAGAGGGGTCGGGACGAGCTCGTGGTTCTTGCTGCCCATCTCAACGGCAGTCAAGACTCTCCAGTCTTCTGCCGTGAGATGGCGTAAAACTCTGGTGTCCAAAAACATGATTGTGTGTTTCTTTTTGGATGTTTTTTGTTTTTTCCCCTCAGGTGATTGTCGGCCTAATTGCTGTGAGAGATTTTCTGATGTTGTATTGATCCAAGAGAGCTATTAGGTTGCTGTCTACGACGCTCTCGTCAAAGTCAAAGTCAAGGTGGGTGAAGCGCAAAGCTGATGTCCAGAATGGAAAGTGGGCGTCCCCCAAATTCCAAATGCACGGTTGCGATAACATCTTCCCGATAAGATAGGGCTGGCCGTGGGCTCCATTCGCTGAGCTGTGCCTGCCCGGTCAAGCGCCAGGTCCAGGCCAGTAGCTTATCTTATCAGAAGCTTGGGGGGAGCGGAATTTGTATCTTCCAGGCTCTGATGACGCCTCGTCCCCACCGAGGCTTCCAGACCCACTTGAGGCGGGCAGCATTGGATCGCAGGGGCGTTCTCAGCCAGACGGGGGAGCTTCAGGCGGCAAGCGAGTCGCGTAACCACCATCGGAGCTCCCTGGCGTTAGTACCGTAACTGCCACTGACCTTTGCTGGCTTTCAGCAACTGAGGTGCTTCTGGGCGAACCTGCAAAAGCTCCAACCTCCAAAACCGTCACCTGAACAACATAACAACCTCCAAACAACCGCAGCCAGCTCATCCACTTTTGATTTTGACATTCTGCTCACGACTGGAGCTCAAGTTCCTGTCGCTCAAGCAAACTCGGTGACAAAACTTGAACATTTCTTGCAGCAGCGAACGCCACCGCCGCGTCCACCTACCCCGGCCAGCCCAACCGACCTTGGTTTCCCCTCCAACTGGACCCATCGGCTCCGCGAATCCTCCCACCTACAACCATCACGGCCAGTAATCATGGCGCAAGAAAGCGACCTGTCCAAGACGGCCGATAAGGGCAAGGGAAAGGCCGTCGATGACGAGAAGAAGCACCAAGATGTCGATGGAAAGACCCCCGCAAACGGAAAGAAGGAGGAGGAACAGAATGGTGGGTTTCTCGGCCACTCCGACCGACTTGAGGTATCGGCGCCGGGCTTCTGCTGACAGCGCTTTGCGTTAGCTTCCGAGGAACTCAGTGAAGAGGATCAGCAGCTCAAGAGCGAGCTTGAGATGCTCGTTGAGCGGCTAACGGTTGGTGCTTCGCAATGACGTGATACAGGCTGAAGACCGGCTTCTCTAACAGTACAATGTCTTCAGGAATCCGATGCGACCCTCTACAAGCCGGCCCTCGAGGCCATGAAGAACTCTATCAAGACATCCACATCCTCCATGACGGCGGTACCGAAGCCGCTCAAGTTCCTGCGCCCGCATTATGAAACCATGACGAAACTCTACGACGAGTGGCCCGCTGGCGATGATAAGTCATCTCTCGCAGATGTTCTATCGGTGATCGGTATGACATACTCGGACGAGGACCGCCAGGATACTCTGAAATACAGACTTCTTTCCCCAACACAGGACATTGGCTCGTGGGGTCATGAGTACGTTCGCCATCTCGCCCTCGAGATTGGCGAGGTCTACGCCAAGCGCATAGCCAATGATGAGCCGACTCAAGAGCTGGTCGATCTTGCCCTGGTTCTGGTGCCGCTCTTCCTCAAGAGCAACGCTGAAGCCGATGCCGTCGATCTGATGAGTGAGCTCGAGATCATCGAGGAGCTTCCCAAGTTTCTCGACGAGAACACCTATTCGAGAGTCTGCCTGTACATGGTCTCCATGGTCAACCTCCTAACCTATCCTGACAACGAGACGTTCCTTCGCGTGGCGCACAGCATCTACAAGAAATACAACCAGCACACCCAAGCCATGGTGCTTGCGATTAGACTCAACGATCTTGGACTCATCGAGAAAGATTTCGAGGCGGCGGACGAGGATCCTGCGCTTCGCAAGCAGCTCGCTTTCCTTATCGCGCGCCAGGGCATTCCATTGGAGTTTGAAAGGAGCAATGATGACGACGAAAAGATCTACGAGTGCCTTTCCAACCAGAAGCTGTCGGAGTATTTCAAGTCGCTCGGGAAGGAACTCAACATCTTGGAGCCAAAAACGACTGAGGATATTTACAAGAGCCACCTCGAAAGCAGCCGTGTTGCTGGTATGACCAACTTTGATTCTGCCCGACACAATCTTGCCGCCGGCTTCGTCAACGCTTTTGTCAATGCCGGCTTTGGGAGTGACAAGATGATGCTCGTTGGTAAAGACAAGGACAGCTGGGTGTGGAAGACCAAGGATGAGGGTATGATGTCTACAGTGGCGTCGCTGGGAACCCTGCTCCTTTGGGACGTCGAGAACGGTCTTGACCACGTCGACAAGTATACTTATCTCGAGGAGGAGCAAATCCAAGCTGGCGCATACCTCGCGATCGGTATCATGAATACTAACGTTAGGACGGACTCCGAGCCCGCGATGGCCCTGTTGGCTGATCCCGACAAGCTTGCGCACAAGAACCCGCTCATCCGCGTAGCTACCATTATGGGTCTCGGACTGGCATACGCAGGGTCCTGCAAGGAGGAGCTTCTCTCGTTCTTGGTCAACATTATCAGCGACCCTGAGGAGAGCATGCAGGTGTCGGCTATGGCTGCCCTGGCCTGCGGTATGATCTTTGTCGGCTCCTCCAATTCCGAAGTCAGCGAGGCCATCGTGACTACCTTGTTGGACGAAGAAAGTGGAAGCCGCCTCAATGACAAATGGTCCAGGTTCCTTGCGCTTGGCTTGGGTCTCCTCTATTTTGGTCGCCAGGAACAGGTGGACGTTATTCTTGAGACGTTGAAGGCGGTTGAGCACCCTATGGCGAAGCCAACTGCTGTTCTTGCTGAGATTTGCGCCTGGGCTGGCACCGGTGCCGTCCTCAAGATTCAGGAGCTCCTTCACATTTGCAACGAGCACATTGAGGATGGAGAGGAGAAGAAGGGCGAGGAGTTGCTTCAGGCCTATGCCGTTCTGGGTATTGGCTTGATTGCCATGGGCGAAGATGTTGGACAGGAAATGGTTCTCCGCCATTTTGGTCACCTTATGCACTACGGCGAAGCTAACATCCGACGAGCGGTGCCGCTGGCTATGGGTCTTATCAGCCCCAGCAACCCTCAAATGAAGGTTTACGACACTCTGTCACGGTACAGCCACGACAATGACAATGAAGTGGCCATCAACGCCATTTTTGCTATGGGTCTCCTGGGTGCCGGTACGAACAACGCTAGACTTGCCCAGCTGCTCCGTCAGCTGGCTAGCTACTATCACAGAGATCAGGAGTCTTTGTTCATGGTCCGTATCGCACAAGGTCTCTTGCACATGGGCAAGGGCACTCTTTCCGTCAGCCCCTTCCACACAGATCGTCAAGTGCTTTCAAACGTGGCGACGGCTGGTCTCCTCGCTGTCTTGGTCGCCATGATTGATGCCAAGCAGTTTATTACATCGAAGTCTCACTATCTCCTCTACTGGATTGTGACAGCAATGCACCCTCGCATGCTTGTTACCCTGGATGAGGACTTGAAACCTTTGACAGTGAACGTTCGTGTTGGTCAGGCTGTTGATGTGGTGGGTCAGGCTGGTCGCCCCAAGACCATCACTGGCTGGCAGACCCAGAGCACACCGGTACTGCTGGGCTATGGTGAGCGTGCTGAGCTTGAGGATGACCAATACATCAGCCTTAGCAGCACCCTTGAGGGTCTCGTCATTCTTCGCAAGGTACGTGCAGATCAATAACATTGCCTGTCAAATTGTGTTTTACTAACTTTTGTCCGCAGAACCCCGACTGGGAGGGCGAGAAGTAGAGGGGCTGCAGGTTGGGCGATGTATAGGGTTATGTGGTTCGGTGTGTTTTAGAACGTTAGGAGGGATCGTCAGGAGGAGATGGAAGTATTCATCGAGAGAGCCAAAGAAAGGGCGGCTAAGCAGACACCACGCACGTGCATATGCAGTAGAAAAGCGGACTATATCATTCAAACTGTGTTACAAGGTTCCCAACGGATATTCAAGGTAGCATTTCTGGGAATTCGATTGCAAAGATTGTACAAAGGGGTCTTGTGGTTGATGCAGTGTGGATGGAAGAGGCCGAAGCCCCTTCATTCCACTGCATTGGATCTTTACACGCAGTCCAGCTGGTAACCTATTGGGATTAGGGTGCTGAAATCGTCGGCTACTGCGTTCTGCTTCTTTCTCCACTTTTCCTTTTTTTTTCTTTTTTTTGTTTTTCCTCTCGTCCATAAGAAAGGTTCAAGTTCTGTCGTTGCGGCCCGGTGACTCACTGTACGTAATCGTAAGTTGTTTTGGTGCCGAGGCTATCTGGGGAGTCAGTGGCGAGTGGATGTTGTTGATTTGCATGTTGTGTCGAGTGTGGCCTCGGTGTTAACAAATAGGAGTCTCCGAAAATCGAATAGTACAGCAGAATGGTTATATCTCAAGAGGTTCTGTGCCATTTTGGCCTTTACTCAGGAACGGATATGGTGTCATGAGCCTGATAAAAGTCACGAATATTCTTGTCCGCAAGAGTGGGAAGTTGTTGAATACAAGTAAAGGCAAACGAAGTACCTAAGGTATGTAGTGTGTGCAGGTGTTAGGTACCTAGTTGTCACACCTACCTACTATGTAAATAGGTACCCAGGTCCCGTCTATCCCGAGGACAGGGCTGCATAAAAAGAGCGCTTAGTGCCACCGGGCCTGCCAGTGCGGTGGATGATCCCTCTAGCGCTACAAGTCTGCGGCGCTCTCTTAACACGTCTGCAAGGAAGGATCCAAAAGGCAAGAAGTGGGGGGGAAAAATTCCATGTCAGACAAATGTTAGTTGTTTTGACTTTATTACTCGACACTTTCATTCAGCGGTTTCTCTTTACCCGAACCTGTCTGTCAAACTGTTCCTAAACCTCTCGAGAATCATTCCCTCGGTTCCCTTCGGTGGCAGCTGTCGTGCCATTCTCAAAGAACCCTCTGATTCTCTTTGCAGTCTGCACGAACGCATCTGATCATCGGGTTCGTTGATTGGCTGGATTGCGTCACCACAAAGACAAATTAGTCTATTCCGCTCGAGCAAGGCGAGAGGACACGGCGTTCTGCAGGTAACGTTATGCAGTGTTACTGTTGCTTTTATAGCTATGATGGCTGACGATGTTGAGTAGTTTGTGACTATCAACATCTGTGAGATCAAGGCAAGCTTGAATTCTTGATATTCAGGTTTGAAGGGTTGGATTAAAGGCGTGTCTTACATCAAAACCGCGTTCCGAGTTTCTCACCGTCTCTTGTTAAAAGAGGATCAAATCTTGGCGTGGGCCGACCTCGAGAGGAAAAAGCTCAACAAGAGGAAAGGTCCAACATGTCTTCCTACCAAGCCATCCCTCCCAAGAAAAGGTCGGGTGCGGGCCTTGACTTTGCGTCTTCTTTCCGTTCTGCATCGCCGCTGGCCCAAGAGGTGTTGGCCCGAGACTTGGCTGAATTCTCGGATGATGCGGTTGACGAAGTCGACAATGAAGCTCTATCCGTAAGCGACAACGAGGACGAGACATCGGGTCCTACGCTTTACAGACGACCTAGCGGTGTCGCCTTTGGGGCGATTAGACCTGCCCTAGCTGGGCCCGGAGGACTAGAAGAAGCGCCAATTCTCACCAGAGCCGAAAGGACGCGAAGTCGTGACGAGGAGCGATCTCTCCTCAGAGACAACCACATCCTTCCTCCGAAGCATGACCGTCCACCGCAAAAGCCGACACTGTTCAGGGCTTTATATACCCGAATCTTCAGTACCAAAGTCCCGCGAAGGATATCGGATGAAGAAGTGGCCGCCAGTCCTATCCAGATTGTCATTGCCCCTCCCACACCAACAGTGACCGAGACTGAGCCATTGCTTGGTGAAAGAAGTCTCCGACACCGCGGCGCCATTGGTCACGGCGATGAACCCTCATCTCACGATCACGACCATGAACACGAGCACCTCAACGAGCAATGGGAAGCCGCCGTCGCGGCCGGTCAGATCAAGACCACGTGGCAGCGCGAAGCCAAGACCATTGCTGTTTATTCACGCTCTCTCATCGTCACTTTCCTGCTCCAATACTCCCTCAACGTCACCTCCATCTTCGCCGTCGGCCGCCTAGGCACCCTCGAGCTCGGTGCCGTCTCCCTTGCCACGATGACTGCTAGCATCACCTGCTATGCGCCCATCCAAGGGCTCGCCACCTCTCTCGACACGCTATGTGCCCAAGCCTACGGAAGCGGCCATAAGACGCTCGTAGGGCTGCAGCTCCAACGCATGGTATATTTCCTGCTCCTTCTGCTCATTCCCGTTGCGGCAATCTGGCTCAACGCCGAGTCGATCCTGGCCGCCATGATCGAGAAGGACAGCGCCAAGCTGGCGGCCCAGTATCTCAGAGTCATTCTCCTCGGCACCCCTGCCTATGCCATGTTCGAGAGCGGGAAGCGGTTCGTGCAAGCCCAAGGCCTGTTCCACGCTACCACCTACGTGCTTTTGATCGCGGCGCCGGCCAATGTGCTATTGAACTGGCTCTTTGTGTGGAAGCTCGGGTGGGGTTTCATCGGCGCTCCGCTGGCGGTCGCGGTAACCCAGAACATGCTGCCCCTGCTTTTGTTGCTGTATGTCTGGAAGGTTGACGGGAGGCAGGCATGGGGAGGCTTCAGGAAGGCGGCGCTGAAGAACTGGGGCCCCATGGTTCAGCTCGCGCTGCCGGGAATGGTGATGGTCGTGGCGGAGTGGTTCGCGTTTGAAATTCTGACGCTAGCGAGCGGGAGGATTGGTGTCGCTCACCTGGCGGCGCAGAGTGTTCTTGTTACTGTCACGTCCACAACATTTCAAATCCCCTTTCCGTTGTCGATTGCTGGCTCGACCAGAGTTGCTAACCTGATCGGGGCTAAGTTGGTGGATGCTGCGAAGACGTCAGCTAAGGTGGTAAGTATCTATTGATAGTTCTCTATCTGATATCTTCGCTCGACTCAACGTCTCAAGAGGATGGGGTACTAACAATGTATGTGGCTTTAATCAGACTATTGTCGGCGGTGTCATCGTCGGTCTCTTCAACGTGACACTACTGTCCGTCTTCCGGAACCAGATCGCTCTGTTGTTCACCCAAGACCCCGAGGTGATCGAGCTGGTGGCCCAGACACTTCCCGTGTGTGCCATTATGCAGTTGTTTGATGGCATGGCAGCGGTGTCGCATGGTCTGTTGCGGGGAATCGGTCGCCAGGAAATCGGCGGCTATGTGAACCTCATCGCGTACTATGTGGTTGCCTTGCCCTTGTCGTTCGGCTTGGGTTTTAGCTTGGGATGGGGTCTCGTGGGCTTGTGGATGGGAGTTACGTTTGGACTGTTACTGTTTGTCTACCCTTCCTCTTTTCCTCCTCGTCGCCCACCTCCTTTTGAGCAAAATACTGACCTTGAGCTTATTCCGTATGCAGGGTGTCTTTGGTTGAGTATTGGTTCATCTGGTACTCCGATTGGGAATTGGCTGCCAGGGAGGCAGAAAACAGAAATGCCTCTGGTTAGCAGCACCCGAGTGTCTTTCAATATTCAAGCATTTCGGGCGGTCCCACACGCTGCGATAAGGACGGGAGCATATCACTGCGTGCCTCGACAATGATCTGGCGCTTATCACATTATTTAGAATTTCGGAATTTTACTACTAGTCCTCACGTCGCACGGGTGCTATATGGTGACTGAGAGCGGAAAATCATCAACTCGGTAATGGTACCTAGGTTTCCATCCGTTCTTCGGCGTTTGAGCATCGTGCTGCTGGCGAGTGTTTTCAGACGAAGTGCAGGGTAAGCGGGCACCCTCGCCTGGCGCGTTGGTCGCTGACGTCTTGTCAGGGGAAACAACAAATGGGAGTGCTCATCCGTACTCCAAAGCGTGGGGAAGCGAATGCAGGGATCAACGGTACCTGAATTTCACTACCGAGGGATGGCTCGGCGGTGAACAAATCAATAAAGTGTGCTGTAGCATTCCCAGCTCAGAGCGATTAGAAGCTCTGCGTCGAGAACCCCTATTTTCTGCTTGGGCAAAACAACTTAACAGTTGACATACAAGATGCGATTCCCATCTCAACGGCCAGCTCGCTTGCGTCCACGAAAACTGCCAAAACAGTCTCTCATCTCAGGCCTCGGAAGATTCTTTATTCTCCGAGCCTTGCCAACGTTCAGTGCGAGCCCAACCGATACCCACCGTAGTCGCCCGGGCACCCAAGCAACAGATTAACGTAGACCGCACCCAAGTTACATCACCTAAGCCAAAGCAATTTCCAAAGTCATCAAGACGGTTTTGGTTTTAATCTTTCCTGTCATCTTCTTTGTCCTATGGACAAGTCGTTGCTTCGTCTAGCTTCACGCAGTCCCTCAAATTCTTAGATAATCCTTTCAATTCGCCATTTGAAAGACCTCAGTCGGGTGCCGTGCTAGCCAAAGCTTGACGAGCTCTGAGTGGCTCGTAAAGGTGTTTATCACATCAAGGGCCCGCTCTGGACTTGGCTCTCGGTCCATAAATTGCCTGTTTGGGGTTAACTTCCCCGCGACGCCCCGCCACTGCAGCATTATTCGAACATTAGTGTACTATCATTGTCTGGTTGCTGTGCCGTCCCGTTGTCGCTGCTGGTGCGCCCGAGAGGCGAACTGCTGCTCCTCGACCTCGAACTCTACAAAGGCCGTTTCCCAGTTCCTCCGCCGCGCGAGCTCGATTCCCATCTCGACAACCCTCACCCTCCAAGCCAACATGTCGACCGCTACCACAACCAACGTTGCCGAACCCATCACGGCCGAGACGATCCTTCGCCTCTTTCCCGACATCGACACGAGGAGCGACGCGCTCGAGGGTCACGATGAGGAACAGATCCGCTTGATGGACGAGGTCTGCATTGTCACCGACCAGAACGACCTTCCCATTGGTACTGCCAGCAAGAAGCTCTGTAAGTGCCTGCCTGAGGAGGAACAAGAAATCCCATCGACACTGTCCGCTGACCGACACTACTACTCCTACAGGCCATCTTATGACCAACATCGATAAGGGTCTTCTTCACAGAGCCTTCTCTGTCTTCCTCTTCAATGACAAGAACGAGCTTCTCCTCCAGCAGCGCGCCACCGAAAAGATCACCTTCCCCGACATGTGGACCAACACCTGCTGCTCGCATCCTCTGAACCTTGCCAACGAGACTGGATCGACCCTTCCCGATGCTATCGCTGGTGTCAAGAACGCTGCCAGGAGGAAATTGGACCATGAGCTGGGCATCAAGCAGGAGCAGGTCCCCTTTGAAGATTTCCGTTTCCTTACCCGTATCCACTACAAGGCTCCTAGCGACGGAAAGTGGGGTGAGCACGAGAGTAAGTACTGCACAACAGCGAGGTTGGGGGAGTGATAGTTTGCTGACAGATATACCCTAGTTGATTACATTCTGTTCATCAAGGCCAACCCCGAGGTCAACGCCAACCTAAACGAAGTCCAGGCCACACAGTGGGTTTCTGCCGAGAAGCTCAAGGAGATGTTCAAGGACCCCTCCCTCAAGTTTACCCCCTGGTTCAAGCTCATCTGCGAGTCTATGCTCTTTGAGTGGTGGGCTTCCCTTGACAACGGGCTTGAAAAGTATACCGACGAGCAGGAGATTCGCCGTATGCTATGAACAAGACGACCGTTGCGTGTGTGGAAACGAGAAGTTGAAAAAATAAATAAAACAAAGCAACTATTACCTGTCGAACTTACGCTGTTCGCAACCAGACAGGACTTATAATTCTAATCATATTACCCACGTCCACCCAACCCCGAGCTATCCGCTTTTGTTTGCCTGGCGGATAAGACGTCGTGCAAAGGGCCTCTCATCTTCTGTTTTCATCTTATTTGCGTCGGTCATGGTCGGCGCTTGACGGGATTGTTCATTGAAGAGTAAAGATAAGGGGGGGAGGGCGAATAGAGGACAAGAAACACGTTACACATCCACATCCACCAGATGTCCTGAACGCCTTGATTTGGGGGTTTGCAATGGCTTCCCTAGCTGGTAGCACCGTGGAATGACATGCGTTACGATAACAAACACTGCGGAGGTATGCGCAAGCCTGTGGGTGGAACGTATTGGCGAAGAACTGGTGAGCATCACCAACCACCTTCGAAATCGGGATACCGTCTTTTTCGAGACAAATCAAACATCGTATTCCCATTCTGTCACTGAGGATCTCTATCCAGGACTTGATTGATCAGTTGTAGGGCGGCTGAGAGAGCAATGGCTGCATCACCTGATCATCTTGCATGACCCTATTCCTCAAGCCAAGGCTAACAACAGATTGATCGTCCCGTCGCAAAGCGTCTTGGTGCTTATATGTGAGAGTCGATGATTGGATAATATGAGGCAGGAGAGACATCTTGGGGCGCTCCGAGACAGGGCTACAACCGGCTATGTTTTACTTGATCTCTTTCTCCCGCCCCGCCAGCCATCGAGGTGCCACTGATGCTCCTCACCCATACTGCATATCGCCTCTACCTATCTACCTCAGGATTTGCTGACCTTCAACATAGAATTTTGGCCAGGATCTCCACAGGCGTAGGCATCAGTTCAGCACATGCCCTCATGGTGCTCAGCTTCGTTTCATGCTGCCTGTTGATGTGTAAACAATTGCTATCCAATCACCCGCGGCACGCCTCACCATCTACCCAACCCCAAGCACGAGCATTCTTACTCGCCGTGAACCATTGCTCCAAACTGTTTCTGGATATCATCGTCGTTCTTAGCGGGATGGTCAGATCTCGAGAAGAAGGCCAAGAGCAAATGTGCGGCGCTCTCTTTCTCAATCTCCTGCGGCTATCCTTCTTTGGTCAGAGATCCAATGGCTTCCCGTTTGTTAGCTGCATCTCCGCTCCGTTCAACTCAGTCCAATGACTCTAGACCCCTGTCTCATTACGTCTGGCCAAGACGTCGGTACGGGATGTTGGGCTATCATCATCTTCAGCTTCCCGTGGGTTTGAGGGGCTTGCTGCCGTCAGTGTGACCGCCCGTCTGAATGGTGATGTGGGTTGGTCAGTGGGGGAACACAGCCAACAGGTCAGTTACATTCAACCCATGGGCTACTTACTTATTTCGATCATGCCTCCATGGGGTGCTGCTTCTGCTTCCCTTGAATCTCTTTGATCCAACTTCATATTCTCAAGCAACACCAAACATAGTTATTCGAAGTTCCCTTTCTGGGGCCCATCTTCACAAGGGCTGACAGTAGCTACTGTGTCTCTCGTGCTTAACCCTACGCCTGGTTACCTACAATAACTTCATACAACAAATCAACACTCCCGTCACCAAATAATTCCCCATTCGAAGTCCATACTCTACCTTGACCTTACACTGCTTCAATTTCCCTCCATACGTGACCAAAACTCTCACCTCGACTGTCTCTTGAACCGCTGAACTTCGGTTCACACAACAAGCACAGAACATAAACAACACCAGGACCGTTCGTCGGACAGGTCTCATTGATGTCGGCTGACCTCCGTACTGCCCTTAACTGTCTTCGACACCCATCGAGATTTATGCCCGTCTCGAGAAGTCAACTCTCGAGAGTCCATACGGGTGATAGCATACAAAATATATTATCAGCCGTGTAAGCAAAGTGCGTGTTCAGTCTTCTTCATGTCTTTTGCACTAAATGCTGTTCCTGCTTGGATGCATGGTATAGGCACTTTCCCTGATGATAGCGTCTTAGAAGGACGTCTCTTTGGGCATCTTTATACCTTCCTTGACCATTTTCATGTCTTTCTGTGATATGCCAGTCTCCTTGTAAAGAACACGCTGACTTACACCTCAGGTACTTGGAAGGCACAACTGCCCATCATGGAGACGGTCACTACAAGTAATAGTTCGATTGTTACTAGTGATTCAACTACAATCAGCAATACTGCTGCTACCTCAAGCTCTGCGCCAGCAGTCACCGTCGTCGAGCTTAAGCGCTATTCCCTAGTGCCTCCAAAGTGGCAAGAATTCGTCCGTGCTGCCGGCATGTCGGAGTGTAGGGAGGTCTCACTCTCCCTAGCCCATGCCTTTGCTGCCGACGACTACGCCCAGTATCTTGTCAACACAGAGGATTCCGAGGACGAGAAGACTGCCGTCGGCTCAGGTGGAGGAGACAGCAGAGGTGTGATGTCCAGCGGCACCATCATGACCCCAGAGGCCAAGTGGAAGCTGCATGTAGATATCATGACGTATGCTGTCGCGATGCATTGCCTCAATGGGCTGGTGACGACAATTGGTCCAGAGTATGATAGCGTTGCGCTTTGGTAAGTGGTCCTTTTTTTTTTTTTTTTTTTTTTTTCCTTTCCCTTCCTCTTGAGTCGAGACTGCTTGCATGAGTACCTCTAACTTCGAAATGTTGATGCGGCGTAACTGTTCACATGAGGGATGATCGAAATCAGTACATTACAGAAAGCAAAGTCATGGCTGACACATACACACTGACTCCTTGCCGTGCGTGCCAAACCCTCGAACTCCGCGAGGTGCGGGCTTCGACCTTCGACCTTCGACCGGACAAAGGTAAATAAGATAAGGTAAGAGGTTTTCGAGATGTCACAAAGAAGGTTCTCGAAGCCGGCCTTATGCGAGAATGTCGCGGGTTTTCGCAGCTGCACGGTAACTGTGAGATCTCAGTGTGTATCCAAATATTGCAGGCTACCACCTGGTCACGATCTTGATAGCTGGTGGGTGCTGTTTCGCAGCGGAGCCTGGAGGCTCTACTATCAGTTGTCTATCGAGGGCAGGAAGCGTTACTTCGACGAGGTGGTCCCTCTCCTGCATGACACCAAGGCGCAAGTCCTGGGCGAGAGGGATCATGATGCCTGGTACTTGGTTTACTTGGGCACGAAGCCGAGCTCCCAGGGGAGAGGGTATGCGGGGAAGTTGTTGAAGGATGTGATGCAGCGGGTAAGTCTTTCACCGTCTCAGTTCGGATTATTATCAAAAGGGGTAAGAAAAAAAAAAAAAAAAACCAAAGCAAAAAGCTGACATAACCGCTTATGCTTTTAGGCCGACGCCGAAAACAGACCCATGTATCTCGAATCCAGCTCACTCGCCAACAACTCCTACTACCAGAAGTTCGGCTTCGAGACCAAGAGGGACATCTTCCTGAAGCGTGGACGGGACCCCGTCCGTTTGTCCATTATGGTCCGCGAGCCCAATGCCTCTGGCATGACTCCCAGTAGCACCCGCAAGGATCCTGTTGCTGAAGGCTCTAACGTTGGCACGCTCTTCGCTGCTGCTGCTGCTCCTTTGACGACGACGACGACGACCACTAGCAATACTCTTTTGGGATCTACTAGGGCCAAGTTTCCTACTGTCGGCTCCCACCATCATCATGGCCTTCTTGCACATGGGCATTACCATGTTGGTCTTGGAGTTGGCGGTAAGAAGTTGATGTAAGTTGGTGGTGATATACGTAGTAGTGTTTTTATGGAGGATGACGCAGACACGACTTAGATTGGACACTCGTGTTTTTATTCACGTTTGACCTCGGACCATGAGTCTCACTATTGGGTCTCTGACTTGTGTTTACCGGTTGCAAGGGTGGGATATGTTGATATCCGGTTTCATTTTATACTCGAGATGTAATAGCTGTCAATTGCACGCCTTCATGATACACACTCGTTTCATAGCTCAGCCGTCCGGCCTACTAGAATGTTAGCTCTACGATGCAACAAGTCATCAGACGCCCTTCTCTACCTCAAAATTGACTCGGGTATATTCTCTTCATCTTAACAGACGCAGAATCGCAAAACCAAACATGAAAACTAAAAAAAAGAAACCATCCATTCCGGTCCATTCTTGTGAAACGTTAAGCCTTGAGGCGCCGTTCGTTTCCTCGTCCAGATAGGTGGACCGAAAAAAAGAAAAAAAAGAAAAGAAAAAACATGATCCTCTTCAACACTTTTTCCTGAGCCTTTCTCATCCCTTCCTCCTCCGGTGGTATTTCAAGCATGGCTTGCCAGTACCGCTTGCTCTGCCTCCCCCATTCCCAACCACACACGTTAAACTCACCTAAAGCCGAGCTCTCTGAACTAATAATCCAGAATGGCCCACGTCTCATCATCCTGCGTAGTGTAAATAATACCCTGCCCCAGCAACTCATCCGCCGCATTTGTGATATCTCTAACCGACATTCTTGTGCCCTGCGCAATCACATGCAAATTGACACCCTCCGTCCCGCCAGGCGAGTTATTGATGAAATTGCACATGATCTGCGCGTTCCTTGAGCACGTCGCCAATCTCGCCTGCATCGCACTGTTTCCTCCACCGGGGCCAGCGCCGCCCATAGCAACATCGCCGCCTCCTGCTCCGTATCCCTGATCCACAAACATGTTGTCCCCTCCGCCACCTTCTTGTTTGGCACCACCACCACTACCAGGAGCTCCCTTGGTAAAGAACAGATGCACATACGTCGCCTCAAGCAGGTGGTAGTTGACCTCGTTGAAATCCTCAATCTGGCGTATGAAGTTGGCGCTTACGTGTTTCTTGCCGCCGAGAGACTTGAGACGGCCCCACACGCGCACGAAGGCGTCGGGCGCGATCGTGCCGGCACCGCTGCCACCGTCCTCGCCGCCTTGCGCTTCCGAATCGACCCACTTCTTGACGTCGATGGCTCCCGTGCCGTCATCAATCCGGTACGTGATGTTAGTCGGTTGCGGCTTGACCGAGCGCACTTGGCCCACAATGGTCACTTGGGTTACTGGGTGGCCGTCGATGGCAAGCTCGGCGCCGGGGAAGGTCTCTTCCCAATCGAGAAGCTGTTTTATGGTTACGGGGCGGAGGGACTCGTCGGCGTACTGTTGTTGGACGAGAGACAGGTTGTCAGTACCTGATTTGGGTGCTGAGGCGAAGGAAGGAAGGGGTAAAGGTAAACTGGGATAACAGAGGACTTACCTTGGAGCCACCGGCTTGACTACCACCTTGTTGGGATCCGGACATGAAGCCACCGCCATCGCCACCACCATATCCGCCGTAGCCCGCTGTCAAGGTCACACACAGTTAGCTGACTAGACATTTGCGGAGCCTAGGAGAAGAACTAAGGAACTCGGTAAAGAATTACTTACCCATGAGTCTAGTGTTACTGTCTCCTTGGCTATCTAATGAATAGATTCGATTAACTTTCCGTCTTCTCGCAAAAGATCCAGTCGTAGGCAATGAGTGTGATGGACGAGCTGGTGTCAAATGGTGGATTGCGGGGTGAAAGATTGATGCTGGGAGACGCGTTTAGACGCGCCTAGAGGCAGCAAGCACTAAAGGCGGACCCCACTGTCCCACTGCCAGGTGTTCTGCGTAAGAGACGGGAGCAGGCAGCACAATAAAGGAGGGTTAGGGTTCAACATCTGTGAATGACGTATACATAGTACAGTACCCGCCTCTCAGCTGCAAACCAACATCCCTTGCTTAAGGTTCAGCTGGGTTTTAGGGACTACTACTATGTATACACAGTGACATGAAGCTGCCACGCCATTAGAAAAGTACTGAGTGGTGTGGAGACTTGTTCTAGTGAGATGAATACCATATAGTCAACCTTCCTTCTGGTTAAACCCAATGTCTCGAACAGCAACATCCCAAAGCGCCACCCTCGTCACCGAAGACGAGGAAGAAAACGGGACTTACACCAATGACAGAGGGGTCACAAGATGCTCATGCTGTGTGAATCCTTCATCACTGCTTGAGCCCATCGATCTTTCCGATAGGCACGACACCAGTCTCCTCGATGAAAACGAAAACACCTTCTGTCTCTGGCCGCTTTTCGGTCCTATATTGTTCGAAAATGAGAGTAGCGACTGTAGAGATCATTGCGCGAACGAGAGAAGTACGTCCATGTCTTTTGGATCTGGTTCCGTTACATAGAACGACACCTAGAACACTGAAACTTGTTGACTGATGCTATTGCTAAACAGCGTTCCTATCGTTCCTTCGCTTGTCCATCTACATGGCTATCGTTTCCGTCGCCATAGTGCTCTCGTTCCACCTTCGCAAGGCAGCTAGCGACTTGGAGTTGCGGATGGCGAAGCCGTTGGGGATCATTTTCTGGGGGCTTTCTGTCTCTTGCCTTGGTGTAGGAGTGGCCAATTATATCCGTACGTCATGGTTGATTTGGAGTATCCTATCTCAACACCCGCTTTAAAGAATCCTCAAAACCCAACGCTGACATGAGCGGGCTGTTATGCACCAGAAACCGTGAACAAGTATAGCCGTAGGGCAGCAATTGTACAGACAGGTTGGAGAACACAAATTGTAAGCATACTGACTCTTCATCTTCCCACTTGTCATGACTAACCAATTGTATGCAATGCATAGATTATGGGGATTATTGCCCTTTCCATATTCGGGGCATGTATTACGCTTCTAGTTGTTAACAAGTATGGAGAGCAGGCTGATGAGTAGTGACTGAGGACGATATCATCCACGGAACTTGGTTTCGACATGTTGCGACAAATGTTAGATGTCAGTAGAGGCAAAAGATTGTCGACGATATGCATCGCACTTGTACTAGAACAGCGAATAAGTCAGTGCCTGGGACCATCGACATGCCATAGTGAAGATGATGTCAGCATCAACCCACAATATCCATAGACGCCATAATCTTACATCGCCATAACCACCCCCCCCCCCCCATTGCCCCTCTAACCTCGTCACCGGGTGCAAAACAAATTATCCACCCCTCCCTTCCGAACCCCTTTAGCCAAGATATTCTCTTCATCCTCCTCCCCCTCACCGTTCTCACCCAACTGACTCTTCCCCTTCTCCAACTTCCCACACCCCACCGCTCTCCTGAACTCATCCACATATTCCCCTGCCCCCCTATCCACCTCCGCTAAACTCGTCGCCCTTCCCTCCCAATCCAGTAACGGCATATCACCAAAGGGCACAAGATTGCCCCCGGCGGGTAAGCTGTCCAGTAGCGAACCGGGGGAGAGGCTGATTTCATCTTTTTGTTTCCCTAGCTCATTCCGACTGCCGCTATCGCTCCCACTACCAGCATCGCTGCTGCGGTACTCCTCCGGCCCTCGGTAGAGCTCATTATGTACGGTCGCCAGGTTCCTCGCTGTTTGGGGACTGGGGTACAAGGTGAAGTAGCCGCGGGCGCGCGCGAGACGGAGGGCGTGTTCGAGCCAGGAGGGGTAGTGTTTGCTAATTTGTTTTTGGGTGAAAAAATTCAAGGCAGGGTTGGTAGTGCTAGCACGTTGTTGCTGTTGGTGAAGGAACTCGAGTGATTTGGACACGAGTTTGTGAAGTTCCGTCCACTTTTGGCCGCTGTAGAGGACGGCGTTGCTGCCGGGAGCTTGCCAGAGAAATGGGGTGTTGTTGTCGGTGGGGGTTTTCTTTTGTTGTTGGGCGGCAGTAGCTTTCTTGGACGCAGCGGGCGGGCTGAAAGGTTTGAGGGCATCGCCTGGGTGGGTTGAGGGAAGCTCTAGACTGATACCAAGAAGGCGAGAGTCCCATTGTTGCATGGTAGCGGGGACGGAGTAGCTGTATTCAAGGAGTGCGTACTTTATGTCTTTGAGAAATGCTGTCAACATCCGGGGGGCTTTCTAAAGCAATCGATAAACAAATTAGGGGTACGGCGGCTTACAATGATAGAATCGAGGGGATAACTCGATATTCGGAGAGAGAACTAAGACGTGGGAATGCTGGTCTGCGGGCCAGAAAGACTCGAGGAATCGCACTGAGCTCTCTTCTTCCGTCAAGCTCTTACGCGGGATACGGTGGCGAAGAGTCAGTTGACGAACGTGAGTCGGATTATACGCTCGGGAAGGCGGCCACTGGAACTTCTGCAGAAACTGAGTCGTAGCGACGTCAATATCGTGAGAAAGCTCAATGGTCAAGTGTGGAATAGCACAAGCCGTGAAATCCGCGGCCGACAGAGATTTCAGCAGCCGAGTTAGGCTTCCCGAGGTGCCGGTTGAGGCGTAGACCATGATCTCGACATTGACTTTGTTCCAGGCTATGTTCGTTGACGTTAGCCATAGTCATCTTGAACAATCAACGTGCTATCGTCTCCTCACCTGCTAGAGAAGCACTATCCAGCTTCGTCATCCAAGCAAGGTGTTTTTGTGCGCCCTTAGGTAGTTCGATCAGAGGGAATCCTTCCTCAGATGCCTGGGCTCTTGCAGCGGGAAGGAAATACTCCTCTTCTTCGCCCGAAGCATCTACAAGCACAGCTTGTGGGTGCATGTACGTTTGGACGTGGTCTAGCAGCCGCCGCAGGTCAGATGTATACAGCCAAGGACATTTGTGGAAGCGGTTCTATTTACGGAAGGCACGAGATACACCCTTAGAAAGGCGTGTCTTGGTTGACTCGGTCGATTTATCCAGACGGGCGTCTACAGCTGGGTTAGCGACACGAGTCATGGTTTTCCATTCTCTATTACAAACAGAGCTCTATCATACCGTGAAATATGATCTGGCAGGACTGATCGATGCCGTTGATAGCCTGCAGCTGCTCCATATCGATATCACTTCGGCTCATGAGGGCAAAATGCACGTAGCTCCGCAACTCGGTCCCCATCTGACAAGCCATTGGTAGCAACTTAGCAGCGCTCTTAAGGCTGGATGTCGCAAACAGTATGTTTTTATTCGTAGGGGACGTTCCCTGTGTCTCGTATATTGCTTGTAGCGACACAGCGAGATTAGGAAACGTGATCGGGCCATTGTAGCCAACATCTGGCACAGGCCTTGGGTCAACTTCAGGAATAGGCTTTGGCTTCTGCTTGGCGGTCTCAGGCTTTGTCGGTGGTTTCCAAGGACGATTGGGGTTTAACTTGGGAATGCTCGGTGCGTTCGACGGGTGTTGAGCGGAAGCGGGACGATAGACGGGGTGTCGGTGGTCTCGGATGGGGTTATCTGTAGGTATGTTGTGTATGAAAAGGTAGACGAAGATGGCGACGGTCAAGGCTATGGCGAGACGCTTCAGCGTCTTCCGTGGGGGAATCCGAGCCGCATTCCATTGCGAGGATCGGATCGGGGGAATCTTGGTCCGCTTGTGATCGTCGTCTTTCTTTCCAAGCTCCTCGTTCGTCATGAACAAATTAGCCATGGTGGGTTAAAGTCCAAAGACAGGCCGGATCGCGGAGAAGCGGGTGGCTGGCTTCGAAGTGGTTTGGGCGTGACCAGAAGATGGCGCGTTTTGCATAGGCAGCGACGGAGGTTGGCGCCCCAAGTTTGCAATCTTGAACTTATTGCTGACACCTCTCGCGCCTGATGTTTTGGAACAGTGATTACGAGGTCATTCGCGTAGGTCTTGCAGTTGTGCCGCGCAGAGATAATGGTGAAAAAGGAAAGCTGGGCGATTGTCTTTGTGTCTCAGTTTCGACTCGATTGACCTTGGGAGTCCACTGCTGTGTTTCAGATCCCTATAGACCCTCACACTACAGTTGGCTCAACAGACGATTTCGGTAGCTCGGGGATGGAAGCGAATTGCCCATCTGCTTCCGAACTGATGTCATCCGAGAAAGCTTCCGGACGGGACCGGGAGCTTCAAAGTTGGGTTCAAAGATTGATCCCGCAATAACGATAGGTACCTATGGCCCAAGGGTCAGGCGCATAGAACGGCGCAGCTGCGCCTGTCGATCTCATCCCCACTTGCCAAGATAAGCTTGGGGTTCAAGCACTCCCCTGCAGTTGGGGAAGCTCCACTTGGATAGCTGGAGATCGGGACGGGACCCCTGTCTGCTGCGGAAGGGAATCAGCGGGTGGGACTGATGGTTCATCTGTCGAAGGGTGGGGCACGAACAGTTTCCATCGCAATTGGAGAAAAAGCGCTGGATTTTTTTTTTCTGCACGTTTTCCTCCATTAGTTTACTAGTGTACGAAGTGTACACACTGCCATCACAGCTTTCTTTGCTTGCTTCCCACGTCGCCGATTACACATCATCTTTAACCATCCCAATCTTTCCAGTCCTCCAACAATTGTCTTTTCACATTTCGGTGTTACAAGATGGGCAAGTCCCGCAAAAACAGAGTCCGGCCCAATCGCGCCGACCCTATCGCGAAGCCTGTGAAGCCCCCATCGGACCCCGAGCTCGCTGCCTTGCGCGAAAGCCGCATTCTCCCCGTCGTCAAGGACCTACAGAGCCCCGATATCAAGTCTCGCACAGCCGCTGCTGGTGCCATCGCAAACATCGTCCAGGATACCAAGTGCAGAAAGCTTCTGCTCCGTGAACAGATCGTACCCATCGTGCTTACCGAGACCCTTACCGACAACAGCATCGATAGCCGCGCCGCCGGCTGGGAGATTCTCAAGGTTCTCGTCCAGGAGGAGGAGAGCGACTTCTGCGTTCACCTCTACAGACTCGACATCTTAACCGCCATCGAACATGCCGCCAAGGCCCTTAACGAAACGCTTGCCTCAACCGAGCCGCCCTTTGCGAAACTCACCAAAGGCCAGCAGCGCATCGTATGGGACATGAGCCATTCCCTCCTCGTCCTTCTTAGCTCCCTCGCCCTTGCTCGCGATGAGATTCTTGAGGCTATTGTCGCCAACCAGAACGTCGTTCGCTTCCTCTTCCGCATCGTCGCCACCGAGGCCGTTCCCCAAGCCGCCTTCGAGGAGACTCTCTCCTGCCTCATGACGCTTTCCGAAGACAATCTACCACTCGGCCAAGCCATCACCGACGACCAAGAGACCCGATGCTACGACAAACTCCTTGAGCTTGTCGCTGCTGGCGGTCCCCGCTCCGTGTTCGTTTGCGGAGTCCTTCACAATGTGTTTGCGTCGCTTCAGTGGTTGGATCACAGCCCAGGCAAGGATGGTGCTTGCGACGCCATGCTTGTTCCAACCTTATCCAAGGCCTTAGAACTGCCTCCTCCGAGCAACAAGGCCAATGGCCAGGCCGATAGCTGGGCTCAAATGATGCAGGTTGCTCTTGAGATTGTGGCCTCGATTGGAACAGACCTGCAGACCGCACTGGAAAAGGGTAACCGCCCTCAGCCTGGTAGTGCTTCCAAGGACGAAGAGTGGAATGGGTTCGAAGAAGCCGAGAAGGACGACGACGCTATGGACGTTGACGAGGGCTCTGGTGACGATAAGGACGAGGAGGACGACGAAGAGGATGAGGAGGAGGAGGGCGATGAGGAAGAGGGCGATTCAGATGATGCAGAGTTCGATGAAGCCGACCTAGAGAAGGTTACCGGCATGGATTCCGAAGACGACAACGAAGACGACCTCGACGATCTACCCACACTTCGCGAACTTATAAACAAGGCGATTCCTCAGCTTATCCGGCTGACCAATATTGCTGTGGATGATGACAATAGCATGGCTATTCAGGGCCACGCCATCAGCGCGCTCAACAATATTGCTTGGACTATTTCATGTATCGACTTCTCTGACGGTGAAAACGCCAACATCTGGAAAGCATGGGCACCCGCCGGAAAGAGAATCTGGCAGCGGACCATCTCCCCGATCCTCGAAGCCGATAGCGCCGACCTGCAGCTTGCCACTCAAGTGACCAGCCTCGCGTGGGCTGTGGCCCGCAGTCTAAACGGCACCACCCCCCTCAGCAGAAACGAGCACCGCAAGTTCATGTCTCTTTACCAAGTGTCCAAGGCGCAACAACAATCCACTATCACCTCTGATGCAGACGACAAGAATAAGGAGCAACAAACTCAGGAGGATCCCTTCCAAGGCCTTGGCGTTAAGTGCATTGGCGTTCTCGGCGCTCTGGCTCGCGACCCCGCCCCTATCGATATTAACCGCGAAGTTGGTGTCTTCCTGATGACTCTTCTCGGTAGTGCTGGAGAGTTTGGAGTCCCCCCGGCGGACATAATTCAGGCACTAAATGAAGTGTTCGACATTTATGGCGATGAGGAATACACGTGCGATGCCGAAGTATTCTGGAAGGACGGCTTCTTCAGCCACCTCCAGGAGCTCCAGCCCAAGTTGAAGGCAGTTGCCAAGGGCATCAACAAGAGGGCCTTTGAGGAGTTGAGGATAAAGGCCGATGAGGCACTGATAAACCTGGGAAGGTTTGTGCAGTACAAGAAGAAGCACGCGCCCAAGGTGAAGGAGGCGATGCAGTAAATCTTCGAAATTCTTATCATGGAAAAAGTGTCGGAATCTTCGTCATTGAATCTACCAACATACCATGTAGACTCAAAACAGGGCATGCACAACCTACAAGTTACAAAAGAGCTGAAACATTCACAAAGAGGGGGACGAGGACGAGCATTCATACAAAGAAAAGATAACAGGAGGGAAGGGAGATACCCGACGTACCGTCAAACTTGTCAGCTGATGCTGGAATAGAAAATATGAGAGGGGTGTAAAGCTAGGAATAGAGAGACGAGTCAATATCGATAACACAACTTACGCTCATCGCATGTACGGGACAACAAACCAATCTTTGAGCGGGAACCTCGACTATCAGATGTTGTAGCTGCCAAGATACCTGAAAATGCTGATGCCTCCTTGAAGGCTTTGGTCAGGTTCAGGTAAGGACTTGTGATATATCTCTTCAATTTCTCGGACTTACATGATTCTCTGATGTGTATATGTATAAGCACCTTGTCCCATAAAACAGCGACCAAGTCGCGACCCAAAGCTTTGCGTGTAAACACCCCCATTCCTCTAAACCCAAGAAAAATGGCTTCCTTCGATTCGTTGTAAGCTCCGCTACTGCATCGTTGATGAACACATCTTGCAATTGCCGTAGTTGAATATTGCTGCGCATGCTCATATGAAAGAGCATTGCAGGTTCTTCTTGCTCAGCCAATAGGCTTCAACTTCTTTTTCTTTTTCTTATCCGAATCCCCAGACTTGCCCTTTTGAAACGCGCGCCAACTATCGATGCGCTGGTCTCTCGTCTTTTCCCAGTCCTCTTCGTGCTGCCTCTTGCGCTTGCGCTGCTCAGCCTCCTCGTCAGCTTTCCGCTGCTCGCGGCCTTCCTCCTGCATCTGCGCCTTGAGCTGTCTGCGTCGTCGCTGCTCGTTCTCGATCAGCACAAACTTGGTCTTTTCCTGCCACTTCTTTTCAAACTCGGCCGTCTTGAGCTCAGGGCTGTCGACCGTCCATTTGTTCTCGCGGATCAGCAGCATGCGCGCGTCCGCGATAGCTTCGTCTAGGTTCTTGCGGTGCTTCTCCTCCATTAGCTCCGTTTGCGCCTTCTTCAGTCTATCGAACGCCTCAGGCGCCAAGGGGTTTTTGGTCTTGTCGGGATGGATCAGCAGGGACTTTTTGCGGTAAGCAATCTTGATGTCGGATTCGGTCACGCCGGGCTTGAGGCCGAGGACTGAGTAGGCGTCGAGCCGGAAGGCTTTCAAGATACGGTCGATCTCGGCATCCTGTCGGAATTTAGATTGTCAGCAACTACTGAGTTGGGGATGTAAATGTTGGTATAGTTGGGCGTGGTTGTTGTCTGGCTTGCCTTCTCCCACTCCTTGGCTTCAGATTCCAGCACTTCAAGCGCATCCCGAGTGTCGGCAGGAGTTTCGTCTTTGACGTCTTTAACGTCCTTCACGTCCTTAGTGTCTGTCGCCATATTGTCGCCGGAATGGAGGGTCAATCTGGATGCTTGTTTGATCAATTACAAAGGGTTGATGGATAAGTAAGTTCGGTCTACCAAACGGAACGCAACTCCGGGGAAGTTTAGGGAAGTTCAGTAGTTGCGACTTGCGACACCTCCAGGAGCGCGGAAAGCACAGCTAACGCACGCCAGCGCTGCCAAGGCAAACCCACGGGCATGCAATGGGTGTACTTGATAAGCTGATAATGGATAAATGTCACATTGGCCCCACTAAAAAGTCGACCATCCAAAATTTACGGGTGACGGGCAGGCATTGATGGCTACAGTAGACAAGAGACCCCAAGACCCCATCATCATCACCAACCTAAACTCCAACCCACCCCGTCCGTCTTTGCATCTTCAATTAGCGATTCGTGCTGCAATTGGCAGCAACACAACCCTCGCTCACCATGCCTAGACGCGCAGCGTCCCCCACACCGTCCGAGAACGAGGTTGACATCGCGGGTGCTTTGTTCAACAACGACAGCGACTTCGAAGACAACAGCAGCAAGCACCACACCAAGAAGGGAGCTGTTACGAACAGCGGGCTTGACCTCGATTTCAACGATCTTCTCGGTAACGGCGATGATGGACTACCTAGCTTTAATGGCGAGGGCGATGATGACGAAGCCTTTATCGCTTCGCTCACACGGAGCTCGCAGAGAAAGTCCTCCAACATTCAGGGCAAATCAGTCAAGAAGGGTGGAGGTTTCCAGGCAATGGGTGCGTAGTCTTCCGTCCCATGGCATAAGTTGATGATGCTTGGGGCAGCTGCTGATACTCTCCTAGGTCTAAACGCCCATCTCCTCCGAGCGATTACCAGAAAAGGCTTCTCCGTCCCGACCCCCATTCAGCGCAAAGCGATCCCCCTGATTTTAGAAAGAAAAGATGTGGTCGGCATGGCCAGAACCGGTTCCGGAAAGACTGCAGCTTTCGTTATCCCCATGATTGAGAGGTTGAAGGGGCACAGTCCACGTGTTGGCTCGAGGGCGCTCATCATGTCTCCCTCGCGTGAACTTGCGTTGCAGACCCTCAAGGTCGTCAAGGAACTCGGCAGAGGTACCGATCTAAAGACCGTATTGCTCGTCGGTGGTGACAGCCTAGAAGAACAGTTTGGTATGATGGCGTCGAATCCCGATATTATCATCGCCACACCCGGTCGTTTCCTCCATCTCAAGGTTGAAATGAACCTCTCTTTGGCCTCCATCAAATACGTTGTCTTCGATGAAGCTGATCGCCTCTTCGAAATGGGTTTCGCTACTGAGTTGACCGAAATTCTTCACGCCCTCCCTCCTTCCAGACAGACGCTTCTTTTCTCTGCGACGCTCCCATCGTCCTTGGTCGAATTCGCCAGAGCCGGTCTTCAAGAGCCAAGCCTTGTCAGGTTGGATGCCGAAACCAAGGTGTCACCCGACCTCGAGAGTGCTTTCTTCGCAGTAAAGGGAGGTGAGAAGGAGGGTGCCCTTCTCCATCTTCTCCACGACGTCATCAAGGTCCCGCTGGGTCCGCCCGAGGGCACAAAGGAAGAGAGTGACGAATTGCAGGCGAGGAAAAGGAAACGCGAGTACAGGCCCAATCCTAAGGAGAAGCCGACGGAATACTCGACCATCATCTTCACAGCAACGAAACATCACGTCGAGTACATTGCGAACCTGTTGAAACTCGCAGGCTTTGCCGTGTCCTACGTTTACGGTTCGCTTGACCAGACGGCCCGTTTGATCCAAGTTGACAACTTCCGTCGGGGAAGAACACATATTCTCGTGGTTACCGATGTCGCCGCCCGTGGTATTGATATGCCTGCTCTCGCCAACGTCATCAACTACGATTTCCCATCTCAGCCCAAGATCTTTGTCCATCGTGTTGGTCGTACAGCTCGTGCGGGTCAGCGTGGTTGGGCCTATGGTTTGGTCCGTCAGTCAGACGTACCATATCTACTTGATCTACAGCTCTTCCTGGGAAGGAAACTTATTATCGGCCACGATCAGAAGAACCCTTCCTTCGCGGCAGACGTCGTAGTTGGAACACTAAAGAGAGATGGAGTGGATGTTAACATTGAGTGGGTTGAGAAGGCGCTCAAGGAGAGTGCCGATCTCAAGGCGCTGAAGGGTGTTGCCGCAAAGGCCGAGAAGCTCTACATGAAGACGAGGAATTCTGCGTCGAGCCAGAGCGCAAAGAGAGCCCGCGAAGTTACGCAGTCCAGGGGCTGGACACAGCTCCATCCTTTGTTTGGAGAAGAAGCCGCTGAAGCCCAGGCAGCTCGCGATGATCTTCTCAGCAGGATAAACCGCTTCAAGCCCCAGGAAACCATCTTTGAACTTGGCCCTAAGGGCAAGTCTAGCCGCAATAAGGCCGCGGAAGTTGTACGAAACATGCGTTCCAGATTCAAGGAGCGCAAGACTACCAACGACGAGGATGATGAGGACGTGGACATGGAAGATGCCGAGGGTAAACCTGACGGCGAGGAGACCAATGCGTTCGAAGACTTTGAGGATGAGGAAGAGGAGGGAGAGGCGGAAGAGGCAGAAGAGGCGGAAGCCAAGGAAGACCCATACGCCGACGACTCGGATTCGGAGATGGAGGTTACAGTATCCAGCAGCATGCATACGAAGAAGAAGGGTGGCCCGGTCAACTTCCAAGACCCCGAGATCTTCATGTCCTACACGCCTCGCACCACTAGCCTTGCGGAGGAGAAGGCTTACGGTGTTCACTCGGGCGGCTACAGCGGCAACAGCTTCGTCGAGGCCGCTCGCGACGCTACCATGGACCTGACCAACGACGAGAGTGCCAAGAACTTCGGTCTGCCCACGAAATCCAAGATGCGTTGGGACAAGCGTCACAGCAAGTACGTGGCGGTCGCCAACGATGAGGACGGCTCCAAGGGCGCCAAGATGATTCGTGGCGAGTCCGGTGTCAAGATTGCCGCCTCGTTCAAGAGCGGCCGCTTCGACCGGTGGCGCAAGGATAACCGTCTCGGCAAGTTGCCCACGATTGGCGAGACGGAGAAGTCGCAGCTCATCCGCAACTTCGGAGCCCAACCTGGCCAACCGCGGTACAAGCACAAGATGGAGAAGGCGCCCAAGGATGCGGACAAGTTCAGAGACGATTACCACGTCCGCAAGAAGCGTGTTGCTGAAGCCAAGGAGAAGAGAATCGGCAAGTACAAGGATGGTGAGGGTAGCAAGAGGGAGCTCAAGACTGCCACGGATATCCGCAAGGCAAGAGCGGTCGCGGAGAAGAAGCGCGAGAAGAATGCTAGGCCGGCGAAGAGGCAGAAGAGGTGAAGCGGTTGTTGAATTAATACCAAGGGGCGGTTTGTTTCAGAAGCGGCAAGTAGCTCTAGTTTACCCAAATCAAGACACAGCCAACAGCCCAACTGAAGACCAAATTGGTGCCTTCCAACGCAGTCACATGGTCCTACACCGGATAGAGGCCGCGGAAAACGAATGGTTGTTGGTCATTAGCCATGTTTGTGATATAGTCGTGTAAGGTACCGGCAGACGGTACGTCTATCCACGTGCAATGGCTGCAGCCCAAAGCCGGTGTTGGGTATCGGCTTGATTTTGAAGGATACACTGTCTATTGGCTTTCCATTTCGCGCGACTATCTTTGGTATGAGCACTCATTGATACATTGGCTGGTGTGTTGCTTGTGGCCCGTACCTCGTAGATGTTTTGAGAATCCTGACCCCCTCCCCAACAGGTATGTACTATCAAAGAAGTGGGTGAACAAGGCCTCTGCCCAACCACACCACGACCATCAAAGACGAAATGTGAAAAGCCAAGGAAAACAAGCTTTTGCCCAGCTCGATTCATTGACGATGGAACATCCCCGTCTGGTTTCACAGAACGGGAAGTGTGGCAGACCTAAGCGTTTGACACGCAGGTGGAAATCTCATGGCATTCCATGGCAGTTGCTTGGCTCAAAAGCTTGAATGAATTTTTCATTGACAAGATTTGTAGTATGAATACGTTCGGTGCCTTGTAACACTATGTTGTAAGAAAAGCGGTGGCCGGAAGCCGGTGATGGTCTATGCTGGCCAACTCAAAACTTGTGTGTCTTGTCGCCACTCAAACATATCGAGATCCTGAAGGTCACAGGTGTAGTGTACTACTAACAAGTTGTTTCTTTTTCTGATTTGTTCTGAAATTTGAAGTTTGGTGTTTGGGATGGAATGAATTCCAGCGCGGGTATCGACGTCATACAAGGGGGTCTTGGCGTAGAGAGGCCTAGACTAACTTTTTTCCGGTACCTGCCGAACGGGTACTGTTAACCCTGCAAATAACGACATGAGTATAACGATATCCTAGCCATAACGACCAATCCCCCTGGAACCGGCTGTATCGTCAATTGAAGGGTTAACAGTACACTGGGAAGCATCAACTTGCACTTTTATGCATGTGAGGGATGCCACCAGCCTGGCCAGCAGTTGGTAATGAAGGTCATGAAGGCAAAACGTAGAAGATTTGAAGAAATATGAAATTGGGACGCCATGTCGTTTTCGCAAGACGATGTTTCAAGCGTGTGGAGGTGTGCACGATAACTTTGATATCGGTGTGATGAGCCGGTAATTTACGTACGATTGAATAGACGACATTCTGCATTGCAACTGGACCTGGCGTGCCTGCAGGTGGATAGGCTCCTCTTTTTACGTTTCGCGCCTAAGAAATACCCAATTACATTTTCCATACTTACCATTTCGCATGCGCACGATTACGTGTTATGGTTAGCTAGTCAGGATCGTCAGCCAGTCTTGCTCCATTCATGATGCGCTGGAGATGGAGTCAGTCTTGCCGCCGTGGAGAATATTCGGCTAGAGCAAGGTACGATTGTCTAATGCAGAGAGGAGGAGGCGGCCTCCCTTCCTTTGCAAGTTTGGGTGTTCGAGTATGAACGAAGAAGAACCACCAACAATGTGGTGTAGAGGTAGAGGTACGTAGGTACTAGTTGGTAGGGTAGGGTCTTCCTTCTTTGAAAGGGATAGGATAGTAACGCTGAAATTGGGTTATGGGAAAGCTCACATGATGAGGTACTACCTACGTGTACCATCAGTTTAACTGAACCCCAGCCCTTGTCATTCACTCGTTCGTTGCCATCGTCCATATGTGCCGGCCATTCTGCCATTCCAGGTTCCATCAATCGAGAGTTTGTTCTCCCTTTGACCATAGTTTTTCGCTTCCTAGACAAAATCTTGGACCAATCCTCCTCCCTTCTTTCAAAAGACCATTGCGCCTCTCCTCTATTGCGCATACATTGCCCATCCCTCGACGATTGTCAACGGGTGATCGGATCGCCAACGTCTCATTTTGTTAAAAGCGTTTAATTTCGGCGCTTTCCTAACTCGTCAGGGAAAGTCACATTCGTCAACTCGATCCTACAACTCTTCCTCCTAAACAACATTCCGCTTGTTAACGTTTTCAACATCATCGCCGAGACTTGCTCCTGGAGAGCGCATTGGCAGAGCAAAGACAAAGAATTACCCAGCAACGAGGGCTCAGCAATCTCGCATTTCGATTGGCATCTCTCCCACATTCTGATTTCGAACTGACCCGAGACCCGAACACATCACCGAAGAAAATAACGGCATTCCTTTCTACGGGCGCGACATCGAGTGGACGACACGACTATAAGGCCCTTAAGGCGGTCTGGCTAGGGGCGAAACGCGAGTGCAAGTTGAGAAGAAATCAAGCAATCGAGTAATCATGGCTTGTAAGTATCTTGCATATGCCCAATTACATCAACACCCACCAATACCCAAATGCCGAACCTTCATGCCCTCCATGCTGTGCCCAATACAAAATTGGCCGCCCTGCGCATGCGCAAATAGTCGCCTCTCCTGCCTAGCGGGGCTGTGTACTCTCACTCTTTGCTCCAACGTTACCACTGAACTCCCAGCATGCACTTTCGTGGCCAGCTTAACAAAGATATATCATTCTTGGTTCGCGAGTGTGGGATCACAAAATCTATGGATACAGGCCCCGATTGAGCCAGCAAGCATTCTACGCTATGAAATGAAACAATTCTAACGCAATGTCTTATCACCTAGTCAACAATTACAGGGTGAGACAGGAGGCGCATCGCGTGAGCCGCGACAGCAACTCGATCATGAACCCTTGGCGAAACAAGAGAAGCTCAACATGGGATGTGCCCGAGTCACAACGCTACTCTCAGCCGCCGATGGCGCACGAAGGACTTGATGATGCACTGCCCATCAAACACTCAGTAACGGCACCATCACGAACATCAAACGGCTACGACAGTGCAAATGGGGAGCCCTCCTACAACCCCAAGAACATCGAGATGCAGGACATGGAGCCCGCCAGCCAGATGACTGGGCTCACAGGGGACACAAATGTGGAATCGGCACAGGCTTCTGCGGGTTCCGCACATCAACGTGACGGCAGCCTTGGTCTTGTGCGCAAGAGGACAGTAGGCGTCAATGATTCGCGGACCGAACTGAACGGCGCAGGACAAAAGGTGGCCGAGGAGGAAAAGAAGAAGAAGCAGAGGACTTTCTTCAAGCACCTCCAACCCAAGGAGCCGTTCACCGTGGGGAATCAAATTCGACGCACACTTTTGAACTCGTGGCTCAACGTTCTACTCGTCGCGGCGCCGATAGGTATCGCGATCAACTATGTCGAGGCGGTACCCCGCGTTGCGGTCTTCGTTGTCAATTTCATTGCCATCATTCCTCTTGCGGCAATGCTGGGTTTTGCGACGGAGGAAATTGCATTGAGAACGGGCGAAGTAATGGGCGGACTTTTGAATGCCAGTTTTGGGTAAGTATCAGCTTCATGGGTTAGGGCGGTAGAGAACAGTGCTAACACTCCCACCACAGTAATGCTGTTGAGTTGATTGTGGCGGTTATTGCTTTGACGCACGACGAGATCGTCGTCGTACAGACTTCGCTCATTGGCAGTATCCTGTCCAACCTTCTTCTGGTCATGGGAATGTGCTTCTTCTGCGGTGGTCTCAACAGACAGGAACAGTATTTCAACACGACCGTTGCCCAAACAGCGGCGAGTTTGCTTGCGCTTGCCGTCGCCAGTGTCATTGTACCCACGGTCTTTGATATGGCTGCGGATACCCCGCCCGAAAAGGTGGCGCAGATTTCACGCGGCGTCTCCATCATTCTGCTTTTCGTTTACGGTGGTTATCTTTTGTTCCAGCTAAAGACCCACTCCTCCGTCTTCGCCGAAGAGAGTCAGAAGGTCGCAGCCAAGCCTTTCAACTTCCGAGGCGGCCATGATCTCAAGGACGGTGCCATTGCCCAGGGCTTGGTAGGCCCTGCTGGTATGGTAGGAGGCCACGCGGTTCCTACGCAGGACAACAACGAGAACATCCGCCACCACCTGGACACCGCGCCCCATCAGGAGGAGGAGGACGAGGAGGAGGAGGGCGAGGAACCGCAGCTGCACTTCATTGTCGCCGTTGCCACCCTGGTCATCTGTACCGTGATCATCGCGTTTTGCGCCGAGTACATGGTTGACGGCATCAGTGCCATTACCGACGGAGACAAGGTCAGCAAAGAATTCGTTGGCCTGATTCTGCTGCCCATCGTCGGAAATGCCGCCGAGCACGCCACTGCTGTTACGGTGGCCATCAAGGACAAGATGGATCTGGCCATTGGTGTGGCCGTTGGTTCCAGCATGCAGGTCGCCTTGTTCGTCATCCCTCTGCTCGTTATTATCGGCTGGGGAATGGGCATCGAGGACATGTCGCTCAGCTTCGACACGTTTCAGGTGGCGGTCATGTTTGTTTCGGTGCTGCTGGTTAACTACCTCATTGCAGACGGAAAGAGCCACTGGCTCGAGGGAATGCTGCTTATCTGTCTGTATCTCATCGTGGCTGTCTGCGCTTGGTGTAAGTTTGGCGATAACTCCCCAACCTCTCTGGCGCTCTTTGATGCTAACGTGTTCTTCTCTACAGTTTACCCGAATGGCCCCTAGTAAATCTAAACCACAGCCCAAAACAACTTGATGAAGATGGAAACGATGCCCGATTTCGATTAGATACATATTATACGTTTGAGAAGAATGACACGTTATTCCAGTTGGCACGTCGTCTTTTTTTCTCGCTTATTATGACACAACATTCCTTAGCTAGCACGCACCAGATTTCTATTACAAAGAGCAAGCAGGCAGCCCAATCACACCATCCTACACAACGTACATATTTTAGAATAGATATCGTCAATTTTCATGATGGGTAATTAGGCCACACTAATAGACTGATGAGCATCCATCCATCAGAAGGCAGGGAATGGGAAAGGAGAAATACTCCATCGAATGGGATAGACAATAAGGAACATCGTAGGAAAAACGGAGAGACGAGAATCGAACATGGAGGGAATAGCATGAACGAAGATACGTTGTCATTTTCATTGGAAGATATAAACCCCTGATCAATGACAAACTTTCAGCAATTGAGAAACATTCCCTCGTGGCGCAATTGGCTAGCGCGTCAGACTGTTAATCTGGAGGCTGTAAGTTCGATCCTTACCGAGGGAGGTTGAAACATCTTTTTTGCGTCATCTTTTTTTTTTGTCTGCGAGCGACATGGATTTTGGTGATGCGATGCAGTGCGGATGGGGTAGGACGTACTTGACCGTGCTGCACCTCATCGAGATTCCTTTTTCTCTTTGGACAGTTTGCTCAGTCCTGCTACCTATCCTGAAACGGAAGGATAGTTACATATGTTGGCAATTTAGTGCGAGTCCACGACAAAGATACCTGCGAATTGGTGTTGCGGACTGGAGTTATACGGAAGCTTTACATACCTTCATGCAGGCGGGTCTCTATGGTGAAAGAAGCAGTGACCACCAAGGGATGCGAATTCGTCGTTAGTCCTCGATAGCGATCATCCTAGCCAGAAATAGTTGCGACTTTCAAGATGTTGTGCGACCTGACTGACAGCAAGCAAGATACAGTATCTCACGAAAGTGGAGTATCACCCATCATACTTGAATGCTCGCTATCCAAGCTCTCCAAGGTAGTGACTACCTGGGATGGCATCAAAGCACCTTTACAATATATAGCGATACTTCCACTTAGTATACTTGAAACCATGTTCCACTGTCTGTCATGATTTATTCGATCTCCATACATGATTTTACATCTTCTCAAGTACCATCCATGACCATCAAACTACTCAAACCCATCTTATTCCACCTTCCCCCCTTTCACACCCCTCTTGCCACCTCCCACGCTCTCCTTCAGTGCTCACTAGCACCTGCATCTCCGCCAGCACCACCACCAATGTTTCCGGCACCACCAGCATCAGAACTACTACCAGCAGCTCCCGCTCCCGAAGCTCCTGCCGCTGCCGCTGCCGCCGCCGCTTGAGCAGCTGCAGCTGCAGCTGACGCACCTCCCCCAAAGCCCAAACCAATCCTACTACCCATAACCCCTTCCTGCACGCTCGCTCTCCTCATCATCGTCGAGTGCGAGGGGTGGCCCGCAGACGCAGCCGACGCAGCCGACAACAAGCTCGGACTTCCCACTCGTACAGGACTGATTCCCAGCCCAGTCCCGCTACCTACCAGCTGCAAGTCACTAAGATTGCTCAGGCCGGTGCCGCCTATTGCTGCTAGCACGCCCGGAGGAAGGCCGAGGCTGGGGATGTTCGTATCGGGAACCGTGTGACCCGTGCTGGTAGTATTTTGACCGGCGCCGAGGTGAGGAGTAGCGAAGGCGAGGGTTGAGTCCTTCGTCGCTGTGGTCGACGGGATCTTCACGGGCGCAAGGCCGGGCGTGGTGTTGGGTGCGGGCGGGTGCGCTTCGCGCTCGAGCAATTCGCGGTAAAAGGCCTCGAGGGCGGAGCGGTCGCGGCAGAAGGATTCGAGCTCGTCTTTGATAACCTCAGGGTCTTGGATGACGGGCGTTACGGGGACGGTGACGGTGGATCGGTTGAGGGGTTGGCCTGTGGTGCCGAATCCGTTGGTTGATGGGGGGCCGCTGGCCAGGGGCCCGATGAGGTGCGGCCGAAGCGCGGGGGAGAGGAAGGCTGTTGTGGGTTTGACGAGCGGGGAGGAGACTGCGTTTGGCTGGTCTGGGTGAGCGTTTGGTCCGTAGAGACCAGGCGTTGAGATGCGGCCTGGACCGGGACCGAGTCCGAGGTTGTCGCCCCCGGCACCGGATCCGCCTCCCTTCTGCTGCATTTCCTTCTCACGCTGGGCCGCCGTGCGGTTGCTATAGAGACGGTTGGCTAAGATCAGGATGTCGCCTTCGTCGGTGATTTCAGCAATGAGAGTACCGGAGCGGTGGATGAACTGCGTGTATTTAAAGTCCGGCTTGCCCCATGAGTACGACACGTCGACGGTATAGGGGAAGCTGGACGCTGGCTCCATGTCGAGAACAAAGTCAAACTTTCTCAGGAGAGCCCTCTGATAGAAGTGCCGCCCTGGCTGTGCTTGCGGAGTAAACGAATTGGGATCAAAGTAGGTGATGGGCTGTTGGTTTGGTGGCTGGACAGCCAGCTTGATCATGTACGGTCGGCGGAACGGGTTAATTTCCGTTATATCACAAGCTTCGTTGATAGGAACCTCAACGAGCCGGAGCCCGTACAAGGCTGCCTCGCGAGCCCATGCCTCAATAGCATCTTCGATCAACTTGGCTGTTACGTTCATCCAGTCGATCCGGATATGGTAACAATTGTCGGGGTTGTGAAGTCTGTCGTAATGCAAATCGACCACCTCGGGCCGGTAAGAGCGTTTTCGATGGTCAACATCGTATTTCATGACCTTACTCAGAACCACCCTGGGCTTCTTGCCACCCGCCATCATAGCTGCCGTTGGGGTAACCGTTCCAGAGGTGGGAGAGCTGTCTTCGTGGATAGATGTTGGTCTTGACATCGACACATTGGACCTTGGTGAATCCCGTACTTCCGAATGCGGTGTTGATGGGACAGACACTGGAACCCGCCTTGTGTTAAACCAGCCTGGAGGGTTGGGTTTCGCATAGTCGCTGCTGATCTGGTAGAAGTACTGGCCATCTCTGAAAGGATGTCGCCTCTCAACGTGCACGAAGAGTCCACCGCCATCCTTCCTCCCATCTTTGCTTTCATCCTTCGACTTATCATCTGAAGTGACCATGAGACGGTTACCAAGCTCTTCGGCTTCCTCTCTGTCCTCCAAGTCTTCGAAGTTCTCCAGGAGCCAAGTGGTCATGTCAGAGCCGATGAAGCAGTTGTAATGGAGGCGCAAATGCCAGCGCCGGTTTTGCATTCGAATGCCTCCATTTTCCACGGGCTGCTGGATAGCCTCTGCCAATGCTGCCAGGCTGAAGTTCTTCTTCGAAAATTGCTCTCTGCTCGTGACCAGCTGACCCTTCCTGTGCCCGCCTTCCAGGCCCTCCAACAACGGAAGCGTTTCCAGCTCGGCCGCAATAACTACGGATGGATCTTCTGTTTTGTAAACGATATCAAGGGGATTCATGTCCTTTTTGCGACGCGATGCTTGAAAGCTCCGTTCGCTCGCCGGGATATACCTGTGCTTCTGCCACATCTGCGCAAGCTTCCGAATGCCTTCGATGCGAATCTCTTCTTCACTGTCCCCGTACTGCGTCTTGGGGAAAAACGAGTGTCTGGCTGTCATTGGTATCAGGACGAACCTAGCGCGCCAAAACCTCAAATGTTCGGACAACTCGTCATTATGCCCTGCAACAAAGGCATCGACGTAATTCCAGTTCCGATCAGGCGTTGGGGCCACCATGTCATAAGAACGGGTTTTGTAACCGTGGTCAAGTAGAGTTCGTATCGCCGGTTTGTACAAGTAACGGTCATTGTACAGTCCCGCCGAGGCGATCGGCTTCCGGACAAAGATATTAACTTCAATTTCGGTGCCATTCACACACGACAGTTGGTGGATCGTGTTGCCGACCGACATGAAGATGCTTGTACCATCCTCTGCTGTGTGGTCGCGGGAGAATATGTCGGTAACCTTGAGTTGCTTCTGGCCAAAGGCTTTGGCAACAGCTGGGCCTACAACGACCTGGAATCCTTGGCAGAATCTGAGACTGATCATCTCGCGCAGCATCTCGTCGCGTGACTTGGGTTCCTCGGCCAGCTCATCATCAGCATTTTGCGAGACATTATACGGTTGACGGTGGTACTCTGACTCGAACTGTGCCTTGGTAGGGAAGTACTCTGTGGTTAGTGGAACGGCAGCGGGGGAGCACAAAGACTTCCATTTCATCACCCGCGTCTCGTTTGGCCTAGGAAACACATGTTGCCAACGACTGTACAACGTGGCAATATCGACCTTGTTGCTATCAGGGTTCGACGGGTTGACCAACGTCAGCCAAGGTGACAGCGCGGTTGTCGGCGATAAAGTTGACGGTAATTCCGGTACCGCTCCGGCCAAAAGCTTGTTATTATAAACCTTCTTCGCATCCTCAGCTCTGATTGCATCTGAATAGAAGAGATCGCGATTATCAGGAACGTAATCGGCCCGTAGTGTTGAGGCAAGCATCGAGCCTGATAGCATGTTGGCTGCAGGGTCAGTAGGAATCTGTTGCGACTTGATTGGCATCGGCCGGCTTGGAGTACCCTCAAAGTACTGATGGCTGGGCGCGAATGAGCCTGGTGTAGCGCCCCAAGGGGAGAAAACGGGAGTTCCACTCGCGAACATCTGGGGCGACATTGACCGGTTGATTGCTGCTTTGGCTGGAGTTGCAACAGTGCCCGCGTTCATCAAAGCCCTTGAAGATGCCAATGATCTATCAGCATTCACACTTTCAATGCTAAGTTCTGCCGTCGCAGCTTTGGGTGCGGCAATGCGAAAACCGGAGCTGCCAAGGCTGATCTGCTTCATGAACTTTGGAACTTTTGGAGTGATTGTTGGTGAACGCTTGGAGTTGAGTTTGTCGAAGTCGACCGTCTTACGGTTACGCGATTCAGGTTTGTCGGCATTGAAGCGCTGACTGGATCTATGCCCAGTCATAGTCATTTGTGAGGCACTCGTAGACGGCCTACGCTCAGTGTATGACGTCCCGAGAAGACTCGCGTCATCAGCATGATGTCGCCTGACGGAATCATCGTACTCCCGAATATGACTCGGAGGCGCCAATGTGTGGCGAAATGACGGCTGGCGCGCTCTCGAGTCGTCGTAGTCCTGCAATTGCTTCCAGAGTGACTTCTCCCCCAACTTTGCGTGCTTATCCGGGGCGAATTTCTGGAAACCGTACACGTGATCAAAGAGTGTTTCTGGGATGCGCAAGTTTTGTATGAAGACGTTGCCATCTTGATCGATAAACGGTTTCGGTACGTTGTTTGCCTGTAATGCCTTATGAGGAAAATAAGGATCCAGATGCAACGGCTTGGTTTCAATCTCATTGGTTTCCATGACGCTGCGCATTTGCAAGTCATACATGCGACATCTTATCAAGAAGTCGTCCCCTGACCGTGTTTTTGAAACATCAGAGACCGACAAAGCAATGCCATGGTATGACAGGGCTTCCTCGGACTCGCCTGTCCAGTAAGAAACATGTAGCCATTGCGGCAAAGCATAATTCCATTCATCTTGAGCCAAGCCAGAGCCAGCATAATCACCATGAAGAGTGATGTCGGTGCCTCTGCTTGGGGAATATGACCCCGCCATGCTGTTAAAGCTCCCAATCGTCGGCGCTGTTTGTTTAGGAGTACTGGAAAGACTCGGCGCTGTTTTTGCCTTGTGATGATGTGTCGGTTCTGTCGAGTACTCAGGGTTGCGATACCGAAACAGGGGCACGGAGTGGAGAGGAGCCTTGGGTATGCATATAAGATCAATACCAATCCCATTTCCAACCAAGGCTTCGGTGGTACGGCGCAGTGCGTCGTACTCGACTTCGAAAATCCCCGGACTAGGGCTTATGACGACAACAGAAATGCCGGTTCGCATCAAATCACGATCTATGTAATCGTGCGCAAACAGCGAGGTTGCCATGTTGATCGCCTCTAGGAAATTGCCATAGATGGCTCGTGACGCCTCAGCCGTTATCCTGTTCAAGGCTGCTTGCTGGTCGGCTGGGTCATCTGAAGAAGAAAAGGAGTGCATAGCCTTCTGATGGAAGGTGCTAATATCCCTTCGAAAGTAGTTAAACTCGCGCTTCAACTGGTAGAGGATCTTGGTCCACTCGCCGCTGCCCATTTCGCTCACAACAACGCGGTAGAAGTCCTTGTAAGGGCGACGATCGCCAGACGACTGGACACCAGTGTAGTAGTCATTTTGGACGTCCGGGTTGCCCAACTCGGTGGATATGCCTGTGTCATACTCAACTCGAGCAAAGAGAACAATACTGACAAGGTGCCTGACTTTAAGTGACGCCCATTTCTTGAACAGAGCTGGCAAAAAACCGTTCACAACCTTGTTGAACATGATCTCACCAGAGCCATCTGAATCAAAGTCCCACATTTCGCGCGCCATTTGGATGAAAAGCACGTATCGAGCAGACTCGCTTCGGAAGATGGGTTTTGTATTGTGGCCAAAGAATGCGGATGGCACCTTACGGCCCTCAACATAGACAGCGGTAACCTGAGCCTTGAGAGTGCCCATGAACAGAACCATTTGGCCCTTGTAGACAGTCTTCTCTGAAAGCTCACGAACAGCCAACTGCCACATGTCGGAGCGCGACATGTACTGGTCTCTAAAGCAAAGCTCGACATGCGAGGCCTCGATGGCTGGGTTATGATGATCAATCTATGTAGTTTAGTAGGAATCCTACGCGGCTACAAGTGAGGAGTGGGGGCGTACTGGGGTCAGGGTAACCTGCGAACCCTTCCTCATGCCGAAGACATCAGCAATGTGCTTTGCGACGTAGACTTCAACACTCGGGTAGCGGGCTTTGAGTTCCTTGGGCATGTCCTTGACGACAAAGATGTAACGCTGTTGACTTTCTGCAGCCTCTTTTGTGCGGTCCGGTGGAGGCTGTTTATGATGGTGATGATGATGGTGGTGGTGATGGTGATGAGAACCTTGCGCTTGCTTCTCCGCATCAGGTCGGAAGACGTCGATAGCCATGAGGCTGCCTGGGGTTGCCTCATCACCTATGAGATCAAGATTAAGCAAGACTTCATCGCGAGCAAAGGACTCGTTGACGGTAACGGTCCACCTCCTCTCGAAACGTGAACGTCTTGAGGATGAAGAGGGCCGGTCACGGATGGTCGAGTTACTAGAGACAGTGTCCGGGGACCGGGGCATATCCGGGATGCGCTCCAGGCTGTTTCTGCTGAACTGCCGGAGGTGCGACGACCAGTTGGGGGGCCTGACATGTCCCGGCACCCCCGAAGAGAAATTGCGCGACGCCATCAATGCCGTCTGACAGTAATCATCGGCTTGGTTCCATGCGTTGATGTCAGATGCTCAGGTGGAATGATTAGGAGGTCGATAACACGCCCTATTCCTAGCTCGCTGTCGGTGGTTGCGATCTCGAGGCCACCATGCCTACGAGACACATTCGAGAGGATCAAGAAAGAATATGTAAGACGGATATTGCCGAAAGTGTACGAAGTTTATTTCATCGTCTACATACATGCAGTGATTGGCACGATGTCGCCTTCAAAGACGAAGTCTGGTGGGAGTTGAAACGCAGCCTGAGAGAGAGACGGGGCGACGTCCGCACAGGAGCTCGGACCATCTGTGCTAGCTGCAGGTACGGTCAGCTGTAGAGCCCTGTAGAGGTAGGTACCTGCAGTGTACTGATGCTCTGACAGTTGGGATGCGGCAGAATTCAGTGTGCCCTCATTCACCGCCCTACGATGCCGAACGGCACTTTGGAGGCGCACGGGCCATATCATACATATGACATCGGAGGACTTCCAGCCTCTTCACCTACAATTCTACAAATCCAATTTCCCTCACTATCCTCCTCCCGTCCGTTCGGACCGCGACGGCCAATGTAAAGATTCTTATACCATGGTTAACCCAAGCGTCAAGCCACCTGCCCGCCAAAGTTACACGGCTGTCTGATGGTGGGAACTCTTCGTGCATCCGTGTGAAAGTCGTGAGGTGGCAGCGCCGCCGCCGTGCTCCGTAGCCTAAGCCCGTACGACATCAATGACCAGCCTCCAGCTGTTTGTCAGAGCCTCGTTGTCTCCCCTAAAAGACCCCTCTGAGATTATTCCGGTCTTAAAGCACACATCTTGCCCATGCTCTGCTGCCATCGGCCTTCTCATCAAGCGGTTCAAGTTAGAATAGTGGTCACCTATCACGACATCTCTTGCACAGGGTGCGCGCTTTCTACATGCCAGTAATGGGGGAGGAATCGTGGTCAATTCTTCTGCAAGGCGATAGAACTGGATTTGGTTCAACTTACCCAGTCACAAAGCGATCAAGACACAAACTGCAAGTCGGTTACAGCATCGACTGTGCCTGGGAGTCATTGGTTCAAAGCTCTATACTGTACCTCGCCAACGGTGTGAACTCTCATTGGGACCAGTGTCGACTTTGTTCGCTCTTGACGTCGAAGAGGGTACACTGTCCAACGTGCCATTGTCATCCACCTTGTTCTCTAGGCTGCTGGTCTAGCACCAACGAAGTGCTGCTCGACTTGATCATTAAGAATAGCATCGCCAGCCTGTCCAGTGGCCGCCTTACGTCGATGGATACCGACCGGCTTCCTACTTCCAAAGACCCCCCGGAAGGGAGAGGACCTTTTTGGCTCACGCTTCACGTGCAGGTCCGTCTGTGTCGCACCTGCTGTACCCAACTCGGTTAGAATGTACTTGCTCCCTTAAATCGAGCTGACCCGGGAAGGCGGGACGGTGCAAAAGCTCCTCTCTGGGTCTCAACTCGATCGCAATAGTCTCAGCGTCAACATTATATCTGGTATCTTCAAGTCGGTTTCCAGGCAATCTACGTAAACACCTATAACTGGCTTCCGACCGACCTCGACGTCTTCCTCCACTTGCACGTTAAGCAATGGCACCCAAAATTGGACAGAAGCAGAGGCTAGCCGCAACAATCGCCATATCCTCTGCCTTTTTTGTATCAGAACTTGCTGGTCTGTTCGCGTTTATTTACTTCTATCGCCACTTTGTCTCTTCGTTTTGATTTGTTCAAGTTTTCTTTTGTCAAAATGACAAGGGAACATATTGCTGACAACAACCTCACAGTTGCTTTCAAGACAGGAAGCTTGGCCCTTACGGCAGACGCATTTCACTATGTACTTCTCTAATGCGTACCCTGTGACCATCCTAACCCATGCTAATAGTTTGCCGGCCAGTTGAACGACCTGATTAGTTTTGCTGTCACCTTAACCGCCATTATTGTAAGTAGTCATTTTCATTCTTTCCCATGAGACTCCTCCTCTTGCAAATCTGTGTATCATCTAACCCGGTTCAGGCACTGACACTTTTCCTAGAAGACCGAAGGGACCGGCACACCTGTAGGGTTTTCCTTTGGATGGCAGCGCGCCCGCCTTCTGGGCGCCTTCTTCAATGGCGTCTTCTTACTTGCCCTCGGGACGAGCATCTTCCTCCAATCGATTGAACGTTTCATCACCGTTGAAAGAGTGGAGGACCCAAAATTGATGCTGATTATGGGATGTGTGGGATTCACACTCAACATTATCACAATCACATTTCTGCATGGTAGGTTGGTCGTGAATCTATGAGCCAGAAGACATAGATCTGACACTTCATTCGCAGAGCCACATGACCATATTAGTCACGGGCATTCTCTAGGGCATTCGCATGAACATGACAATGAAGTAGCTTTTAACTTCGGTACATGTTGTCGGGCGGATAGAGATACAGAGTCTGTAAGGTCAACTCAAGGTCCCCGATACATACTTGAGACGGACACTAATCAGTTGTGCTGAACAAAAGCCTTTCTACCATCACTTTCAGCATCGGCATTCCTCTCTTCCTGATATCCAGCAGCCTCGACGCCGCGATCTGGGCATGCTCGCCGCGCTCATTCACGCCATGGGCGATGCGATCAACAATCTCGGGGTCATCGTGGCCGCACTCCTGATCTGGCTACTCAAGTCCGAGGCTCGCTTTTATGCTGATCCCGGTGTTGGTGTGGGTATTGCTATCATGATCATACTGTCGTCTGTGCCCCTGATCAAGAACAGCGGCGAAATTCTTCTCGAAAGTGCTCCGAAGGGAGTAAGAACCGATGATATCAAGCACGACATTGAGAAGGTTTGTCAAATCCAAACGACGGTAAGAACAGCAACTGACTTTTCCTTCACGGATCAGGTTCCAGGAGTCGATTCGATCCACGAGCTGCACGTCTGGAGGCTCGATCAGAACAAGGCCATCGCCTCTGTCCACGTCGTTCTCACAGAAGATGGTATCGTGAATTTTATGGACAAAGCGAGGACCATCGGTGAGTGTCTTCACGCCTACGGGATCCATTCGGCCACTGTCCAACCGGAACTTTCGCCCGGATACGAAGAATACGAGCTTGTTCCGGCCAGTAAGGCATCCGCAACGCTAGCTACAGCCTTACCGGATGGAGGCGACGGTCTTGTGGACGAGAATGAGTCAATTACGACAACGCCTTGCGGCACTACAAGCGCAGCTTCGTCAATCACCACCACCAGTGTCTCGCTGGCAAAGGGAAGACAGGCCAGCACGGCGACAACTTGTCATCTGGTGTGCGGAAGAGGATCCTGTGCTGGGCTTGCGTGTTGTCAGCCCGTTGCCCTTGATGCGCAGTGAGCTAAGTGTCGTTAGAGTGTTACTTTCTGTAGCACTGTATCACACCATCCCGGTCGCTGGATTATGATCGAGTTTACAACACCACCCCTATGTTCTCGAAGTAAATATTCCTTCCCACCCCCTTTTCCTTAGCCCTTTTCTGCATCAATTTTGTATGTGGTCGTTATTGGGCAAGCACAGAGGCCTCAATGAATTGGATGCGAGCCTACTGTTCACTCCTTTGTTGCCTAGCCCATACCAAGAGATCTGGCTTCAAAATTTCTTCTGTTTCCAACTCATTGGTTGGAATGGCCTAGTTCTCATGTCTTACGGCGTAGCTAGAAATAAGTCATTTGTATTTCCCTCTTTGATTCACGAACATCATATAAACCCCTTTGCCCCGTCTACATAACTTTCTGACTCCGGCAGGCATTATGTTGAAGTGATGGCACCTTTATGAATTCAGAATGTAGCAGGTTCATGGATCTGTGTCCGCACAATGCAATGCTAGTGTGGTGTTACCACTTTCCCTTCCCTTCGTCTGCTTGGTAGTCGCGATGCCTGCCGGAGCACAGCATTTCTAGGCACACATTGGCTTTATAAGGTAAGCTGCCGCTATATATACATTTGTTTTCCTTCGCTTAGGCGGTGAGGACGGGAGGTTCATGACTTACCTATGAATCAAATTCAGGGATCCTTCCTTCATTTTAATCACGTCCAACTCGTACATCCAGTAAGATCTTAATTTTTGATGTACGACGGACGGTTTATAAGCCATCCGAAGCAAACACTGAGGTTCTGTTCATAGATTGTACAATGGTGGTGTGGTAAGTGTAGCTCGCCAGCCTGCCTCTTTCTGTTTGCGACGGCACACATGAGCAAGCAAGCAAGCAAGCAAGCAAGCAAGCAAGCAAGAAGCCACAATCTACCAGATAAACATATGGTAATTCTAGGTGGTGAACGTGGTTGTGAATGATACAATCTATTTTCCACTCGTTGGGATAGGGACTTGAGAAAGATTTGCAATTCATCCTACCTTGAAAATCTTCTTGGACGATTCACAACAATTGTCTTGAAAGTAACGCGCACCGACATACTGGTATTAAGCGTAAGCCCAGATAGAGCTCCCTTACCGTATAAATTCGCGAATTCGAGATTAGGGATAGGCAGGCGCAACAAAGGGTTGAAAGTGTAAAAGAGCTATCAATATATGCCCAATGTGCTGTGTGGGTGTATGCGGTTGACCAACACCTTCAATCCTCTGTTTCCTCCTCTCGGTTTCCCGAGTTTACATACGGTAGCCCTAGTCTATGTGCGAAGTGGGCATTTGCTGGGTCTCGCCTCTAATATGCTGTTGTCTGCACATGTGCTGCGTGTCGATCCGTATAATATGTATATCTCCTCACTTAACATACTGTATATATATGATGTTCTGCATAGACGTTTGAGTCTGCATCGTATGTACACCAGACCCTGTGTTGAAGAAAATAGTTGTTCGATTCAAACAACTCAACAGCGACAACGTCCTTAGGCATACGTACCAGCATGGGAATTTGAAGATGAAGATTGTGCTAATGTGTTGGGGTAGTAGAGGTAGTATAGATGAGAGACAGCTGACCAGTGACACGGAGTGATCAACAAAGGAAGAAGGGGGCGGCGAGGTGGGGAGTACAGTTCAAACCCCCGTTAATGCAACTTCTCAATGCCGGCAGCTCAGAATCTTTGCAAACAGTGAGGCTTTGCAAAAGGAGCTGTGCGCAAAGACGTAGGCTTTTTGGTCACTGGACCACCGCCGCGAGGTTTTTGAAAGTGGGTCCGATTGTGTAAGGGTGCCCTCCCTCCCGCTAGTGTCGGACCCTTATTAATACACTACAATTTCGGGCCGTCAATCGTACGTTGCCGACATATACACTCAAGTACACCAGAGGGACTGCGGGCAGTTGAATCCTTCGTAAAAGAGAGGTTTTTGGATAGGGCAGTCAGTCTTTGAATTAACATCAATGTGTTTCAACGAAAACGAGAAACGAACATCAAACGGCACACACCTGCAGGGGCGTACCCCAACTGTTGATGTACATACCTGACTTGGTATCTGATTTTCAGCGCCATCTTCGCCTCCTGATTTCGTTTCGCGGATGCCGAAGAGTGGTAGACATTATGTAAGTTGGAGTTTTCGGATGAGACCCTGATGGCCGGGCAAAAGCGGCACATTATAAGAAAACCCAAGAGGGCGGAGCGGAGGGTTTGAAGAAGAGGCTCTGCGGTTGCACCTGTACAGAGTACGCCTCTGCTGGGATGTGACTTGTCAACTGGGTGCACTGGCTCTACAAGAAACAGGGAATGCGCTGAGGACCAATCGATCATTTCTTGTTCCAAGGATGATGTTCTTTGCCACCCCCCAAAAAAACACGCTAACAACTTGCGTTCCAGCAGAAGTGTACCTCTCTGACTGTGATGTACATAGTTTCCCAATCACACTGTGAAAATCTCTTTCCTGCAAGTAAACTCGAGCAACATCAATGAGGGGTAGCTAATACAGTTCGTCCAGGCGGGGGAAATTAGAACTCCGTACACTACTGACGAGCCTTGACGATCACGTCAGCCTTGGTTTCCTCCTTGGGTGATATTCATACGCCTTCTTGTTATTCTATTGGTTGGTGTGCCATTGGTTGTGAATGTCGCAAGGGTCTGGGACCTGTGTACATCCATCGGCCTTGGAGCTCGCGAGGGGGGAATGGAGGGGCCCTTTTTTTTTTTTTTTTTTCTTCATTTTCTTTATTGATGTGGGCACGTGAGGGATACGTCGAGCTGCTGGAAGATGAGTTCTTCCCGTTGTGAAAGGTGAGAGAAATTTGACAAATCTAGATCTAACGTAGTATCGGGCGGGTAAGGCATGTCTTTGAATCGCTGCTCAGATGGGGTCTCCACTTGGACGTTCTTTTGAAAGCGAGGATGTACACATCACCCCTTGAAAGTTCGTTAGCGCGGGACTTTACTACACACTCTTCGCAACTTAACGAATATTCCACCTTTTTTGATGCAAGAAGTTGGTATCAACCAGATGCGTTTCGAATAGTTTATACACTTTCTCCATTTTTTGCTTTGAATGTGGTTGTCCCGTTTTTTTTCTGTGAAGTCTCGCAAACCGGTGTCATAAGAACCGCGCTAACAAACTTTTAAGCATTGATGTATAGACTGCGAGTCACATCGGATAATGGCAAGTTTCAAGCTGTAGTCGAAATTGAAGTGAGATCCCATGTTCTTTCTTCCTGATGCTCCCAGATCTTGGAAGGTACATATAACTAGTGAATTAAGGTCTCAGCAAGCATGCGGGATGCCATGGACCACGGTTTCGAAATGCCTACGTCGAAGAGTTCCCATCATGTGACGGCAGACGTGTCAGGACAAGCTGTAGTGTAGCAGCTGATGCGGAACAATCCCGGGGTCAAAGTATTGCGAGGAGTGGCCGATAGCGGTATGTAATATCACATTGCCAGACTTGATCGTCCAACAGTCCACCTGGGTTGCAGTCGTGTGCAGTCGTGAAATAAGGACGCGATCCCATAAACGCGACCTAGGGTAGAGAGAAGCTACCTACCTAGGTACGTAGTTCACCTCAGGACGCCCATTTCGACATTGGATCACGCCGGCTAGCTCCAGGTACCAGACAGGGCCCGAGTTCGGTCCTGGCGGATCTGAGACCGCAGTCCTCGGCGATCGAAGCCGCCTCAACGTCGTGTGCGAAACTGAAGCAAGCGGTTAGCTGCTTGGTTGACGTGGTCGGGATGAGAAACGCTTTGGATTTCAGGCATACGATGTACCATGTAAAGTTATTTGCCAGGCGCCGGTGTGGGCCAGTCTGTAGAAGTGGTTAGACATACAATTGAATTTCAATGTCGAGCTCTTCGGCATTTGGACGACGGGCAGCAAGGATAGAGACGGGACTGGGGAGGGGGTCATCGGCTGGAGCGGAGGTGGGCTTTGGTGGGGACGCAGAGTCCGGATGTCGTACAGAAACCTACATGCAGCTAACTTCCGGTACTCAAGAGTACTTTGCATAGACCATCCCTGCTGTGGGGATCTGAGGTATCGATCACGTAGTGCTGATATGTGCTACCAGTGTCCGCCGAGCGCAGCGATCACTCGAGTGCGCTGGACTTTCCCGTACTGGACTCGAGTGTTAGTGAGGTCACTTAATCTGTGTCTGGTAGGGTTGCGCAAGTCCTCTTCGCAATTCAACCCTACTTGCCCGAAAGCCCATTGTGTTTTGCCCTATTGCATCGAGGCTTTGAGGTAAGTTCCTTGCTGGAGCCCCGAGCTCAAGCCTTGAGGTTCAGTTCCGTTGCAGGCTGGTGCAGAGCGAGGTGTTGGGGACCCCTCGGCGTTGCGGTGCGCTGCAAAGTGCTGCCAATTACCCGGGCGAGCTGCCTGTGCGACCCCAGTGCGACTTCCCAGTGTGAGGTGACATTGCAGTGAGTGCGGTTCTTGACCTGGGCTAGGTCTTTGGGGCCCGCGTGGGCTTTTGAATTGAGCTGGAACCTGAAGGGGCGTGGGAGCCTCGACCGGATTTCACACGTCGTCACCGCCATTCCGAACTCCCGCAGGTTCCATTCGAGTGGGCAGTCCTCTGCGAGTCTCGACGGGAGTCTGGGTTTCACTTCTCAGTCTCGGCGGGGAGTCTTGGTCTCGACTACACATTACAACGGAACAACAACAACAAAAACAACCACAACAACAAACTGGCGAGGTACTTAAGCTCGCTGTCGTCGCAACGTGTCTGTAAGAAAACAGAGGAAACAGCAGCTGTGTCTTTCCACCGTCCTTGCTCCTTCAGGTGCCCCGCACGCGTGTCATTCGTCTTGTTCGAATCAAGAGGAACCTGGTCGTCGTGGATTACCGATTACCATACCCTAACATTGCCCTGTTACTTTCACAACTCGGTAAGTTTCCAATGACTTCCACTTCCCGTCCGTTTCTCGGCCCCCGTCCCTGTCCCGAATAGCCTCATCCACAATCTGCAGTGTGTATACAGTATCGTGTGTACCTAACTGCGTCCATAGCACACATACCACACTTCACTGCCGAGACTTAGTGGCCGCCGCTATATACGCTATATACCTGGCAGATCCTTGGCTCACTGGGCCCATTGTATCCCATCCACTCACTGCGTTTCCTCGGAGCGCCTCACCACTTTTTGCGACCGAGGAGCCGCGACGTCCGGATCCAGTCCTAGACCAGCCCAGATCACCCACGATCTCGTCTCGCGCCCCCGTTCTTCCACCGTTCCTCGTCGGTCGTGGGTGTCGGTCGTCAAGGCCACGCACCACCGTCTGGCTATCGACAAGGCATCGTCAGCAACTCGTGGATGCCGATTGCTTTCCTTTTCCATCTTTTCACGCGCACAACGCAGTATATCAATTGTCTGAGGCTTCTTAGCCCTGTTCATCAGTGGACAACCAGTCCGAGCCCGTCCGCACGAGGATTGTTGAAAAGCTTCAAGACATTTGTCTGTCTGGTATTTGATCTTTGCGCCGAATCCCACGGAGTCAAGTCATCTGCTTATGAGGACGACTCATCCCTTCTACTTGTTTTGTTGACATCCTTACTCTCATCACTCTTCCGTATGGCGACCGCACCGCTGAGAATGCAACCCCTTCGGCTGACCGCCCCAAGAGGATGCTGTTGAAGACGATCACTCCGTGACTTGTCTGCATCTTGACCATTCTCGCCTTGGACTGACTGTTTATACAAAGACGAACAAAACTGTCAGCTCCATCTTTTCTTCCGCAAAGAATGCTCGGGAAACTCTTTAACCTCGGTGCTGTGTCGGGCGCCGGAGATACCGCTTCCGCCCAAACAGCTTCCTACAAATCTATCACCTCCCTAGATTCGGTTCAAGAAGACATACACACTCGAAATCTTCTCTTTCCCGATCCGCAGGACTTGTTCGAACAGCGTCTTAACGACGTTTTTCCCCTATCAAGCGTCTCTTCTGTCACCGCGAGCCCCTCGACCAATGCCTACGACTACAATGGCAGCATTGAGCTCGATGTGCGCGACGTTCGCGTCATTGTTATGCAGGATGCTCTAGGCTCCCTCACCTCTTCCCTTCTCTACGACAGCCAGTCGCCGCCTACCGTCCAAAGCAACCCGTTGAAGGGCGGTCCTTCATCCCTCTACTCTGCCCAAGATAGCCGCCGCAACCCGACCTCCCCGCGGAAGCCCAGTATCAGCCATACACAACGTCCTATGGTCATCCAGTCCAGCAGCCCCAAGACGCGACAAGGTGCTTTTGAAAATAAAAGTTCCCTTGGTCGAACTCCGGGCCATGGTCACTTCGAATCCGACTCCCAACGCCACATGCGCGAGTATCGCGAGGAACTTGCCACTTTCTCCAGCTGCATCTTCGGCAATTCCGAACTCATGGCATACAAAGGAACATCGACAAAGGTTCACGTGGTACCGACAGAAGCCAAACAGACCGACTCCGGTTCAGCGTTTGCTGACAGGCAGAGCTCCATGGGGAGGGCAAGTATGAGGTCGAGTCGGCTTTCACAATCATTTTCCTCGGAGACCATGCCGTCTTATGCAGGAGCTCAGAGCGCTGCTTCAGCAAATCGTGTGCCAGATCGTAAGCGAGTCCTCGTCACGAGACTGTTTCCCGTGAGTCTACCTGTTGAGGAAGATATGATCAGTCCTCGTTCCTCCTTTACCGAACAAAGCACGGGTTACCCATTCCCACAGGCCGCCGAGGACGTCAGAAATAAAAAGAAAAAGGTGCAGCCCAAACAGAAGAGAACTCCCATGTATGCGGTTGCGTTGGTAATCAACCTTCCTCAGTCTTCCACTCATCACACGCCGACCACAACCTCGAGGCAAGGTTTTCGGGAATCCAGTTCTTACCAAGAACAGGATTCGTTTCCTTCTTCCCTTAATTCAATACGACCCTCAGGTTGGACTATGGTTGGCCAGGGAGGGTATGGATTTGAGTCTTTCGAGACGACTTTCGGCAGTGACACTGAAGACCAAATCGATGTTATCACACAACATTGGGACATAATTATGAGGACGCTGAATCAGCTGCAATCTGTCGTTGCCAAGGTCATATTATCGATGCTTCTACAGGCGGATTTTGCTTCCCCTGACCCTCTTCCGGCTTACATCCCCTCTCAGATCGCACAAAGCCAATCAAAAGCTGGACGGCGCAGCGGCGATCCACCTCCACCCAAACCACCCAAGACAAATGCAAAACACGTTACACTACCTCCAAACTGTCTTCTCGAGAATCGACATATCAGCCGGGAAACGGACTACGCCAAGGCCAGGATAATCGATGGTATTCGAGCGGCGCGAGTCGTCACTGGACAGAACCGATGGCCCATTTGGCGGGAGGAAGCTCGTTGGGTGGCCAGATGGGCTGGCGGCAAAGAGCAGGGCTTCTTTTTTAACTTACTTACAGGCTTTCTTGCGACACACACCGACTGGCTGCAAGCACTAAGCCCCCCATCCTATCGGCGTCGCTATTGTATACAGCAGAAAGGGCGCATGGACGTAGATGCGTCGGTTCCCAATCGGACTGTTATTGTGGCCCAAGACAAGAGCGTTGCGCGAAGATTACTCTTTTTATTGGCTGCATTTTTGCCGGCATCCCAACAGGTCCCCGGTGTCCGTCCACACCGGCCAAGTACCGCTGCTTCATTCGGGACTTTTTCGCAGTCTCCCCCATCGCTTGTTGTGCCTATCCTTAAGGAGGAGTCGCTAAGAAGGAGGATCAACCGCCGTACGGGTCCCGGGCGAGCATGTCACTCGCGAAATTTCAGCTTGCAGTCACAAGGCGCACGTGCTGCCGCAGTTCCGACTAACTTGGCGCACTTGAGTATGGAATCGAGGCACGAGAGGCGAGCTTCCGACGCTAGTTCGATACGGACGACCCATCTTCCCATCCGAGGCAACGATCTGACCATGCAGAAAAGTAGTGCTGCTACAACTGGAGCTATCACCCCTGAAATGAGCATCGCTCATTTTGCCATGGTCCATCGCGCCGACTCTTTTGCTAGTACTCGACCGGGCAGCAGTAACAGCCTTGCTGCCGACGACCTCAAGCGTATCTCACGGTCTGGGAGTGGAGGTTCGCAGAGCTTTATGACCAGCGAGCAACGACAGACTTCGAGGTGGGGGAGTGTGATCAGCGGCTTATGGAGCACGCGAAGAAGAGACTCCATCGTCTCAGCAAAGCCTCGCAGTGGCAGCATTGGGCAAAGTGAAGCTACAACCTCTCCGTTGAGGAAGGACCCGGATAGAGCCCCCATGTCACCCCAAACACCTGGAAGGAGCTCTATGCGGCAGCCTGGGGACGTCCCAACACGTGCTGCCCTGGATCAAAGGGGAAATCCAAAATCACCGGTTGCAGTGCCTGGAGAGAACCGAAGCTTCTCAGGCCAAACCACTCCCGGACAGAAGCCACAAAGGATTCCCGATCCTTCAGGTGCCTTTGAATCTCCGGTCAAGACGTCCATTAATGATGACGGAGTCATTGATGTCGATATCCCTTTCCCTGACTATCTTGCCTCTTTCGAAACTGCAGTGAGTTCACCATCGAGCAGTGGATACCTATCCAACGCTGGGTTTGGTATAGCATTCGATACATTTGAGCAGTCGTCGCGCGTATCTGTGGATGCGGATGGGCCATTGAATGCTGCTGGTTGGCTGCAAAGTTACCATCCAGATTTCGTACTCCAGGCGATACCGGCGCAAGAAGGCCTCAAGGAGCAGATCAAGGCCTCGATGGAAGCCGAGCCACCTACTACGTGGGTCCCCAATTCGTCTGAAAGTGCCACGGAGAAGTGGGTGGATGTCAGCACAGCCATCATCGCGGATAGTACTACGTTCACGATTACGCGAATACGATATCGTCGTCTCGTCAGGGCCAGTTTTGGTAGTGGCCCGAACACGCCTTCTACTATGACGCCGGTAGCTGCCTCCCCAGCACCCACACTTCCGTCGCCTTCACCTTTCGACCCATACATCAAGGATGAGTTTATCGAAGAAACATTACTCAGCTCAGATGATGCCTTGGTAGAAGCTGTAGAGAAGGTCATTGCCACCGCCGGCGACATCAGCAAAGGAAGCTCCAACTGTTCTTCGCGCTCAACCAGCAAGCTGCGAGAGAGGAGTGACAGCACGTCGTCCCAGCAGCACCCAGAGGACACCTACCATCGCCCTAGGGAGCTTGTTGTTCCCCAGGAGGTTCCTAGATCACAATGCAAGACCGTGATCTTGTCAGCTCTAGAAGAAATCATTCGTGAAGTCATAGAAGACTTGGACCCAAGCTTAGGACAAAGGACGGCTGGCGACAAGGAAGCTAGCTCGGGAATAGGTCGAAGGCGAGAGAAGGAGAACATGGAGGCCCAAAGAATCCCAGGAAGCGTACTGCGAGAGGCAGTCAGGAAATGGCGTGAGAGTATTGATATGGGGAGCGAGTGACTTGTGAAATTCTGTTGATACCCTTTTGTTTTTCATTTCTTTGTCATCTTTTGTTGCTGGTTTCCCCGTCATGCTGGCACCCACATACTTAACACGACTTCATTAAGCCACAACAGCATCTATTGTTACCATTTTCATCACACCACAATGGGATCCATTTGACACCCCTACCAAATAGCGACCACTATTGGTTGCCATACCCGCCTACGCGCGAATCTGTGCAAGTGGCATCTCCGAGCGCCGATCAATGCATTATTAGTGACGTTCACACATCATTCAATGTCCAAGCTAGCACTGTCATGGAAAGGGAGTTTGGGCAAGAAGGAAGTATGGGAAGGAAGCATAGGAGGAAGTGGGATAACGGCGTTGAGAGTTCAGGAAATCTTGTAGCATGTAGCCTGGGCAAGAGTTTGATTTGATGATACACCACGATGAATATATGTTCCTGTTTGTTTCAGCTGTCCGCCTCTCATACCGACAGTTGATTCCATCTCGTGCACTGCTTGAAGGCAGCTAGCTAGCTAGTCTAATTCATATATACCACACATCATATGTAACGTGCACTACTGCGGCATCACAACGAGAAACACCATGTGCACTCACCCAAACTGTACAGAAAGTACACAACCTACATGCGCCCTCTTCTCCCGAGACACTCGCCGACAATTCGCTACCGACGCAAGATGGTTTGTTCAACCAAGGCGTTTGGAGTTCAATGATCTTGGAAGGTTAAAGACAAAGGCACTTTCTCTGGTAGATGATGTTAAAAAGTCGCTTCTAGCTAGGTACCTACCTACCTACCTACTTGGGTAACTGTATTCGCAGCGCCATTTCTTCCAACCCGATCGTCACGTAAACTTGCGGTGTCAGTGTGCATTGAACTGGACGAGACTGGACTTCTCAACTCCAAGTCAACCGAATGAACCTTTCAAGGTCAACGAGCACTTTAAAATTACCAGAGAGCAGCTTCGGTTATGAGGGTAAGCGCGCATAAATACTTTTTCTCCTCCAGCCGATAGGAATCTCCCTTGGTGCCTCTAGGGATAAACGATAAGCATCTCCGTCTCCTCCAACTACCTACTAATTACTATTACTAGTATTGAAAGGGATATTGCTAACAGCAACGCCCAATCACTCGCTGGATAAAGTCCAAGTTAAGAACCTGAATAGGTACCTCTATTCATGACACGACTGTCTGTCTACCTGCCTGCCTGACAATAAGGATGAGGCTGAACTGAACCAAACCGAGTGTGTAGTAGCTTAATAACGTCAAGTATGCCTTGATAAGTATCTGAAGATCGACGATGACCCAACTGAACTTGACACTCAAGATGATGCCTGGACGGGTGGAGAGACGAAAGAAACTGACAAGGGCGAAGCAGAAGGAGAGGGGGGGGGGGGGAAGGTGGCCCGAACCCATCACTCCCTGTCGTCGGCTTTGTTTCCGGCCAATCAATAGAGGTACTTTAAATGTCCATTGATCTGGAGAGGCTCATTAGCCTGCAGTGTGTGAATCGGTTTAGGAAGTTCTGTTTTGTTCACTGTTGTGGCTGATGCCATCAAGTTTACGGCACTGCCGCCAACTTGAATACCTCTAAATACAAGTTCATTGATCTACAGTATCGATCCTGACAATTGGTGGGTCACTTGCTGGCTACTATCTCTACCGTCGGGTGCTCCTTCTCAACTTGGAGTCATGCAGTGAGTGAGTGTAGGTGTCCACTGCAGTTCGAGTGAGTTAAGTACCTCTAGTGGTAGTGCAGTGTTCTTTCCTTCAAGGCGGGCTCATCGCTTCTCTCGCTCTTCACGGCCCACTTTGCTTCTACGTAGGTAGGTACCTTACACTTAGACTGTGACCGCCAGCTCCTTCCTCTCCGAGTCTTTTCAAGTTCTCACACTCCGAGTGCATGGAGAATTCCTCTTCAGTCCTCTCCCTCTTTCTCCCACCGCTTACTGCACACTCACCAATCACATACACTACATGCCTACCAGTCCAGTAGAGTACCGCAGCTTTTATGGGGAGAAGACCTTACTCAACCCAGAGGCAGGTTTGGGTTTTTTGTTTTCTCAGAAACCGTGACCATTGTAGACCATGAAGGATGGAGCAACCGTTCTTGCCCTGCAACGGTTGTGCCTTTCTAACCGCTTAGCAATCGATCGCCCAACAACCGTGCCTACCTCTACTCAACTTGAAGTTCTCACAAGGTACGTACCCGGGCCATGCAGACTGTGACTGCCGGCTGCAAGGCAGTGTTCGTTCCCAAAATTCTTTCCTTCAAACCCTCCGCCTCGCTTTTCTCTCTTTTCGGCCGCTCTTGCTAGAACTGAACACCGCCGGCTCTAGGCTACTTGCTTCAAGTTACTTACTTGTACCCTCATCCCCAACAGTAGAGGTAAGTACCGAAGTAGGTATCTGTTAGTGACCCTCTTTCTTAAGTATGGTGAAATCATACGCTCTACTACCCCTTCTAACAGACTTCCTGGATCTGTACTTCTAGTCCCCGGGTGACTCTTCATTTGAGTCTACTGCCATCGTCCGGTACAGCGAGTAGAGGTAGTATCAAGCAGACCGAACCCACAAGCACTCGCTCCGTTCAAATCAAATTTTCCCACCGACTTTGATCCACTGCAGCTCTTCAGCTTCCGTCCATCACTCTCTCTCTCCATCGGTCTCCGTGCCTCCTTCAATTTTCTGGCTTTCCTCGTCACAGCAAGCTGAGGTACTGAAGTACCACAAACCGTACCTACCGTACACACCCGCCCGTTACAGTACCGTGACCTCAAATAGTCATGATACCGTAGATGCTGAGTACATCGCTACCGAATCGACATGCAGTGCCGCATGCCGTGAATCATAAAACGCTCACTTTGATTCAGTTCCAGACCCGTCGTACTCATCACCACTTTGTTTTCCAGATGAGTGTCCTGTTGTCATAGGTGGTATCTACACGTGGACATGACTGTCCAGAACACACCTAAGAACCAGGTCAATTCGAACCATCCGCCACGAACGTTATGCTCCCTAAATTCAAAAATAGTTGGATGGCCAATCCATTCTCATCACCTTTTTGCCTTGCAAACCAACTGCTCGTTTCGTCTCGTCAAATATCCAATGTCCAAAAATGTCATCTCATAACGTCGTAAAGTAAAGACATGATAACTACCACGGCATCCTACTCCCAATCTCTGTCGCGGACATCGCGACCCCGTCCTGTATAAGGAGCCCTGACGTGCCTAATCCGCTCTCCGGCATCCCTGCAACTATTCAGCATCACGCACTTGACTGTAAGACGCCCTCAATCAGCGGAGGGCCAGGCTCAACATACTTGTTCCATTCCTGCACTCGTTCCATACCTTTGCTGGGACCCCCTAGCCCAGCAAGGACCGACGGCGGGAGGTCATCTTTGACGTGTTCTTTCGTCGCCTGGCCGGACCGGCGTCTCCCGCTTGGAGTACGTGCCGGAATTCCGCCCTCGTAATACGCCGGGTACCGAGGTTGTTGTGGTGATTCGTGGTACGAGTGGTGTCTTGCAGGCGTTGCCATCCTGTCGCGGTCCGATGATCTAGTGCTCCTACTGGTTGTATAGAAGTCATCTTCTGTCAGGTGTCTCTTCATTCCAGGGGGTGGTGGTGGTGGCGGTGGAGCCGCGCTGACGGGAAACCGAGACGAAATCGGGGCAGTAGCAGCGTGGGAAGGGGGTGGTGCAGCCATCATAGGAGGAGCCGCCATGGTGGAGTAGCCGGGGCCTTGTCTCGTGTCTGCATCAAATCTGCTTGCAAGCTTCCGCTTTTCGAGCGACGGTGTCATCGTTCTACGCCTGCTGGCCGAGCGCATCGCGTCTCTCTCAAACGAAGGGGCGTGGCGCATGTCGGGAGAAGCATCTCGGTGCCGTGATGAAGTTCGCTGCCTCTCCAATGATCGGGGCCGGAACTGACCTCCAAGCTCGGGAGGTACATCTGCCCACCTATCAGATGGATAGGCATGCCTAGGAAGTGACGGAGCCCGGAGCCTCTCCTTTTCAAGTGATGCATGACGTGACATTCGAGGTCGCAACCTTTCCGGCGAAGGGGAGCGCCGTCTGTCAGAGTCATGTGGGATGATAGCGTCCGTCCAGGCGTTAGTTGTTGGTCTTTCAAACACCGAGTGGGCAGGCGGCGGCGCCGTATGTCGGTGAACTAGAGGCGGCGGCACAGCCATTTCAGGTCGACGGACATAGTTTACGGGTTTCAAAGGACGATCTCTGTCATCCCTTCCTCTGCGATAGTCGTCGTCCACTTCTCGCTCGTCATACTCTTCGAATTCCCCGGGAACATGGAACCTACGGCTGAGAGGATCATCGCTACGTTTTTCTCGCAGACGATCCATCACCGGTCTTTCTTCGTAGCTTTGGGGTCGACTGTGCACCGCAGCCACGGGCCGAGAATGCCCGCCATTTGAACGGTACGTTCGCGGAGACTGTGCGTCAGACTCCAGCTGCATTGCATAGGTAAACGGATTCGATCGAGGGTCAGCTGTAAACAGTGTATCAAGCGGTTCGTTTCCTTCGATATTGAAGAAAGGGCAGTCACACTTTTTCCACCGCAAGCCACAGACCGTGCAGCAACGTGTATTGCATTGGCTATTTGTGAAGATTAGCAATTCAGCTGTCCAATAAGAGTAGAAGGCCGCTGTCTTACCAAGTGGTATAGTTGCGACCGGGTTCTCCAGGCAAAAGCTTTTTTCTACATCGACTGCAATGAGGCATGGCATCTGGTGGGCATTGAAGTGATTTATGCCACCGCCCACTGCAGCCAACACAGACCTCTGTACGGCAGTAGCGACATTCACCAAACTCCCTCCCATCTCGATCGAGGTGTATATCCTGGTCTTCGATAGGTGTACCGCACTTCGGGTCCGGACAGACCAAGCTACGAGGACGCCCACTCGCAAAGATTGAGGAATGAACAAACTTTCTGTCCCAGTCCTTCTTGAAGATGGGATCAAACAGATTGTCCACGAGCTGAGGCGAGATATAACGCTTGCAGCACATTGGAGGTTTCCTCACATGATCATCCATGAATGACAAGAAGCCTTGTTCGAGGCACAGACTGCACCAACGATGATCGCAGTCCGGCAGCTTGTGAGCTACTTCTCCTGATTGACCACCGCATTGTTTGCAGGAACCACTGTGCAGCAAGTTAGATACTCTACTTATTGGAAAGAAATGGGGGGGAAAAAAAGGAAAAAAAAAGACAAAAGGTCTAAAACTGAAACTCTGAGACTAACGCTTTGCCAAAGCTCTCTCGAGCGTATGATTTCGACGAACCTCTCGGAACGTCATGATACGTGTTAGCGCGTCTGAGTCCCGGGTTGGGATATGCTTCACTGGGGTAATATTGATTCCTCGAAGATGAAGGGTCGGGGAAAAACTCGTCAGACTCATAGTCTTGCCTTGAAGGCCTAGCAAGCTTAGTTAATGGCACTCTTGATAGGCAGCTACTCTCAGTAGGAAATAAATCTCACCTCTGAAGCCTAGGGTGGGACCGTAGCTCATCCGAAAAGTCCTGTACATAGACATCTTCCGCATCGGATTCTTCATCATCCAAAGCTTGGTGATCAAGGGCTCCTGAGGTTCTGATAAGCGCCCGCCTCATGGAAGGAGCCCGCGAAGGAGCCCGCGAAGCACCTCGTGATGGAGAAGATGGCCTGGACCGAGATTGAGCCCGAGATGGCGAGCCATGCCTTGAGGGTGAACGGCGGCGAGAAGGTGAAGCAGGTCTAGACTGATCACGAGGTCTGGATTGTGCGCGAGATCTCGATGGCGCACGAACGCGGGACGGTGAACGAGGGCGGCTTGCGGGCGCATACCCGTAGGGCCTTGATTCCCCTACCTCCGGCGTAGGTAGCTTGCGGCTCGGACGCTCGTGAACTGAGGGCGGAGCAGGCGGCGCATGAGGGATGTTATGGCGAACAAGCTTTTCGTCACCAGAGTGATCGGTGAGCTGAGTTTCTCTATCAGATGACGACCTTGGAGACCATCTCGAGTCTGGCATAGAACGCTGTCGATTTGTTGATGGACTTCTATTACGCGGTGCGTCGTAGCGGCTTCTGGACCGTGAGCGGGAATCATAGGCACGGCTCGCCGGCCGCGATCTGTTGTCCATGATAGATCGGGGTACAAAGATCTCTTCTGCGTCTTCGTCGTAGAGAACGGATGGCCGACGGAGTCTTGCTTCTGGAGGAAGAGTGTCGTCGTCACGAAGGTGCATGCCAGCACTGGGAGATACTCGGGGCCGGATAGGGCGACCTATGTCAATGAAAGATGACGAAGAGCGCGCAGTGGACGATAATTCCTCAACACTTGGGGCCCTTGTACGGCGAGGATAAGGTCTTGTATGCTCAGAGAAGTCGTCTGAGTCCTGGTGTCTCTCATGAGGCGACGGGGCAGAGGATAGATCGTCTTCGGGTGGCCAATCAACATCAGGAAAGGGCGAAGAGTCTTCTTCTTCTTCTGGCGTTTCTGGGTCCCTCGTGCGTCTCTCGCGCCTTGGGGTGCCCAGTGGCATGGACATGGGCATGTGCTTGGGCATAGACATGCTGGGGCGGGCATGAACGTGATGGAAAGACTCCATCCGCTCCCTTCGGTCCATTCGTCCCTGCATCAGCCTCAGCAAGGCAGCATTCGCCGATATGGACTAGAGACTGTGTGAGAGATGAGGCCTGAGAGGGAGGTCTGGCAGTAGCGGCAATTCGACGGAAGGCTAGACGACGGCCAGATGGTTGAGCTTGGTTGGGTAGCAAGGAGAATGGATGTCGAGGGCGTGTATGGGTTTTCGGCTCGACCAAGTACGATTGGGCTCGTCTAAGTCGTGTCCAATGCAGGCTCGTTGCAGGATGGGTGCAGTCGGATGCACGTCTAGTCCGAATCGAGTGAGCACTTGTGCAGCTTCGTGGTGGGCCATACAGGCCGGATGGAATTGAGGCCTGATGTTGACCTAACGAGAATTGCCCCTCGCGCTGGAGGATCGAAAACCACCCCAGCGCTTGTGGTCAGCCCAGATATCGTTCCGAGTACGCAGCATGTATTACACATGGGCATGACAGGGGGGGGAGGGAGGGGGGCACACTGGCAACGGGAACCAGCAGAGCGAGAAACAGGGGGATGATGATCCGACTTGAGGTGACCGACAGGACCAGGGGACGAAGGCAACAAGGACCGCGTTTTTCTGGGCACCGGAAGACCTCTCAATCTCTTACACCCGACCAAGGGTTTTCTCGCGCGAATGATGGAGGAATGGGATTGGGTGACAAGTGGAAGGTTGGCAGCAGAGTAAGACGACGACAAAGGATTCCGGGAGCATGTACATACGTATTCAGCGAGGACGATGTGGGAAGCACAAGTTCTGCGTAAAGGCTCTGAAACTTCCAGTATCCTGTTCTGTTCCAAGTCTGGCGTCAAAGACGATGTTGCTGCCGTGATGAGTATGTAATGACTGGCAGCCTAGACAGTAGCGTCGCGGCAGAAGAAGGAATAAAGTGGATAGGTGGTCTTTAAAAAGATATCCGATACTCCGATTGACTGTTCACGCCACTCAGAGACAGAGACACACATGAGCGAGAGGGGGGAGGGGTGCCTAGGAGCGCGAACTGCAGTGGAAGGGGGATAAAAGACGACCTGTCTGGCGCCGGGAAGCGACGATGCCATGCGACGCGATGCAAGTGAGAAAATGCGCGGCCCCGGCGGCCTGGAGGTTCTCTCCCTGCCAATCTTGTTTGATGTCTTCTGTCGTTGTTTCCTATCACTTCTCTTCTGTTGCAACGTCGTCTTGTGTTTGAAGGGGAGCGACCTACCTACTCGATCAATTCGACCACCCTACTTGCTGCAACTAGAGCCATTCCATACAAGTTGAATGTCGAGAAAACAAGAATCCCGAAACGAACATCCGCCCCCCACAGAGTCAAAATGGGCCACTAGAAGAAAAGAAACGAGGTCCAAACCAAATCGTCTCACCATGATCACCGTTTCGTCGGCGCACCATATCCCCTCCTCGCCGATACTACCCCTTGCAACCCCTCGCTCGCAGCCCAGCAGCTGACAACCAATGCACGCCCAATGCCTGATTCAGTCCAGAAGAAGGTAGGATCTGGTTATCATAGCGTCCCAACAACTGATACATATGTACGTGTGTTCTCACAAGTCAGAATATTCACTTGGGTATAGAGAGTAAAATCTCTGATACCTAGTGGACTGCAATGATTCAACTGTTCTCAGTCTCGAGATCAACCAAGTTCTGGTCCGACGTGGTGGTGAGACGGTGGCCCAGTCAGACCGTGACGGCCACCTCATACCGTACGTGTAGAGCCCGTCAAGTACTGCCGTGTGTGTGTCGCCGTACGTGCGCCGTCACAAACCACAGGGAAGTCCCCCGCATTGGCAAAGACAACATGCGCTGCAGCGTTCCACAGCCGAACCACCAAAGCTCAGACCCTCCGTGACGGCTGCGGGACAAACGAGTCACCCCACCGATCTCCATCCCGTCCCCGCACTCCCTCTCCATCCTCATTGATGTGACCTCGACTCCCGCTCCGCAACTGGGAGCGGAATGCTGCGGAGCTCCTCGGTTCCGGCACCGGCGGGGGCTCCCGTCGGCCAGTTCCAGTGGAGCTCCCCTTCTTCACTCGACAACCTCAACATCGGAGACATTGGACGAGCACATGGCCGGACCACAAGACGCCGTGATCGCCGAGTTCATAGGGAGTCGCAGTGGCCTCCCTGGCTGACCGGCGTCGAGACTGTAAACCCGCAACCGCGTCTACATAATAAACGTGGGTTCAAGGTGAAGACCGGGACGACGTGTTACCAAATCCACAAATCACCCATGACGCGACGAGTTTTGGAAAGCCCGACATACGTACCTGCATAAGCGTTGGCTGTCACCTCATGTTTCCCGTCCTTTTCATCGCTTCCCACCCCCACCCCCTTACACGCGGCACTCGGGTCTCGAAGCGGCATATTGTCGCGAAAGACCGCTTCAGTTTCTTTAGATGGCTATATATGATTGGGAAGTTGACCTCGGTCTCATCAACTTCGACCAATGCCAACGATAGACAAATCCCATAAATCATAGCAAAGCCCAAAAAGGGGAAAGAAGAAGAGGAAGAAAAGAAAACAAAAAGAGGTTCAAACTGCGGCGGCGCAAAAGATGCAAGTCTACATGTCACCGCACGTTTTACGGCATTTTCCAAGACATACATACGCATACAAGCGCCGTGCAACCACCTACATATCTTCTTGACTGCCATCGACATCGTCATCCCTTTTCCCTCCCGACCACCTATATTTCCTCATGATGCGAAACGTACTGCAAAGCACCCACTAGTATATCCTTTCATACTATCGTGGTAGTAAGTAGGGGAAAAGAGGTCTGGAAGGAGAGACGGTAGGGTGCCTTTGCTCAAAATTCAGTTTGATGCTGTCTTCCGGCTGAGAAATATCTTTTATCTTTTCTTCGAAGGACATGACACGGGAACCCGATTACTGTAGAAGGTAGAGGGTAGCGGTCTGATGGACGCTCGTCAAATGACAGGGCGAGAACCACTTCTCACAAGCGTACACTTTGGTGTCCGAAATCCTGGGTTCTGAACTCCGAGCAGAACCGATCGTCACCAAATGGCTGTCAATGAGATGCAATAGTGAGTGGCAGGCGCACTTTGGGGTAGATTGAGGCCTGCGGCTGAACATGTTACAGCTGATGTTTGGAGCAAATGGAACAGAGGTAGTCGTAAACCCATTCAACACCTCCATGTGTCCAGCAAGGACACTCCCATTTTAGATATAGGCAACAGATAGTGTATGTAAGTGAGTATACCCCTCGCTCCGCCCGCAGCTTTAGCCTACCCGCTTTACTCTTGTCTTTCTCTTTTTCAAACCAAAATCCATGGATTTTGTCGTAATTTACGTTAACAAGGGAACTGGAGTTACGTACATAGATTACCCCGTTCATCTTGTCTCTTCCTAGCACCTGAAACTTGAATTGCCAGCCACCCTTTCGATAGAGGGACCATCGACGGGGCCGAGGACAGAATGGGAAGAGGATAAACGTGCCTATGTAAGCCTCGAACAGTTCAGGTGTATGTGGAAACACTAAAAGGTTTTTCGTCAAGACTCGAAGGGTTTGCAAAAAGAATAGTAAAGTATTGGGTATTGTGAAGTGTAGGAGGTATCCTGTTTGTAAATAAAAAGAGAAGAAAAGGCGAGAGACAACCAACCATCCCAACAAGGAAAGAGAAATAACAGAGAATCATAGTATGGCACAGCTTCAACGTCCTCATTGAGATTGCATATGTTTTGGTCCCGTTTGCCGATGCCCTCCAACACCAAAAGCCAGCCATAAGCAAGAAGTGCTTCCAGAGAAACGACATGACGAAAACAAACTTTGGGCATTTCATCTCATCTTTGTTACATGACTTTGAAAACCTTGAATAAGCTTCAGAACCACCAAAGCGTCAACCCGAATATACCAAAGCCAGGAGGTCGGATAAATGCCATAAATTGTTCACAGGGGGTTGGTCGTCCACCGAACGTCGAGAACGTAAGGGCTGAAAATAATGTTCACTCTCAAGTTTCCTTCATGTATGTGTAGAAGCCCGTCTGCAAGTGTACAACTTTGGTGGATGGTAGGTAGAGAAGATTTGCAAGTAATGATGATATGCGAAAGTCGCCCCCTTCTCGCTTCTTCCGGCCCGCCCATCAGGGAAATCGACTCAAGGCCAACATTCACTATAATGTAAACGCTCCCACAAACAGTTGCTGTCTGAATCAGGGGCAGAGAGGGGCAGAAAAGTAATGGAACATTGGAAGAACATCATTAAAAGCTGAGCAAGGGTCAAAGAAGTGGGGTGTTTCCGGATTTTCGGCCCGTCGTATCCGCATCAATGTGCCATCCAACACACAGCCCATCATCAACCACAGGCAGATCGGGCACTGTTCAAATTCTTCTGCACCCAAGGTGTGCTACCCCAGGCCGTATGCTCCGGCTTCGACAGACCTTGTTGCAAGGTGTTCTGCTTGGCGCTCCGTTGCTGGTCATCCACGTTTCTGGGGAGAGGCAAAGGGTGCTCAGCCTGTGCAAAGTCGTGAAGAACAAGAGAATGGGATTGTCTGTCGGTCGCTGGTCGGGGTTTCCAGTCAAGATACCACGTTGTAGCCAGCTACAACAGGAGTGTATGAGATAGAAGTAGGTCAAATGCTCACAAAAACCGGCGTGCCCATAGTCAGGGCCATGGTTTATCAGGTTATCAGGCAAGGCTGGTCGATCAACATTGGTATGATCTTCAGACCATTCGGTGAGCGCCCTTCCGAAGGCGGGGAGGCGGGCAGATGGTGTGAATGCAGTCCGGACACTTACTGGGCTTGGTTGTGTATGAGCGAGCCCGGATTATTTTTCACGTCTGCTGGCAGTACAGATCAAGAGAATGGCTGTTTTCGTCGCAGGAATAAATTTGATAGTCAATGCAGCCAACGACTTGGACAGCGACTGTTTCAGTCCTGAAAAAAATACATCTTGTACTGGCGTTGCATCCGTGGAGGACCAGATGCACCTGTAGCTTGCTTCGTGCCATGACAGAACACCATAGGTTCAACTGCTGGCGGTTTAACTTTTGGGTGATTGAAAGGTTTGGATGTGGCGAGTTTGATGGGACCGTTTGACCTTTTGTGTCTATGACATCGAGTGTAGTAAAGCGATTCCTCAACCACTCAGGAACGTTCGTCGCCTAACCTCCGCTTCCTTGATAATCTCCGCCGAGAGGCTCAGACTGGGTGAGAGTACGGAATAACGCTCGATCTCCATGACGACATCGTTGATGATCTGGTCGATAACGTCGCGGTGTGAGACCAAGCTCACCAGAATACTGTTTAGTGACGGTGACATAGTGGCACCCATAATCAGAAGTGTCTGCGATACAATCGAGAGTGCCCCTTGCCAAAGGTACGGCATGTGTCCGGCGTGACTGCGGCCTTTTGTTAGATTGAGACGTAATAAAAAGGAAAAGACAGCCAATCAAAACCCGAATATTAACGGGCGAAGACTTACTGTGCACTGATATGCTCCAATTGTCTGATTGAAGCCTCCAGACACTTTGTGCACGCGTCACGCACTGAGGGGTCCAGTATTGCCTGTTCATTGTCGAGGACCGCGAGAATGTATGGCCGGTAAATAATGGTCCGGCAAGCAAAGAAGCGCAACCGCAACACCGTCTGGACAGGATCTGGGAGCATTGTCCGAGTAAACGGAAATTGCAGCGGTAGAGGTAGACTCTCGTACCACTGCGTTAGTTGGAAATCCAACTCGGTCACGATGGGTTCGAGACTCGTTGTAGAGGCCAAGGAGTCCTTGGAGTAAATGAGCTGGCTGACGCGGTTGAGTAGTCGCCGAAGTGCTATTTCGGCGAGGAAATACCACAAATCATCGCGACCAACTGCCTCTTGCTCATCCCCCTCGAAGCCACATGGCAGACCAACATTTTCTTCAAATGCAACAACACCAGAATGCGGAAGGTCCAGCTCGGCGAGGAGGTCGCTCTCGAACAGCAGAGCATTCCAGTAGATCCTTTCACTCAGTTCCCTTTGGTCGACAGGCACTCGGTTCGGCGTCATAAGGAGGAGCTGCAACTTGGTACTTGTTGTGCAGAGAAGGTTCCATGCTTCCAGGGGTCGGACGAGGTAGAATAGGTAAGCGGCAGCTAAAAGGTGGCATTGAGCGGCGAGAACGCTGTTGGAGGTCATCATGCCCGGTAGCAAGGCCCATGCGGCCGTGAAATATTGGAGGCCCGGGGGATCCTCATGTGGCACGATCCTGGATATGCTCCCCCGTAAACTTGCCTGACCGAGAGCCAAGACGAGAAGCACAATACAACTTTCTGGTCCTTCCCTGAAACCGTTCGAGAGGGCGATACGATAGTGGCTCCTCCATGTATAAGGGTTGACACAGGCGTACCAAACGTTGACACGATCGAAATAGGCTTCGATGTAGGCGGAAGTGTTGGAGAGGTCCACACAAGGGGTCTTTGTGAGCGAGTGGAGTGGCTCCCTGGCCATTTCGAGTTGGAGGAGAATTTGTGGGTCGTAAGGTCGTGAGACGAGATCCCGAATCATGGGCCATTGCAACAAATGAAGGGCGGCATTGGTGTGGACCTTGGGCATTGTTGACAAGCTGTTGGTAGCGGTAGCGGACCATGTGCCCAAGCCTCCGCTGGGGATCACCGAGACAAAGCCGGCGGCGTCGGGATTTTGCATCATCAGGTTGTCACCACTCAACCCTGTCCCGTTGCTCATCCCCGGGGAGTTATGGGATAATCCTAGGCCATGGGTATGACCGGTTAGGCCCATGTTTAATTGCAGCAGACTTTCTATCCTGTTGAGGCGTTCGAGGATGAGCTTGTCGCCGGCATCCAGCTTGATACCAGGCTCGCGATATATGCACTCGGCACCCAACTCTGTGCACAGCTTGCATTTTGGTTTTGTGCCGTCACACCGCGACTTCCTCGAGCGGCATACCTCGCACTGTTCAACGAAATGTCAGCGTGTAGATTCACCACACCAGATTTTTCCACTGCGCCAGAGCCCAAACATACCGCAATGGTTGCCCTTCTTCTAGGGTAGTCGACGCCAGCATCCGTATTTCTTCTTTTCAGCGGATTGGTGCTCTCCTCACTAGGAGCCTTGTGAAAGCCATTAGAGACATTGACATGGTCAGGCCGGTTTTCAGACGACTGCGAGAGATTTCGGGCTTTCTGGGCCGATCCAAGAATACCTTCGCGGCTGAAGTTGGGAGCACGGGACGACTTGAGAGTGGAGGGTGACTTGACGGTGTTGACCCCATTGGTAGTGGGTGCAACTTGGGGCGAGGGAATTTCGATTGTGAAGTCTCGATTCGGCAGAGGATATTGCCTTACAACGTTGGGAGCAGCCTGCGCGGCCATGGTCATGCTGCCCACTACCGAGGCGGGAGAGTCGCTGTTGGAAGACGGCGACATGTCGTATGCAAGTGGTCAGGGTCTGCTTGGTAGTCGACCGAAATGGACAGAAGACAGTGATGAAATGTCGACCCTTTGTTTGCCCACAACACCTCAACCAGCCCGAGTCACGACCACTTCAGCATGAACCAGAACACGCTTGAATCGTTATGTTGTTGGCGACTGGTTAAGACGCGACTGTCTGTCAAAGTAGAGTCCCTCAGACATCCACCGTGTGTTTCGATTACCGGAAATGAGGACTGTCGTGTATTAGTGGGCCGTCTCGTGACTAATACCTAGTTGGTATATTCGTTTAGTAGAATGCAGATAGAGGCGCTCTCATGTTCGTAGCAGGGGTGGTGCGGATGTAAGGAGGGTTGGGGGAAGGGTGAAGAAAGGAGTTATCCAGAGCTGTGGGAAAGGTCGGATTCATATCTCGTCGTACGGGACGAGCTTCGCTTGCAGATATGAATGATAGGCAGCAAGTCCATACAACCAAGGTCGAGGTACCCGCGGATCTACTTGGTGACGAGACTGAGCCCTCTTGGGTGTCTCTCTTTGCTCTCTGCAGCGCGGACCCGAGACCCCCGGTGGCTTTGAGTCAAGCCAAGCCGGGCAACTAACTGAGCACCCTATAGGCAGAGAAAGATGGTACGGACCCCTTGACGGACCCCCGCCTAGACGACCCTGTCTGAGCCGGAGCCTTTACTGGCCTAGTGTGGCGGGAATTGGTTACCACCAACCGCAGCCAACCCCTGAGAGCCTTGAAGCCTCGGTAGGTACTACAAGTGTATGTGCTGCGAGGAAGGACGGAAATTGTACGGTGAAACGGGTGGAGGAGGCGAGCAGGTAGGCAGAGGAGGTAGGGGAGTGGATAAAACCAAGGAGTAGAAGCCGGAGGATGGAATGAAAGACAACGAACCTGTGTTGCTGCGTACACTTGAACAACACTGTCACGAACCGAGACTGAGGTTGGAGCAGCTTGGGGTGCACGGCCAAATCCAATGTTGGGATGAGAGATGGAGAAGAAGTTCAGTTGAGATTGAAGCTTGGAGATCGCGCGATGGTTTGAATCATGCCTCTACCTAGTGTAGTTAGTGTCTGGGGGATCGGACGGTGGAGGTGGAGACTGGCTGATGGTGCCGACGGGAGGAAGGTGGAGGAAGGGCGGGGGAGGGGGACTGGATTAGTTAGTACTGGAGTCACTTCGGGCTGGCGATGGACGGGACGGACTCGGTGCTTGCGATCATTACGGTACTGCGTATTACACTCAGAGTGTACGGTATACAATAGCCAAGAACTGAAGAGTTGAGTTGTGTGGAATACGCTAAAAAACTCGCTCGACTGTGCCTCCAAGGTGATGGCGTCTTTACGAATTAAGCAGTTACAATCGCCGGGTTTTGTTGTTCAACCTTGATTGCGAGATCAGTGTGCTCGTCGTAGTTTTGTGCCTAGCCAACCATTATGTGCACAAGTTCTGTGCTTTGGTTGTGTCAGTCCAGATTACCTCTGTTCAAATTGCTTAGTTGGACGTGAAATTGGCACGAGGTTTTGTATCAGTACTTGTCGTATTACACTACACTACACTACACTACACTACACTACACTACAGACACTAACTATCTGGGACCGGATCGACCCGACTTGGAGAATTCGCGTCATCCCAAATTCCCATCCACAAGTGGATACTGATGGACGTGATGATTCTGTAGTCATACGTCATTGTACGCCATCTGACTGGTGATGATGGAAGTAACCTCCTATAGTGTACACTACGGTGATTAATGAGGCGGGCCAACAACAGCATCAATTCCCTTTAGTTTGCGAACCGAAGCAGATGTCGGGAAGAATTAGTGGAAGCGTGGAAGATCAGGGCATGGCCACATCGGGTGGAGTCTCAGAAGTTTGCGGAGAGTAACCGTTAACGTGTGGAGTCAAATACCCTAGAAGGTTGGGGACAACGGGGTCCGCACGTCCGTAAACCCACCTTAGGTAAGCAGTGCGTGCAGTCGCAGCCAGTCACAGTGGCCGTTTCGCACCCCGGATATCCAGCTCTCCAGCAGCCCGACAAACCCCAGGCTCCTTCCCCAGCCCATGAAGGCGGCACGGCCACATGTGCGGGGAATCGACGAAGGAACGGCAGGCACAACGTCTCGCTGGCTTGCTTCAGGTTGAAACAACTAACTTGATAGTGGGAGCAGCCTACCTCTACTTAGCTTGATGTCCTTTTCCACACTGAGCATTATACCCGACTACACATAGTACAAGGTGTCTGGACAGATGCGATCCGGGGAGAGAGACCCACCAGCAAGCTGCCACAGGTAGGGAAGGACCCCGGAGGGAACTTCAAACTCCAACCAACTAACAATTCGACTCAACGTCCTCAACTCGAGTCCATCCGTCATTGTCCCCAACCAGGGGCACCACCGGGGGGGATCACCAAAAACGCTCCGAAGCAGTATCTGCCATGAGCTCCCACTGTCATAAAGGTTGTACAATGGGCCATGATAGAGCTGCGTACCAAATTCCGACAAGAACGACAACACGTAATGACCCAGATAGAGATGCACACATTCGCATAGACACACCACCTCAACCACATGCGTTCGAGCCCACTTCTCGAGGTCGCCATTTAAAACCACATGGAAGTACATAAGGCTTGCCTGAACCCTGCGTGCTGCAATTTAGCATAAATTCGTCAACCGAAGGCGTCGGTCCTGTCGAATCTACCCCACCCGGCCAGCGTGCGTGTCTCGCCCAGAACACCACACCCACCCTTCCGAGCCTCCACTCCTTCCAGAATTTGCTGCCCCATGTTTCAACAGGCTTCTGGGCGTCGACAATTGTACTGTGGTACACAAAGTACGTATATGGAGTAACTCCACTCTTGGCTCCGGTGACTCGTGTTGTCCGTATCCGGGCAGCTAGGACAAGCCTTCCAGCACCCATCTTTCACCCATCCTCCTAGAGCCTGACTGACCTGTCATCAACGGGCACCCGAGACCGGCCAGTATCTCCAAGCTTGGACACAGAAATCAGCTCGCTTGGCTTCATCTCCATACTGTCCTCTCCCGTGTCCACTTTCATTGCTGCTTCGAACGGATGTCAGAGCTTTTCTGCCACCGCAATCATCGTGGTTTAAAGAACCGTTGTTCATCAATCATCAAGAGCCTTGACTTTCCTTTTTGATTAGAGCTTTGTCCCAAACTTAAAACGCAGGGCTTGCCAGACCAATCCTTATCAAGGTAGCCGAAGATTAACAGATTTGAATGTTCCCGAGAGTATAAATGAGGACCACTCTTCCTGCGCAGTATTTGAGGTAAGTACCTACGTCTCTTTAATATCTGGGACTATTTCGAGATATGCATAGTGTGGAAGGGCACATCAACCCGCCGTACGCCTCATTTGGTCTAGAGCTTGACAGCCTATCACCACTTGAGCATTGATTGTAATTGCTGGCGGATTGGTCGCCAAGGGTATTAATAGACCATTTGATATATGTTCACCAGGAAGTACCACTGGGTATGCCATCCGGAGCTTGGTTACCAGAGTTCTATGGATGCGCGTTGGATCTTTGACGTCTGCATACAGCACGGTACCGAAACACACCTCAGAGACGCTCGGTCCGATTACTTGCAACAAGCCCCTTGAATCTACCTCTCTTCATGCGACCGCGGGAAGGCTGAAGATGCTGATATTCGGTTTCTGAATTGCATTTAGCGATTTCAACCCAGCAACCTCAGCTCAATAAAAATGACAGATCAATGACAGATCGATGACAAGTTAATAGGCTCGGACCGAGACGGGAAGAATATCAGGGTTCACTACAAGGAAGGTCCAGTGCCTCAGGGGGGGATGAAGACGAGAGGTAAAAGTGTTGGGAAACATCCGCCCCTTGACTTTAGCTAACAGGCGAGTCCAAGATACAAGAGAGCGGGCTATCTATTCTGAGTAGTAACAGGACAAATCAGGATATACGAGGAAAACCTGTCCAAGAACGGATACAAGCTCGGCCTTCTTATTTTTTTTTTCAGTCAAAAACATAAAAAAAGAGGAAAGCATGTGAGACATGGGTCATGCGTCTCACTGGCTAGGTCTTGCCACCCAGAATATATTAACCGGCACGCATGTCGCAGCGAAGCCACCCACTGCATACTTCCGCAAGTCCGCATGTCTAGACCTCGATGAGTAGCCTGGCAGCCCGGGCTCTGAAAGGAAGCGAGGCCGGACGGGGAACTCGAGATACATCTGTACCGGGACTCCGTACCCGTGACCAGAACGACCTCGGTTAACACGGAATTGTCAAAAGTGCCGTTAGTCGCCGCTCCGAATCATGTAACGGCTTTGCGGAAACAAGCACGTTAAGCCTTCCTTAGGCTAGGCTCGTGTCTAGACATGTTGAGCTATCACAATGCTTACACTTCTTGTTTTCCTCGCTCCGAAAGGAAAATCCCCACGCCTACATTACCTGCACTTCGGTTTCTGAAGACGAAACGGCTCGTCTTCTCCTTGCCAGTGCCCAGGAAGGTCTTGAAGGACGCGGACGTGGATTTACATAATGGGATTTGGACATTCAAGGTTCTCCTTGTTGTTCACCGCTGTTGATGCTCTGCCGAGCATGAGCCGATGACTACCGGAATATTAAACGCAGCATCAGCGCCGTCCCTTGAGGGCCAAGACGGAACAATACTACACGCCGCTGTTACGGGCAGTTCACTTGGGCACATATTATTCTGTAGTCGCTTGGCGCTTGACTTGGGAAATTGATAAGTTCCACTGCGGTGCTCACCTCGCTCAGAAGTAGACACTGGGCTCGATTATACTATTCACCTTGCGTTTTGATACTGATATTTCAGTACCGATTCTGGCCGTCTTCTATTGGACTGTGCCTTGAGGCTAGCCCATTGGGCAGTGATGTTTATAGTTGATTATGGAATTGGACTATATGTAAGTCCATCGTGTCAAGTTCACCAAAGTCCATACTGCCAGTTGGGAAAGTGGCGCTCCCTACATACATGTGCAACTGCAATACTGGAAGGACGGAACAGCAGCCTTGGAATGGAATGAGAGGAATCGCATCTCAGGGTCGCCGCAACCCGTTGAACCAAAGCAGCCATCACTATGTGACCACGGGTGTGTGCGTGGTGTTATACTCCAAGTTCTCGGTGCATCCTCGCTGAACACCCGACAATTTATTTGGTTTTCGAAAACCGTGGCTCTACTGCTACTTTTTCTAAAACTGCTGTCAACTTCCCTTTAGTTATGATTAGCTTTTAACCGGCTCTATTTCCTTTTCACAATCCCTGTTTCTGCCTTCCTTCTAGCGGCGCTCCATTGAATTGGTCTAGAGGTCTAGCGCGAATCACCAAGACAATCTGAAAGTAGCCTCGTAGGTGGCTTCGGAAGGGATGTGTGCATAACCAGCAACAGATCTGGTGAGAATTGCGGCCATTCCTGTTAATACCCAACTTTCACATCCCATTTACGGAGCCACCCATTCGCTAGGGACCTACACTAGATAGTGCACGCACCCGCCTTGAACATCTGGAGCACAAGCGGTGATTTTTGCTAGTGGATGGGCACTTACTGGGGCTCTTCGATAGCCGCCGGATCGGGATATCGATAATTCAAGTGCTGGAATTCATCATTTATCCATGAGCTCATCCTTATCGTACATGGTTATTTCAATGGACGCGTGTTATGGAATGTAGAGGAAGTCGGACAAGTTTTACGCAAGTTCACTGCCTCGGCAAAGAGTGATATGTGCCAAATCACTTGGACACATTCGGTAACGCAAGTCAAGCCAGCAAGCAAGCAAGCAGGCAAGGAGGAACCGGAAGCAAGCACAGAGAACCAGTGGACTCCTAGAGCCGAGCGGAGAATCCTGGTGCGGTATAGAGGCGACACCAGATCTGAACAATAGTGTTCAACATACTTGACGTTGACATTGGCATTGTCATCAATTTGACATGGCATGGCATATCCATATGCAGGTACTCATACACGTGCATACTACCAGACCCTGCTTGCACCCGCATACTCGGACTTTTTGGATGACCTTTAGTCGAATGACACTCATGTCATGCAGGGCCAAATTGAATAGCAATCTCCAGCTGAGATCTGAATATCTATGGTTTTCTGAAATTCGTTTTCCCATTCTCACTATTCAAGTACGCTAGGTAGCATTCTTGGGAAATCCAGCCTGAAAAATATGTGGCATACCTATCTGGGCGCAAGTACGAAACTTTCCTTTTCCCTTACGCAGAGTACCCCCTTCCGCAACGCCATGCTTCTCTCATTCCATTCTTTCCCTTCTTCACGTCTTCAGTGAAAAAGAAAAAAAAAAAAAAATAATCGGCACGGGCATCCCTTTTCGAACCAAAGACCAGTTCACTTCCTGATCTAGGCGCATTTCGTATCCCTGCATAGCGAAGTATCTTGTTAGTAACAGTTCGTGTGTGATGGATGACCCGGGTTATCACCGTTTTGCCCGCACATTCCTGGTCATAGAGGGGACTGGTTTGTATTCCTCGTTACCAGCCTGCCTCTAGGCAGTATGTAGAGATCTCCCTTGCTCTCCAGTCCTCCTCTCCCTCGGAAATAAGTTTGAAAGAATGAACTCACTCCTTGAGCTTGGCAAAGGTGGGCTGTCCACCGAGATGGACAGCGCCGATGAATTCCGTTAGATTTCCAGTTTGAACGTTACGCTTGATGAGCGCAACATGGCCGGAATTTTGCAACGCGGACACGACGAGGGAGCCGTCTTTGCTGAGGGAGAACTGGCGCGGGTTGATACCTCCCGCAGCGAAAATCTGGTGAAGGCTGAGGGTGCCGTCTGCCTCAATGGCGTAGTTGATGATGGAGTCTGACTTGATCCGTCCCGCCGCATTGTCCTCCGGGTCAGGAATATCAAATGTTTTTTCATCGAATCGGGATGATACCAGCAGGAACTTGTTATCGGGCTATTCAAGAGTCACGCGTATCGTGTGAACTGATTAGTACAAAGTTGATTGATCGTAGGAGCGTGAGAATAACTCGAGCTTACCGAAATAACGAGTTCTGAAGCTCTAGTGGTGTTTCCGATACCCGTAGAACCGGGGCCGTGTGTTGGAATGATGAACAACTCTTTACCAAAGTCAAGGTCAAGACCATTGCTGTTATAGGTAACCTTCCACCCAATGATCTCATTGGAGAGCTCAGTGACAACGTAGAAGTAGGTTCCGGAGTCAAGCTTAACGAAAGCACCGTGCCTTGGGCCGGATAGATCGGGTGTCGGAACCGTTTTGGATTCAACATAGCTCAAGGTATTCTTGTCTACCTTGAAGATACGAATGAGATCTGCGCCAAGATCGGGCGCTGCAATGAAGTTCCCGGTAGGGTCCAGAACAACCTCATGAGGATGTGATGTTTTTTGCTGAGGGTCGGAGCCAGGCTTCGGAGAGATTGTGAAAGTACTATTTTGGAGAGCCTTGGGGGCGGCGGGATTCGAGATATCGAACGACTGAAAACCCCCTCCCGCACTACAAAGCGGGAATGTCAGAGACTTGGTTAGCTCACCAAATTAATTCATAACAGAGAATGGGTTGAATGATGGGAGGGCAAAGAGATGGACTAACTAGGCGGCAATAGCCAGTCCCTTGAGATTCTGTCCATAGCGGACGCTGCTCACTGGGCCTCCCAGCGTATCGAGCTTGTTGATCAGCGTGAGATTCGTGCCATCTCTGGGGACCTGAAAGTTGTAGAGAGAGCCAGTTATGCTGCTCCAAGCCTCATCGAGGCAGTAAATGTGGTCGCCGACAAATTCCAACCATGAAGGGTTATTGCCACAGATGCCGAGCTGCTTGTTGATGACCTCCAGCTTTCCATCCGCATACTTGATGGTGCTAAGAAATCCAGGATCCGTAGATGTACCCATAGAAGTAGCAAAGATTAGGGTGGCTGACGCGAAAGTGGGCAAGCCAAAGGCGATAGCTCCAGCGGCTAAGGACTTGTACAACATTGTGTGGACCTGTCGATTTCCGGTAGTATGTTAGGGACTGTTTTCGGCGATGGACAGGAGAGGGAAATATGGAGATTATTTTCTTCTAGAGAACTCGTGGGAGGTGGGCTGGATTTATGTAGTTGCAAAACCTCTGGACGAGACGAAAAGACGATACCATTCACTGTCAGTGGGCTTCTGCCGCGCTTAATGGGTCACGATATGGAGAGCCAGAAGCACCATCATGCCCTCGTTAACACCCTTCACGCAACCGGCCCATTTGGAGGAGACTTCCACCTTGAGTCTGATTCGTGACGAATGACCCAGTCCGCCCTTGCGCGCAGCATATCGAGCATATTCTGAATGGGATATGCTATGCCTGTTCCGCATGGCTCACGGTCCTTTGGTAGGTACTGACGAGTTGCGCAAGTTTGCCCGGAATTCAGACCATATCACGCCGCGGTAGGAGCAGCAAGTCTGCAAATGAAGCGCCGTTTGAAGGGCATCCAATGGTGTTTGATGGCTGGCGGTTTCGCAATTTGGCTCTCGGTAAGCCAGGGCCAAGAAATTCATCTTCATGTTGAAGTACATGACGTCCTACGAGTTGGGTTGGTAATCAAGGTTCAAGCGGCGCAACGCTTCGTGTTTTAGCTAGCGTTGGGGGACGGTTTCTTTGACCAACGTCGTCTGTTGTGCGCGGTCGGCGTCATTGTCAGGAGTATGGTTGGCGTATCAGTTGCCCGCAGTTAGTATATAATGGGGCGAGTGTAAGAGGCCTTTGAGGACATGAAGTCGTTCGGAAAGCATGACGAATGGGAAGCACATGCAGGATATGCAGAATTGTGGGGAAGCAAGGGCTGCAAGTGGAAGGCAAGTACAAGTCACAAAGGGCCACTACACTAACATCACCTACCAACCAATCACTGCAATGTCTCCTATAATCCATCCTCCCTCTCCAACGCCGAGTCCCCCAACGCCTTTTAGAATCCAAACATATCCCGACATAAATGTGTCTTTCTGGTGTTAAGTATGGGCCAATTGATTCTCCTGTGTGACATGGAATATGAAAAAAAAAAAAAAAAACTCGAGAGCGATTCACTGTGGTACGCATATCTCCCTACCACCGCAGGACATTCGACCCCTTCCCAGTAAGCGATCCTGGCGTTGCCATTTCAAATCCTCGATGGCCGATATATAAACTACCCATTTAATCAACGCAACAACGGCTGGGGACTATTACCAGCGAACCTAAGTCAAATACCGCCCGGGACACAAATCACACCCGTACTCTATGCTATGACGGGATCGCGAAGTCCATCAAAGGATATAATTATCTGAAGGACACCAATGGCGGCTAAGGACCAGTTGGAACCGCAGCGGCTAGATCCATTTCTTTCTTTCTGTGCTCGCTCCCTCGCAATACCTTCGTCAAACCATGACCGAAATCGCCTCGAAGAATAACTTGACAGTTAGTCGGCCGTCACTTAGCTGCACGCCGCATACCAACTCTCTCTTCCCGCGCGCGTCTATAGAGCGTCATCCATCTCTTGTCGACGGCTCCCTCGAAACAGCCAAACCAAACATCTCCCGACCAAACTATAGACGCCGAACCATGACCTTTATCTATTTTCCCCAAAACACATCAGAATTTTGTAGAGTCACATGCGTGGGCTTCAACAGGCAATTCAGCCATGTCACTTTTCAAGCTTTCGGAATCCTCTCCCGAGGCTGCTTTTTTTTTTTTTTTCTTGTTTTGTTTCTTTTTTTTTTTTTTTGTAACTAGCGGTACTAAAGACCTCGCCGAGCTCTGTTGCTGCATCCATATCCCTCGTCACGTAGTTAAACTTGTGACCAACAGCTGTCTGTCATTTGATATCTGGGCGTATCAATGTTCTTCAAGGATGTGGGAAAAGATGCCTACTACATAAGTACCTATACCTGCGCACCTCCGGAAAACTACCCTTGCTGACTGACATCGAATCAACGGAGGGAAATTCCAAATACCAAAGATCGGCGACCACCGGCCCGAAGCACCGGACCGGTGGCGGTTGTGGAGTGCATTGGTTTCCTCGGTGCTTAGTTCTTGAAGTTTAGGTGCAGTAGTTAGGTTATGAGACCGGAAGCTAGAGGAAGGTGGGAAAGGACGGTGTTGGGAGGCTCCAAAAAGGGCTGCAGAAGTATGTAGAAAGTTGTCTGGTTTTTGTGTAGTCAAGTGAGCGGGATAGAGGCTGTGATCTTTGGTGATGAACAGAAGCAAATCCATGTTCTCCTGGACAAACGACAATATCCTGGGGAAATGGTGCATGGCTGAAAGAGAGCAACATTTGCTGAAAATATACATAATGTGTTAGCATATCGAAATCAGATGCAAGTTCAGTATTAGAAAACGAGGAAGAGCCCAAGTTATGCCCTCCAGAAAAATAAGCATTAATTATTGAACAAACATGGTAGATCGCCAGACTTCCAAACCTCCTTGTTCTTTCCCACACTTCTCAAATGCTTTCCTTATACTCCCCTCTCCTCGTATCATCTCTTCCCTCCACATCTCTCACTCATACATGCTACGACACTTCCATTTCAACCCCAACCACCATACCTCAAGTGGACCCCAAAATCTTACTATACGCGTCCTCCACCTCGCCTGCCAGCTCCAACAACGACACAATAACGATCTGGTGCGTCAAGTTAGGCAACCGGTCGCGGTGCAAGCCGATCCACTCGAGCGGCGGCGTGGCCTCGCCCATATCGCGCAGCTGGGGGGTTTCGATCACGGGCGGCTCAAGCGCCCTGTACTCGTATTTGGACTGGGGGACTTTGACTTCGGCTGTGATCTTGTTGGATTGTCGTCTGTTTTGATCCTTTTCTTTTTGTTTCTCCTGAGAAGCAGATGCGGATGCAGAGAAAGAGGAGGGACCGGCCTCTGCAGAAGTGGATGCTGGTGTCGACGACGATTGTCGTTGGTCTCTTGGCTTCTGCTCTCCATGTTTTTGGGCTGCGATCGCAGTAGCTGTATTGTCTTCAGCCGGACCCTCCGGCACGCCCGTGACGCGGATGGCCGTGACAGGGGGTAACTCTTTGCCCCAAGTGCGCTGGAGCGTTTTGGAGTGATTGGCCCACATGCCGCGGATGAAGCTGATGCGGCTGTAGTTCCAGCCTACTTCGACCTTGCCTTCAAACGCGCTTTTGAAGATGTAGTCAATGGAACGGCTGTCCGGCCGCTGCCACGTCTGCATCACGGCCTCTACTTGGGGCACTTTGAGAATGGTGCCGCCTCGGGAGCCCGTGGCGCTCTGGACTACGTCCTCGACCGAGAGCTCACTCAGCGTCTTTGGAGCACCGCCAGTAGCGCGCACGCCGGCGAGGCCGATGCGAAGCTGGCCTAGTGTCAGACCTAGAATGCTGTGAATTCGGCGGTCCTCGATGCTGGCGGCAAACCGGGCTTGAGCGTTCAGAGCTTCAACCTTGAAAACTTGGCTGTCGGCGAAGGTACCGGGAAAGACACCTAAGTTGAGGGCCTTGAGGGTTACCACGACGTCGGTATCCAGTGAGATGGGTGATTTGGTGAGCGTATCGTCCGCTTCGGAGGCAAGCTTGGATTTCTGATCAAGGCGCTTTATGACCGCTGCTGGCGCCGTGACTGATTTCCTCCTCATGAATCGCTCGATTTCCTTGAGAGAGCTCTCAAAGTTTGCTCTACGCTCTTGAATGAGCCTTTGGAAGGCCTGATACATAGCCACGCCCTGGGCGGCCGAGCTGGTAGTTCCAAAGATCTGGACGGCATTGCCGTCAAAGATAGCGACAAGACGGTCTCCCATTCCTTGTCGGCTGCGCCGTACGTTATACATGAGGAACTCCATGGACGTGATGTCTGCAACTAGGAAAGCCTGGTAGTCGAAAGCAGCCTTGACCCGGAACTGGCTGAATGCCACAGACGCTTGAACAAGAGGTGTCTCGTTCAAGGCCTGTTCTCGTTCAGGCCACTTGATGGAGGTACGTAGCTTGAAATCCCGCAGTGCCACGAAGCCGCTCATCCGGCCTTGACTTTCCATGCCAATCATGTCAAAGCCAAGGCAAAGATTTTGCTCCCAGTCTGATGTCTTTTTGGACGAGATCCAGAAATTGTCAATGGAAAACGTAGATTTGCCCAGGGCCTGACCTAGATCCACACAAATCTTCAGTGCGGTGATAGAGATGGTGGCAGTCCAAGGGAAGGCAGCAGTTGCCGCAACCTGCTGGTAGCGCTGCACGAGATGACCCTGTGAAGTCTCTGTGACCAGCTTGGCCACTGGCGATGACGGCGTCGTTTCTGTAAATTGACGGGGGACCCATATCTCTTGGAAAAGCATAAAGTCTTGAAGTTGCTTTGCGTTGATCGACACCTGCATGGGACTAACCTTGAGAATCGCAGACAGCCCGTTGGTGCCGCTTACATGCTTGCTGTTCATCAGCGACAGAACTATTGAGTCAACGTTAAAGCTTCCGGTCGACTCCCGCGAATAGACGTGTTGGATAGAAGCCTGGAGGTTTGAAAAGGCTCCAGATATTGCAAAGAAGTTGCCTTGGTCAGCCGACCGGACGGTATTGGCGGTAAAGTACACATCGTCAAAACTGGCGGTGGCCGCCACTAGAGCGATAGGCTGACAGCTCAACGAAAATTCCTGCTTCCGGACACGCAGGCCTAGATTGAGCTTCACACGACCCAGCACAGCGGTGGGATCAGCACCGAGAATTCCGTCCTCTTCAGCTGGTTTAGCCTTGGGGGAAGGTGCTGACGGAGGACTGGGAGGGTTGGAACCATCTCCTCGTTCGCTGACCACTGACTTGATGTTGTTGCTCATTTCCACAATCAAAGGCACCACTGAGGGATACAATATGTTGCTAGACGCGTCGATCCTTACTTCAGCAAATAGAGAAGGGTCTTCCCTGCCATCATCGCAATATTCGAGCTTTAAGGCAAGGCCTGGGGACCTGAGGATCGTGACGCTGTTCACCCACTCTTCTTGCCCAAACTGTCCCGACTTCCCAGCCGTGCCAGACTTGCCTAGCCTTGAGGCACTGACTAGATCACTGGGTGTTCTCTTGCCTGTCAAATGCACGACGGCACCCGCAAAATCTGCGTCCACGAGGAGTGACTCAAGCCTCTTGCTGCCCAGAATACTCCTTTTGCGAATTTGCTCTTGTGGTTCGGGCGAGCTTGCTGCTTGTACTGCAGCGGGAGGAGAAGGATTCCAGTTTTGTGAAGCCTGTTGGACATTGTTTACGGACAGACTGATTGACCTGGTTAGATGAGCCGCCGGTAGGATGAAACCCGAAGTAAGTCGAATGTCCAGCGTCTTGCCCACAGCTTGGAAGGCCAGCCGCCGGGTGTCGGACATGGATACGTAGGCAATGTTGAAGATAATCTCCGGCAGCAAAGCAGAGTTCGGAGATCGTAGCCTCCGTTCCTGCTCAAGAGAAACCATTTGGAGCCGTAGGTTTTCGATTGTGAGCCTGGCCGAGTTCCTTGTGCGAGTGCTGAGCTCAATCTTGTCTAACGACAGGACAAGGTCCTCCTTATCAGGGTCCGGGAGTTCTCTTGGGTGGTTATGGTTGACTAGCCAGGCCAGTTGTATGTTGCAGATCTCGAACGTGTATGTGAATGAGGACAGGAAAACATCAACGATGTCCTGGTCTTTCTCTTCCTCCATTTCCAGATCATTGATTGCAATGCGCGGCTTAGACTGGCGGAGCTTTCGCAGATATTCCAATTCTCTGCTTGTATCAAGATCTTTGATCTTGTCCCCCATATAACCAAGGACGTCGACAACTGTTGAGATTGTGTCAGGCGAAAGATTGATATGAAAGGCGTCACTCTTGACGTTGAACAGCCTCTGCTCCTTTCCGCCATCGTCATGCTTTGACGAGGCGGTTATAAGAGCCCCGAAGCCGAGATTTCCACACGATCTCATGGTTTCAGCATCACCCTTCTGGATCTCGAAAGCAACTTCTCGGATGTTGACATGAAACTCGGGATATGCCAGGAGTGGCCCTTGTTGTTCCACTCGATTGGACGTACCAAGGTGGATCTTGTCGAGCTTGAATGCTATATGAGCAAACGGTTCCACCTCCGAATGAAGTGGGCTATTCCCAAACACTCTCAGGCCGGCAAAGGTCAGGTTTATAGCATAGACTAACAACTTTGATTCTTCTTCAGGGGCTCCAGAAGATGAGGCGCGTATGTCAGAGGCAGGATTGCTTCCGGTTATCTCCTTTGCATGTTCCTGGATGGCTTTGGCTTGCTGCTGCAGCTCAGTGATAGCACTCGAAACCTCAGGGCGGTTCAACGCCGACAGAAAACTGTATACTGCTGATGCATCCAGTTCTACCAGCTCCAGAGATGCAAAAACAGTTACCGAATGTTCCCTGTCAGTCGTATGGTTCCTGATCTGCCCGTTTGTCGGTGGAATCTGTAGCAGAGATATCCGTTTTGTAACGTTGTTCATCTTTGTCCTTATCTCATGGGAGTTCTCCTTGATATCAAAGTCAAAGATGATTTCCTTGCCAAAATGCGCCGCCATCGCTCCTCGCGCAACAGTTCCATTGATGGTATATGTCAGTGACCGGAGCAACGGTATGCTGATCGTATATTGGTCCATAAACATAGCAACGTTCACCCTGAAGGCAGAAAGCCGATCAACGATCTTGGGCGCTGGAGCAGAGGGGGCCGAGGAAGAAACCTTTTTGGTGAGCTTGTAAATCTTGGAAACCTCATCTCGTACGACGAGGTCTAAGAGTTCTGTGATATAAACCGGGTCTTGCTTGACAACGAAGCTGAGATGGTGGCTGCTTGCTGTTGCCTTGATGGTATGACTGTCAACCGTTTGTGACTTCTTGAGTTCGTGTGAGACAAAAACGCTTGGTCTTTGTAGGACAAGCTTTGCAACTCCTTCAGAATGACTTCGAAGACTCGAAATTACGGAATCGCAGTTGAAGATCATGTTTGTATCCATTTTCTCCGCTTGCCCAAGCTGCAAGAGTAACGATGCACTCAGCCCACTCCCTATAGAGGATGTCTGCAGGTTGATGGTTTCCAGAGCGATGGACCCATGGCCGATGGCCAACACGCAATGAATGGTATGATCCTCGGTCTTCTGAGTGGAAGGAAGAGAGGCCGTCTTCTGAGCAGTTGATGGTTTGGACTCAAGTTTGTCTACCAGCTCAAGCAGTCTCGTGGCCAGTTCACACAACTCCCAATTCAGGTTTATGGCAGCGTCACTGCAGTTGATATTTAAAATGGTTAACCGCCCTAAGGTTTCGGCATTCCTGGAATTGGATTCGGCGTCGCTTGCCCTTCTTGTGTCAGCTCTGATCGACAGCGCGACGGCCGTAATCTCGTTTTGTTTCGGCCCGGGATCTAGAATAAACTGTATTTGCTTGATCTTGACTACAGCGAGAGTCGGCTTTTCCTTGGTTGGCCCCGGTTCAGTTTCGGCCGGGCCGAAGATCGTGTTCATCAGCGGACTGTCCGAAATGTTGCCCAGATCCCAACTGCGCCATTTCTCAAACGCTGCAATAACTTCTTGTCGTAGGTTGGCCGAAGGGATCTGAGTTTTGTCGAGACACGTATAACCCAGTTGCTCCTTTTCCCATTGGGATTGAACTGCCCACATTTGCCGTAGTCGCATAACGAGTTTCCAGCAATCGAAGGACCTCAGATGTTCAGGCGCAGAACGAAGAATGGCAGAAGGCCGAACCAAAAACCCAGGGTCAGGGGCGCTTTGACTGTTTTCTATGAGCCGCTTGACGAGATTTTTGGGCATATTCTCTTCATAACTTGACTTCTCGTTGAAGAGCCTGCCGAAATTGGAAGCCAGGACGCTTGTGCGGTGTATCAAGGAGGCGAGATAATCAATCTTTTCCGAAGACGTAGAGCTCGTGATCGTGCCTATATCCACGTCCAGGTACGTGATATCGCGAGTCCCCATCGAGATCATGATATTTTCAACCGAAGCTCGAACAGCGGCTGGGGAGTTGAAGGCGTCATGATATCTTTCCGCTGCTGAAGCTTCTATCGATTGTAACCGTAGATGGAACGAGGTGCGTGTCTTCTTGGACTCGGGCTCAAACGCATCTTGCCAGTGTGTTTCTGATCGAGATGCTAATGCGAGTCTGGTTATCGAAAGATTATACTGGTCTTCCTCCTCGCCGGCCGGATCAGAATCAAATGGGTTGGCGAAACGAATGTCGGCCCGCGGTATCTTGATAAGGATGTCTTGGACATGACCTTTCATCTTCTGATCTCTTTGCATACCAAAAATGGCTTTCATAGAGTCTGATTGTATGCTGTCCAAAATATCTTCCGGATCTGAAGGGTGGAGTGATGAGAGCAAAGTGACAACGCGTCGCAGTGCGGTAGGATTGCAGATTGCCTTCACACCCAATGGCATCTCCAGAATAATGCTCGAGTAAGCACAATCCTCCTGGATAGAATCCGGGTCAATATCCCCCAAGTCAAAGGTGAGAGAGTTGCGCTCAGCTTCGCTTCCCTCATCCCTCTCGACGCTCAGTTTTGCCGCATCCTTGAAATTCATCTTCATATTTTCCAAGGGGAAATATGGTGCAAAATACTGGCTCGAAAATGCTACTGTGTTGTGCATGAGATCTTGCCGCTCGGCGTTGTCACCGAAAGTACTGTAATAGCCGGAGTGGCGGGTAGAGGGCGAAATATCTCTAACGTGTCCGCCGCTACCACGAGATTGACGACCATAGGATGCGAACGGCGAAGGGCGATCTGCTTGCTTCACCCTCACGCTCGAGCGTCTCGAGCGAGGTCTGACGACACTGCTCTTGCTTGTGAAAGAAAGGAACGAACTTTTGTGTCGTAGGTTCCTAGATTGCTTAGAGGTTGCGCCTGAATATGTTGTTATCCTGTCAGACTCAATCTCATTCGCCTTGGTAGGGATCGGCATCGGTGGAACGCTCTGAGAAGGAGGATCTACGATGTCTGGGATAAAATCTTCTGGCGCCCCTGAAAGAAGAAGGAACGGCGTTCTTTGGGTCCTTTGGTCCTCCCGACGAATAAATTCTCGCTGCCGTCTCTTCTGGTTCGAGAAGTCATGTTTTCTCCCAATAATAGCCAACGCCACGCTTGTTTCCAAAATCGCGTCAGTTTCGATAGGATGGTTAGCTCGTATTTTGTGTCTTGCGGCATGCTCGGCATTGATGCAAGAGACCTTGACGTTGGGAATCTTGATATTGGCTCGTGTGGAATAATGGGACCGTGCCCAATCGTTGAAATCTACATTGATAGACCCAGTTGAAAGAAGAAAAGCAGCGTCTTCGACATGGAGCCAGATGCCCACCGACTGGACATAGAGACGAAGAAATGTGACGTCGTAAAGGACGATTGAAGAAGCGGAAATCAACGCATTTTCGTCATCATCGAAGGAGAACCCAAAGGCGCTTCCGCCCCTGACCAGCGTCGTCAAAAACTCAGTAGTACACTCGCCGGTAATGGCCCCAACTGAAAGATCCCAGTTGCATAGGTACGTTGGCTCAGCAGGGGGGAGCCCAAAGAGTCGGTGCCCATAGACATGGATGCCATCTATGAACAGTTGTGTGTTGGAGCCAGTGGTACTCTTTGGTGTGTCTAGGCCCGATGAATCTGAACTGCCCAGCGACAGTTGGAGAGGTGCCACCTCCAAGTCCATTTCCATGTAGTAATTTGTGAACCGCAAATCAGCCCCGAAAGAAGCTGTGTCAATCAGAACGTGACGAGTTGAAGAATACAGATTCGCCGGTATCAGAATCTTTGGCTCGTCGCACTTGATGCTTAAGATGACATCTAAATCGCTCGACTTTTTAGGGGGCGGCCTGTTGGTAGGCTCAGCATCGGGGTTCTGATCCTTCAAGCGTAGCATATCCTGATGCTCGTCCAAGGTCTTGAAGTGAACATCCTCGCCAAAGTAATTGTCTTTGATCTTCATAGCGTACCGCACAGTAAAGCCGTAGACACGCGCAAATAGAGATTTCGTACCGAAGTTCAACAAGAGCGTATCTGTGTTTGCTGGCGAGGTTATCGCATGGTAGTGATAGGCGCCATCAACCACCATATTGTCCAGCCGTCCAACTTCCTTGGTGTCCAGGAATGACGCTTGGGTATTCCATGGGGGAACATGAAGGGAAACAGAAGCGGTACTAGCAGTGATATTGAAGGGAATGGCGTTCTTGTTCGGCCTATAGCTGTCAATAGGGATAGTCAATTTAGACCGAAGCGATGGGCTGGCAACGATGAAGTACGTGTTATCGTCTAGGTCGGTAGGGTTGTTGACAATGTTTGCGTCGTTGAGGTTTAGAAACAGTCGGAGGTTTTGCATGTGCAGCTCAACATGGTACTTGAAGGGGGTAAAGACAAGATATTCAGGCGGCGGCCCGCTTGCCCAGTCACCAACTAAATCAGTCAGGAGGAAGACGTGGTCACGCAAGATGAAGAGGTCCAGATCACTGCTGATGATTTTAAAACGCCATTCACGAAGCGCGTTCCAGCCCAACGGAGTAGAAAGATCGCAAGATATCTGTTGCTTCCCTGATTTCCAAAGCAGTTCATGGTTAATGCTGCTTGAGATTTCAGTGCTCGGCAACTCCAGGATGAGCTGGTTTGAAAACCCTGCCGCGCCAGCTACCATATCCATGGTATACGACATAGTCGCGTCTTTGGCAACTTTGATATCAAGCCATCCATACGGTCGTTGATGGATGGTGGCAGGCTGCTCTGACTTCTTGGACCGACCGCGGTGCTTACGTGTCTGAGGTTCGGGTGGGGGCTTAGCGGCAGGCTCTTTGTCCTTCCATTTCCAATTTTTGGACTCCTCCCGTACGGGAACTCGGAGAGTGACTGTGTCTTCGAACTCAACGTAAAAGTTAAACTTGGTGGGAACACGATACGCGCCCACAGGCAATCGTGTTGCCGGAGTTGCATCTTTGCAAAGATTCGGAACAAAAGTGCGCTGGAGATCTGCTCGTTGTCTGTCCGCCCATGGACCATAGTTGATGGAACCCCCTTTGACCGAGAGTTGTATAGACCATGCTGGCGGCTCCTCGCCATTGATGTTCTGTGAGGGCGCTGTCGCTTTTTCGCCTGGGATAGTGTGAGCACGCCGGACTTTGCCTACAACATCCCACAGGATGGTGAGCGTCGCTTCGGGGCTGTCTAAGATGGTCGATACCGCTGCGTATTCCGACAAGGCCCAACCTGGTCTCATACCGCCAATATCGTGGGTCTTGCTATCGAGGTATCGCGACAGCCCTTGCCAGTTGGTTGGATTTGAGGTTGATATATGGCTAGCTGTGGTTCTGATATCCCTCTCTGCATCCAAAGGGAGAGATTCTACAGACCTCTTTCGCCGCAAAGGCACGATGCGACGAAGCCGGTGAAGACCTCCCATCAACCTGCGCACTTGCTGTTTGAGGAAGGGCCTATGATGAACAGAGATGGGATCATGTGTTGCCGTCTGCTTGTCTCGAGTGGCCCTATCTGCCTGGTCCTCCTTATAATCCAAGTTTTCCTTCATTTCGATCACGGGGTGATTGAACTTGAAACGAAAGATTTGACGGTACGGATCTGGGGTTGCTGTTGCTGAAGCATCAACTTCCCCTTCCATGGACTCAGTCTTGACAATCAAGATGGCTTTCGTGTTTTCGTTTCCCATCACCATAGCTGCTTTAGTGCACTCCAACTGCAATGGTAGCATCTGCAAGAACAAAGGGAGCTCATGCGAGAATTGTCCGTCCCGCTCATGCTCCTCCTCGTCCTCAGAATCGGAAGAAGCCATCGTAGACGCGCGCCCAGTGCTGCTATCCCGGATTGGTCGCCCATTCCTATATTGGGTGGCGTTCGATCTCTGCGTCTGTTCCGACTTTCTCAGCGTCTCACGCTTGTTGGACCGGCGCTTTCGTGTGTTGCCCGATTCATGGGTTCCTGCCCCGTCACCTGCCCCGACAGGCTCTGTCCCCGAAGCAGCTGGGACCGCATCCTCCTGTAGATCCGTCAAGCCAGACAGAATCGAATCATAAGCCGGACTACGATTGTAGATGAACCATTCTAGGCCAGACAGGCAAACACTGATGCGGCAAGGAAGTTTGGGTGTCGGCAGCTGTTCAGTGATGGGATCGGCGTCGGAACTGCTGTCGGTCTCGTTATGCCCTCGTGCGTCCTTCGCCGAGATCTTGACGCCCCGTACTCTGCGCAGCCAGTATTTCCATGTTATGTAGCCATTCTGGACCAGTATTGTTTCGTTCGCGCCGTGGTACCGAAGGCCAGTAAAGAACACGCGACCGCCGAGTAGAGAGATCTGGAGAGCCTGGATGTCGATGTAGACTTTGTACTGATGCCAGGTCCATGTCCGCAATGCCCACGACACCAGAGACGCAAAGACTCTGTTAAAATAAAGGAGGGAGAATATTGATAATGCGCCGCATATGATGAGAGATCCCAAGAAAAGGCTGTGAAGTTGGTCCGGCCAGGATTAGCAACAAGCGCAACGCATGACTGTCTGTCCGGTCTGGAGTCACTCACCCATTGAACCCCCCTTGGTCGTCAAAGAAGTTGTTTCGGATGGCCATCGTGTTTGAATATCAAGTCGCCAGACGTAGAGAAGTACTTCGCCGGCCAACATTCAACGTGGATTGGACAGTTTCCGTATGCGCCGTATATTCATGCCACTCTCCATGGTGCCGCTTGAAGCAAATCGAAAGAAGGCAAGATGTTGCGAAGAGGTCGACGTCGTCGCACGTCAACTAAAGAAAACAGAGCGCAGGAGCAAGCGACGACATGTCGAAGTTCACCAACTTCAAGATAGTGGGAGCTGTCACAGGTTCCCTTGACAATCGCAAGTGGTGGTAGAGGTACGTGGTACCTGCTTCCCTTTGCTAGGATGGCGGACGTAGAATTGCAGGTCGCTCCCAATTCCAACCTGAAGTCAATTTTAGGGGCGGGCTCTTGGAATTGGATAGAGCGACTGGAGCTGTGTAGGTAGGCAGACGAAGGTACATACTTGCTGCATAATAGTACACTATCTCTTGAGAGCGAGACGAACCTTGATGGGCAGGGGGGTTTGTCTGATTCCCGTCAAGTATATACACTGTATGGATCATCTAACTCACTCACTTTGTCCTGTCTTTAGAGATGGGTAAGACAGTGCAAACTTGGTATGCACAGTTGTTTCAAAACCCAGACCCCGTCGGTACTCTGGCATTCCAAGTTGCGGTTCCCAACGGCAATGGGGTGTCAAATACCCTAGCCGCCTAGGCTACAGGGCAGCGACGGCAGTAGTACCTAGCGTAGAGGTAGGTAGGTGTGTACATGTAGATGCCCGCCCACAGCCCAGCGTCATGCATGGCCTGCGGGCTCCTCCGACCGTCATCGTCACCTCCCCTCCCGATTGCCCAGACCACGAGACGTCGGGCCAACTACGACCTCCATCCCACCCAGATACCTATCTTTTCGTCGGTGACATCGCGATCCCGTTACCACCGTTAGGCTGCACCTGTTCCAGGTGCAATACCAGTGCGTCTTCGCTCCACCATGCCGGCGCAACATGCCATAGGTTGAACGGCTTTTACTCTACTTGCGATCAATAAGGCGTTGCCGCGCAGCTTTCGGGCCCCAAGTTCCGTCCAGATACCTCGTTGCCAGGATCCCGAGACAGAAAACATGGGAGGCACCGGCCAAAAGCTCGCCGATGTGGCAACCATAGTCGGAGGTGTCGCCTCTATTGTCGCGACTCTGCTCTCCATGGTGTATGTCTACCCTACAGATCCGCATCGTGTCGCAGCTCCAACTCCAGCGTCTGAATATCATGCTGACCAAGCTCTAACAGGTCAATATGGCTCCAAACGTGAGTTGCCCACCCATCGCCCGTGTCGCGAACGTCTTGCTCATCCAAGTCCGGCCATTGATATTCAGCAGTAAAAACTATCGCAAGCCGCTTTTGCAACGTTATGTTGTACGGATCCTCCTCATGTGAGTTTACCTGTTATCACCCTGTGGGACTGCTCTGTGGGCGGAATTCCTGATCATTCTCCATCTTCAGGGTTCCAATATACTCGATCGCCTCATGGACTAGCATGGTTTCACGGACCGCAGCAGCCTTTGTCGACCCCATCAGAGACATATACGAGGCTTTCACCATCTACACATTCTTCCAGCTGTTAATCAACTACTTGGGCGGAGAACGAGCCCTTATTATCATGACCCATGGTCGCGAGCCGATCCATCATCTCTGGCCGATGAACCACGTCCTCCCTCAAGTTGATATTTCCGATCCGCATACCTTCCTCGCCATAAAGCGGGGCATCTTGCAATATGCATGGATGAAGCCAATCTTGGCCTTAGCAGCTGTTATCATGAAAGCAACTGGGAGCTACCATGAGGGCGACATCAAACTTAACTCGGGCTATTTTTGGAGCGGCATTATCTACAACATCAGCGTCACAGTCAGCTTGTACTGTTTGGGCTTGTTCTGGGTATGCATGAACAACGACCTAAAGCCTTTCCGACCAATGCCCAAGTTCCTGTGTGTAAAGGCCATTATCTTTGCATCGTATTGGCAAGGCTTTGCCCTTGGAATTCTGGTGTTTCTCGGGGCTTTCCCGAATGTCGAAGGATACACACAAGACGGCCTTGCGGCAGCCATTCAGGACTTCCTGATCTGTCTCGAGATGCCAGCCTTTGCCATTGCTCACTGGTATGCCTTCTCTTGGCACGACTTTGCCGACAGCAGAGTGTCTGCCGCAAGAATGCCGGTCAAGTATGCGATGAGGGACGCCTTCGGGATTCGCGACTTGATCCAGGACTCCAAAGAAACTTTTACGGGTGACAAGTACGGTTACCGTGTCTTTGACTCGGGCGACAAGATCATGGCACATGAGCAGTCGCGGTCGAGACTGGCCAGACTTAAGGAAGGCATGCGATATGAGCGAGGAGGCAAGGGCAAATATTGGATACCAAGACCCGACGAAATCACTCAGAACACTCCGCTGTTGGGTGCAAACGGCGGCCCGAGCAGGAGGAGCAATTCGTCCTCTCCGCACCACGATGATGCTGACGAGGTTATACTTGATCCAGAGGAAGAACAACTCTACGCAGGAGCTAGGAAACTCGAGTTTGGTGACTGGAATGTAAGGAACTGCTTCATCGCTACATGGCACAATTGACATTGTCTGACTTTGTTTCTAGTATCCCGTCATTACAGCCAACGAGCCGTGGAAAGATCGTTATCGATCACCTCATCCTAGTCTCTTCCAAAACACTCCCACCGGGAGCTTTTACAATCGATCATCCTCAAGTAGAAGCTCAGTGCCCACGCTTAACCCCAGGGATCCTCTCGAAAGGCGCAAGAAGGAGGCACCAGAAGGCCCTGAAGCCCTTCCCAACGACAAGAAGGGCAAAAAGAAGGCAGACCCAAATGGTCAACGGGCCACGAACTCTACCCCAGACAAGGGCATGGATCCCTTGGAGATCGCATATGGCCCCATGATGGGCACGACCTCTAAACTTACAGAAGATGATTTCAGAGTCGACGATGTCAGCCCTCATCATCCGCACGGCACATCGCCCGGGCATGACACCTCACATGATCCTGAGGATGACGGAAAAGGTACACCGGTCACGGAAGTGTCTAACCACTGGGGTCATGCTACGGATACCGAAGGGGAGGAAGAGAGAAGCCCACACTTTACTGTTGGTGGTGAAGAGGAGTTTCAGAACGTGTGGGGAAGGTGACATTATCTTGCCTGAATCGCTGTTTTTGCTTTTGAGTTTTCTCCTTTGCTTTTTCGAGCTTCCGTGTTGCAGGAATTATTTCGGTGTCAAAGAGACCGTGGTATGGATGCATACACTACAACTACAGGTTCAATTAAGTTGTGCGGGCGTCGGACTGGCGTTGGCACAGGGCTTTTTGTTTATTTCGGTATAGCAAACCTGCAAGTAGAGCATTCGTAGACATTATCTTCATCTAAGCACACATATGGTACTCTTGTGTTGGTGTTGCGGTGTTGACAAAAAATTGACCTACCCTGTAGACATAAGTCTCTACCGCCGGTCTTTCTTTGCTTGCCCCTGAAGGAGCCCTGTTTGCTTTTTGGAGTGTCAAACAGTACACGAGAAAAGTCAATAGCATCGAATATCCTTGCCCAGTGAAGCGGTATAGTGTCCAAGACGTTCGGTAATAAATGATATACTCACGATACTTAACTCTGCTCAGATTGGAGTCGTACCTGTTCCACCACAGTATTGTCCCCTGCAACTGCATCCTCCAGATTCTGCATATATGCTAGTTACTTAGTACATGGAATTTCCAGGTCTGAATTAGCTTGTTTGGCTGAGCCCCGTTTCCAGAAAATACATATATGCTGTTTAGTGCATAGAATTTCTAGGTCTGAACTAGTGTACATGCAGTTTCAGGAGACGATACTGTACCGATACCATGCCTCGAGCACGCCCAACCGACGCCCGAAGTGAAACAATGATCGTCAGTGTCATTGCGGGGTACAGTGACCACTATCTTTGGGATCGTATTTGGCCACTGGAAACAAGCTGACAGGAGCTCAACTTAAGCTCTGGCCACATTCATCATTGTGTAACATGAGATCTCTAAATGTATAGCCTACTACCTATTCGAGCTCGCCGAGTGAGCAACCGAACGGCGTCGTCCTTGATGTTTACAGTATGGCCAGAACAACCCGATGGTAAAGCAAGATATACGTGTAGATAGACCTGACGTTTACCCATGTTCAAGACCTATTCGACCCTTGAAGCTATCCATTTTCCGGGGCGGCAAGGGACCGTTCCATTTGGACACTCCTATGTACTGTAGTGCTAGAACTCGCAAACCCAATCTTCGCAGCGGTACTAAATCCACTTCACTGCCTCCAGATCCCCATTAGAGCTATGTACTATGCAGTACACCGCCGGTAATAAAACGCGAGGGCGGAACACAGGGGGTGTAAGAACCCCGGATCCGTCGAGGTACCTAGAGTGTTGACAAGCTGTTGAGCTGATCCGGGCGGTTTACATAGTTGTATAGCTCGACGTCAGCTTAAAAGAAACAACCATGGGTCGTTTTTAGGCGGCAGATGCAGCGTTTGTCTCTCGTGACTTGCCCGGTTGAAATTCATTAAAAAATTGAACTACGATAACAATTTCTCCATCCAGCTTCTTTCTGTGTTCCTGCTCGGTTGCCCCGGCGAGCATCTGAGGTGAGATTAACTCTAGGTACCTCAGTGTTGCCGCCGGGAGTTGTTGAAACCTGGAACCGCCTCATGAACCTGGCTTGAGCGGGCCAAAGCTCCGACCTCCCCAAGCAGCGGAGGTCAGTAACAGCTCGGGCAGATACCTGCCAGCTTCACTAACACCGCATGATGTCCCGGGGCATTGGGCGGTAGCCGGAGCTTCAGATTGCTAGCTCATCAAGCGATGAATTTTCGTATTGCCCCACAAGAACCAATTCCTCAAAGTAGCGGGTGCTTCAACGCAACGAGCTCGCAAGATAAGCTAAACCGAAAAAAAGAGACACCTAGGTAGTGTTCGGTCAGAAGAGTCATGATGAGATGTCATGAAGTCAATAAACGCTGCTCGGTTGTGAAGTGGTTCGGTGCAGTGGCGGCCTGGTGCATTCAGACGGAGGTTCAGGATCATCATGGACATTCACTGGCCGACTCCGAATTGGGGGGAGGGGCAAAACAGGGCTTGACCCTCGTTAGGTGGTGAAGTCAGACATCAGGCGGTGCCGCGCACAAGAGGCCAGATACTGACCAATCAAACAGTGGTCTGCGGGCGCTGAACCCCACTAATGCTAACCCCTCCTCCCCCTCCCCTCGCCAAGTGGAATTTTTGCAGTTTGCCCTCCCCGCCCACCACCAGTCCACGGCCAGTCCCACAAGTGCAATTTGGCTGCAGGATACAAGGTGGCCGCCCTCGACTCCATATTAACGTCCTTCGACCCTCTTTTCCGACCTGCCTTCACTGTTTTTGGTTTGCTCGTCGGGGGCTGATACCTCTACTGAGCACTAGCATTTTTGCCAAGTTGGACTGTTTTTCCCGGGATCTTGCTTTGTCAGTTCTCGGCTGGTTCGCTTGCATTTGAGTGAGGAAAAAAAATCTCGTTCTCTCGAGACTTCTTCCTTTCCACACCACGTCAAACACCCATTTTAGCAGTGTGTGTCAGACAATACCGCCAAAATGGTCAAGTAAGTCCTCTTCCTTTGACCAAGACCGTCGTATACATGATCGCCTTTACTGCATCCACATCGTCGTCGCCGTCTTCGACCATGTCGTCGTCGCCGTCGTCGTCGTCGTCGATGGTTGCAAACCTCTTCGACTTCCTCTACCCCGCCCGGAGATAAGGACATCAAGTCCGCAAACATCAACAACAACAACAACATGCTGACATTGAGCCTTTGCATAGCTTCACGATTGACGAGATCCGTGCCTTGATGGACAAGCCCACTAACGTGCGCAATATGTCCGTCATTGCGCACGTTGATCACGGCAAGTCCACTTTGACCGACTCTCTCCTCGCCAAGGCCGGTATCATTTCCTCCGGCAAGGCTGGTGAGGCTCGCGCCACGGATACTCGTGCCGACGAGCAGGAGCGTGGTATCACCATCAAGTCCACTGCCATCTCCCTCTACGGCACCCTCCCCGATGAGGAGGACATCAAGGACATCGTTGGCCAGAAGACTGACGGTACGCTATACCTTTCCCACAGACACTGGTAGACCAGGAACTAAGACATCACAGGCAAGGATTTCTTGATCAACTTGATCGACTCGCCCGGTCACGTTGATTTCTCTTCCGAAGTCACTGCTGCCCTCCGTGTCACCGATGGTGCTCTCGTTGTCGTCGACACCGTCGAGGGTGTCTGCGTCCAGACCGAGACCGTCCTTCGTCAGGCTCTCGGTGAGCGCATCAAGCCCGTTGTTGTCATCAACAAGGTCGATCGTGCTCTTCTCGAGCTCCAGGTCTCCAAGGAGGACCTTTACCAGTCCTTCTCTCGTACCATCGAGTCCGTTAACGTCATCATCTCTACCTACTTCGACAAGTCCCTTGGTGACGTCCAGGTCTACCCCGACCGCGGTACCGTTGCCTTCGGTTCCGGTCTCCACGGCTGGGCCTTCACCATCCGCCAGTTCGCCACCCGCTACGCCAAGAAGTTCGGTGTCGACCGCAACAAGATGATGGAGCGTCTCTGGGGCGACAACTACTTCAACCCCAAGACCAAGAAGTGGACCAAGAACGGCACCTATGAGGGCAAGGAGCTCGAGCGTGCCTTCAACCAGTTCATTCTCGACCCCATCTTCAAGATCTTCTCCGCTGTCATGAACTTCAAGAAGGACGAGGTTGCCGCTCTCCTCGAGAAGCTCAACCTTAAGCTCGCTACTGACGACAGAGAGAAGGAGGGCAAGCAGCTTCTCAAGGCCGTCATGAAGGCCTTCCTTCCCGCTGCTGACTGCTTGTTGGAGATGATGATCCTCCACCTTCCTTCCCCCGTCACCGCCCAGGCTTACCGTGCCGAGACTCTCTACGAGGGTCCCCAGGACGACGAGGCCGCCATGGCCATCAAGACCTGCGACCCCAAGGGTCCTCTCATGCTCTACGTCTCCAAGATGGTTCCCACTTCCGATAAGGGTCGTTTCTACGCCTTCGGTCGTGTCTTCGCCGGTACCGTCCGCTCCGGTCTCAAGGTCCGTATCCAGGGCCCCAACTACACCCCCGGCAAGAAGGAGGATCTCTTCATCAAGGCCATTCAGCGTACCGTCCTCATGATGGGTGGCAAGGTCGAGCCCATCGACGACATGCCCGCTGGTAACATTGTTGGTCTCGTCGGTATCGACCAGTTCCTTCTCAAGTCTGGTACCCTTACCACCTCCGAGACTGCCCACAACATGAAGGTCATGAAGTTCTCCGTCTCTCCCGTCGTCCAGCGTTCCGTCCAGGTCAAGAACGCCCAGGATCTCCCCAAGCTTGTCGAGGGTCTCAAGCGTCTCTCCAAGTCCGACCCTTGCGTCCTTACCTTCTCCAACGAGTCTGGTGAGCACGTCGTTGCTGGTGCTGGTGAGCTCCATCTTGAGATTTGCTTGAACGATCTTGAGAACGACCACGCCGGTGTCCCTCTTACCATCTCCGACCCCGTCGTCCAGTACCGTGAGACCGTCGCTGGCAAGTCCTCCATGACTGCCCTCTCCAAGTCTCCCAACAAGCACAACCGTCTCTACATGGTTGCCGAGCCCCTTGAGGAGGACCTCTGCCTTGCCATCGAGGCCGGCAAGATCACCCCCCGTGACGATTTCAAGGCCCGTGCCCGTATCCTCGCTGATGACTTCGGCTGGGACGTCACTGATGCTCGTAAGATCTGGGCTTTCGGCCCCGACACCAACGGTGCCAACTTGCTCGTCGACCAGACCAAGGCCGTTCAGTACCTCAACGAAATCAAGGATTCCGTTGTCTCCGGTTTCCAGTGGGCCACCCGTGAGGGTCCCATTGGTGAGGAGCCCATGCGCTCCATCCGCTTCAACATCCTTGATGTTACCCTCCACGCTGATGCTATTCACCGTGGTGGCGGTCAGATCATCCCTACTGCTCGTCGCGTTCTTTACGCTGCTACCCTTCTTGCCGAGCCCTCGCTCCTCGAGCCCGTGTTCTTGGTCGAGATCCAGGTTCCCGAGCAGGCCATGGGTGGTGTCTACGGTGTCCTCACCCGCCGTCGTGGTCACGTCTTCGGCGAGGAGCAGCGCCCCGGCACTCCCCTCTTCACCATCAAGGCCTATCTCCCCGTCATGGAGTCTTTCGGCTTCAACGGCGATCTTCGTGCCGCCACCTCCGGCCAGGCTTTCCCCCAGTCCGTCTTCGATCACTGGGAGCGTCTCCCCGGTGGCTCTCCTCTCGACTCCACCTCCAAGGTTGGTCAGATCGTCCAGGAGATGCGCAAGCGCAAGGGTCTCAAGGTCGAGGTTCCCGGCTACGAGAACGTAAGTTTCACTTTGCTCTATGATCACGGGTAATATGTTGCTAACAAAGGTGTACAGTACTACGACAAGCTCTAAGTCACGTCTACCCCAGGCGTATGGCACCGTTCTCAGTGCTCTTGCCCAGATTAAGGCTGGAGCAGCTCGATATTTACTGAGATTTGACCTTTGAGGCGTCGGGAAGGAGGGACGAGATACCGAGGAATTTTTTGGTAGATTCCTTCCTTTAGCATATTTGGCTTGTCATGTAGTCACGACAAAATGAATTTCCTTGCGATGACCAAAATACCAGTCCAAAAGCTGCTTACGTTGTGCTGTGTAATAAATTTCAACAGAGGTTTTGGTTGAATCCTTGCATATCGAGAGTTTCCGCAAGGGTTTATCTGGTTACGGCATCATGTGAATTTGAGATTCGAACATGGGAAATAAAACAGCTCCTGTTTGCTCTATTCGTTCATGGACATGTCCAATTTTGCCGTTTTGAAACTTCCATGTGACACGATTTGTCGCTGCAGCCACGCATCGTCACTGCGGGGCTTGCACGCTAAACTGCTTCGAAGGTCCCATGGTTGAGCGCGACGCGCTGCGCTGAGATGAGTTGCGCTGCGCTGCAACTTATTGTTTTAGCCCACCTATCAACTGAACCAGGGTTCCTTCCATTCCCGGACCCCCCCTCCCTCCCCCAAAAAAAGTTGCGACGCAGCATATCCGTAAGACGACGATACCAGCATTCTTTGACCTGGGGGACTACACGCCATCTTCTTGGCGTCTTCAATATTCAATACTCACTGCCATACCTCTATGGCTGCGTTTAGTATTTGATATACCTACCAGAGCAAAATGCTCTTCCCCGAAGAAGACGAGGTGCACCTGAAGAGGTGGATCGTGAAGCGGCTAGAAAATACGTCAGTGACCCTAGCCCCCCGTCCTATACACACCTAGATGTAGTCTTTCATAGGCCTTCATAGACCACAGCTAATCATCTCCCGATAATGTAGATCAGATGCCGACGCCGATGTTCTGGCCGACTACGTCCTTGCCCTTTTGCGCACCAACGGCGAGGTTGAAGAAGTCCGCAGACTTTGCGAAACCGAAATCCCAGATTTCCTCAAAGAGGGTAAGAGAACGGTCACTCTCGGACTGAGCAAAGAAGAGGCGAAACTAACACGAGGGCGTGTGACCAACAAGATTCTTCGGTATTTGTCCGCGATGTTTTTCAGGCCATCGCCTACAAATCGTACCTGCCCGACGCCCCTTCCGTCCCGAAGCCCGCTCCTCCTCTGCCTGCCTTTGCCGCCCCTCCCGTCGCTTTTCCCACTATCCAACCGCCCGGATTATCCTACGACGACGTGCCAGGCCATCCCTCTCAGTTCCCTTCGTACACCGGTCAATCGCGAAAACGGTCCTTTGACGGACGAGACGAGACGGATGGAAGAGATGGCCACTATGGGGGCAGGGCACTAAAGCAACCTCGCCGGGGAGCCGGATTTGGCCCTGGCGGCCGCGGAGGCAGGCCAGACGCTGGGAATGGCTACCTCCCCGCGTATCCGCCCTTTTCCGAGAACGGTCAGTTGCCCCCGGGCTTCCTGACGGGCATGTCCGAGACGCTGGCAGCGTTGCAACAACAAATGGGACTGTCTGCGCCCCCTGGTTATCCGGCCCCAGCTCAAGGTCAGAGAAGGCGAGCACGGTGCCGTGACTACGAGACAAAGGGATACTGTTCACGCGGTAACACTTGCCTGTTCGAGCACGGGGACGACTCTATTTACGTTCCTCCTCCCAGCACCTCGTTCGGTACACAATTTGCGGCTCAACCGAATCCAATCGAGGAATACGATCCCACCAACCCTGGCATCTTCACCTTGCCACCCAACCTCCCCCCTCATCAGTCCATTCATCAGGATGGGGTGCATTCTTCCAGAAGCAGAGGAGGCAGACAACAGGGGCCGAAACGTCGCCCGAAAGCGCCCTTTTCAGCCGACGGCCCCGTATTTGACCGCACCAAGTCAACCATCGTGGTGGAAAACATTCCAGAGGAGAACTTCGACGAGGAGCAGGTTCGCGGTTTTTTCTCCCAGTTTGGAAACATCCTGGAGGTCTCCATGCAGCCTTACAAGAGGCTGGCCATTGTCAAGTATGATAATTGGGCATCGGCCAATGCGGCCTACAAGTCACCAAAGGTGGTTTTCGACAACCGGTTCGTCAAGATCTTCTGGTACAAGGAAGAAGACTCTTCTCTACCACCTTCTGTACCTCTAGGTGGAAGTTCCGAGAAGCATGGTGAGGCAGGCGAAGACGATTACTCAGCGGCTGTGCCCGAGATAGACATGGAGGAGTTTCTACGAAAACAAGAAGAGGCACAAAAGGCTCACGAGGAAAAGTTACGGAAGCTGGAGGAAGTGGAACGCCAACGTGAGGAGCTTGAGAAGCGTCAGCAGGAGCTGCTTGCTAGGCAGCGCGAAGAGAAAGCCAAGCTGGAGGCTAAGCTGAAGTCCAAGCTGGGCGGTGGGAGTCAGCAGGGCGATGGCAGTGATGATGGATCTAAACCGAAGTCCATTAGCGAGGCGCTGCGTGCCCAGCTTGCAGCTCTCGAGGCCGAGGCTAAGCAACTGGGCCTCGATCCCGACGCTATGGACACCTCTTTCTCGACGTCCTCGTGGAACACTAAAGGCGGATACTACGGAAGGGGCGCGTTCAGAGGGGCGTATAGAGCCAGAGGCTTTGCCCCGCGAGGATACCGCGGCGCTCCATTCCGCGGTGGCGCTAGGGGTAATCACCACGCTGCTTACGCAATGTACTCCTTGGACAACCGACCGAAGAAGGTTACTCTTACCGGGGTGGATTTCACCGACCCTGAGAAGGACGAGACGCTCAGGCAGTACCTTTTTGTAAGTCACCAGGACATCTATCATTTTTTTCCTCTTGCTGTGTGTGAACCTTGTGAACCTAACTGGAACGTAATTCAGGGCATTGGCGAGTTCACCAACATTCAAACCACCTCTTCAGCAACGGACATCACCTTCACAGATCGCAAGACAGCCGAGAAGTTTTTCAACGGTATTTTGCTGAACGGCAAGGAAATCCCCGGAATCGATGGTCAAGTCGAAGTGGCATGGAACCCAAGCAGCGGTCCTGGCTCCAGTTCAATGGCTAGTACCCCAGGCAGCAGCAGCAGCATGGGTGCCGGCGCGACCGTTCAGAAACCCCTTTCTGCGCTGTCCGCAGCGGCCATGTCCTTCGTTCCCGGTGGCGGACCACAAGCGGGTGTCGGTGGTGATGGTGATAGTGCCATGGGCGGCGCAGGAAGCGTCAGTGGTAGCGATAAGGACGTTAACATTGTGCTGGAAAGGAGCGGGAACCACAACGGTAATGGGCTTCATCATAACAACCAACATTATGAGAGCCACAAGCAGGGAGACATGGATTATGATGTCGCTGATGAGAATCAGTGGGAAATGTCCTAGATGGAGCTAAGGAGTTTGAAGGTTTTGGTCAAGAAGATCATGGGAAGACGCGGCAACATCCATATGGGAGCTCCAAACCGTGAAAAGAGTTTCATGAGATCAAGGATTTGAAAGGCCATGACTAAGGTGGGCCGTTCGGTATTCGGTCTATGAGGACCGGAACACGCCCAAGAATGGGAGGTTCTCATTGCCATCAATATGAATGAGGAGCACCAACGGTTCCACCGCTAGGGGTCAAATGCCCCGATTTGGGGCCGGTGGTGAAAGTGTGGGAACAGACTACCTCGTGCTTGCTGAGGCAGAGCGAAAGTGCGTACGTAAACAGTCAAGCACGTTGACTGGAAGTATTTTCCACACTGGTCTTGAAGACCACACTCACTCATTCCTCGCTATTTGTTTGAGTACGAGGTGAAAGAAAGCAGGCTGCATAGAAATGTAGTTCTAGGACACTATTTTCACGGGACTGTATTAATATGACCTGGCCTCGAACGAGACGTTATCTGCTCATGTTGTATGTGATCATTATAAAACTTTTAATCGATATACGGTAGGTCTCAAGCATCGACACCTCCGTAGACAAATGAAAAAGAAATTGATGGCCAGACACCAATTGACCATGAACATCTGCTGAAGACACCAATTATCGATAACTAGTCGTGATTTTCCTACATACATAGGCCCTCCCTCCCCCTTCTTCTCCTCCTCACTTCCACTGAACAAAGGCTGGCATGCACCTTCAGAATACTGACTTCTGATCTGTAACCCACAAGACAGAGTTACTTCTTCCCACGAAAAATCCCATCCTATCCCATTTCTCTACCTCTCGCTCCCCGTAGTCCCATAGCTACGCCCCGTATCCCGCGTATCCGTTCTCTCCAGGCCGCTCATATCTCCGACCTGAGCAGCCAACATAGCAGCGGACCCAGCCGAAGACCCGGCAGTAGCGGCAGGACCCGTAGTCTTTTTTGGCTTCCTAAAGCACGCAAACTCGCTCTTGCTTGCCTCCCTCAAGCGCTTCAAGACAGCCCGCATCTCAGGCAACTCAGCCTGCAACCGCGTCCTCGCATCATTGTCCGTCCGGCTATCCAGCTCCTGGTACACGGCACTTTGGAGCTCCGAGGCGCGGTCGGTGGTGTAGTGGTTGAGCGTCTGGGCGACAAACTCGACGTCAAGCGTGGCCTGCATGAGCATGCCCAGGTCGTAGCGGGCGCGGGTTTTGAACGCCTCAAGCAGCTCGCGCGACGTCTGCTCAAGCAAGAAAGAGAGCACCTGGCTGGTCAAGGAGGCGGCCGTCGTGGAAACCTGCGTGTGCACGAGCACGAGGTCGAGCAGGGCTTCGTAGATGTAGGGCTTCACCTCGCGCGGCTTCTGGCCCGAGGGGGGAGGCCAGTCAGAGGCGGTCACGCCGGCGCGGATGATGCGACGTAGGGACTCGATCGAGGGGCGGGTGTAGGATTGGAAGAGGCGGGCGTCGATCTGACCGAGGACGTCCCGGATGGTCTTGGTTTCGTCAGTGAGCTTAACGGAGAAGGCGTTCTCGAATTGGGTGTTGAGGTTCGGGACAACTTCGGAGCGGAGAGCTTGGAGGTTGCTGAGGGTGAGAAGCATGCGGACATTCTAGGGATGGTCGTTAGCAATCTGTGCCGAGGATGGAGTATCAAGTAGGGGATTGGAACCGCTTACACTATCGCCGGCGTCAATGGTGGCGCCCCCGATTGTTGATACCCGCAGCCTAGAGGGGTTATTGACAAGAACAAAATCATTGGCATCCGTCGTCCAGTCATCGTCAGGCTTCTTGATGGGTAGCTCTGCGTTTTCTACCATGCCATGGAGGGCTTTGTAGAGCGTGGTGACGTACTGACTCCGCACCATTTGTAGCAGTTTCGTCGCAGGCGGTAGGACAATATCCTCGGCCCCGGGCTTAGTCATGGCTTCGGAAACATATAGGATCTTTTGCATTCCGCTTAGCAAAGCCCTCTCAAATGCGGCAAAGCTGGCGGGCATCTTTGTCACATCCTTCCGGGTCGGTGACCTGTTCCAGTCCTCCACATATTTGATGTTCTCGGAATCTCTGTTCCATGCGGCGCAAAGAGCAGTTACACATCTCTCCCTGGTTGCGTTCACGAGACTTCTCAGTTGCTCCAGCTCTGAAGGGTCACCCTTGCCGACCGGAGCAAGAGAGGCCATATCAGAAGCCCCAGATCCGACAAGAGTGAGCATTTTTGCGAGGTAGTGGGCTCCGCTGATTGAGTTGGACCACGGTGGCCAGAACGCAAACTTCTCCCAGGCTTCTCCTCGCTTCGGTGATGGGGGCGGAAGGTTATTCGGGTCGAGATTGATAGGAACCCGTAGGGTAGTGGTCTGAATGGCTGACCCTGGTGTTGTGGATGGGTTCGGTGTGTTCGGTGTTGACGGTAAAGGAGACACAAGCGCAGAGAGGTCTTCCGGTGGAGGGCCGGTAAAGAAGGACAGAACATGCTCCCTGATCATGTCAACCAGCTCGACCGTGGCCCTCTGCAGTTCCTGGGAGCTCTGCTGGGTGAGTCTATGATGTCCCTGCGATTCCCCCTTGTAGCCAAGAGGGAGAGTTCTCTGAGTATTGCCGTCCATGAAGCCTTGTACTGTTTGCCAGAATTCAACGACTTCACCCAAAATGCCCTGAGGCGACATGAGGTTGTTCATGAAAGCCACTATCGTCTCCCAAACATCCAGAACCTCGGCCGAGTCAAAAGTCGGTGTTTTGCTTTCGATGGACTGCCTGCCGAGTCCTCTCAGATTTGACGCTATTGACTGAGGGCTAGGCTTCTCAACATTTGCTAGACGCCGTCGCAGCACTTCGATTTCGACCTTTGACTTCTCGGCTGTCGATTGAATTCTACTTTTCAGATACGCAACTCGGCTCTGTAACCATGCCCAGATGGGGTTCTCCTCAACACCTAGTTCCAGGAGAAGCGTTATCAGGTCCATATGCTGATCATGCGCTTGTCCTGGTGTTGCGTCCGACTTGGCCATTGCCTGAGGGGACACGAGTCTTCGCCACACTTCTCTCCTGAACAACTGTATCTGCTCGTCGACATCATGCCACATTCGTGCTGCAAGGAGGATCTTGTACAGTTGTGCCTCAGTGGGTTCGCCTGACCCGATATTCTGGGCGATCTGCTTCGCTTCATCAGCGAATCGTCTGGCCCTGTTATACTCCTCAACCAAACTCTCGTGATCTTTCCGTTTAATACTCTCGGCCAATGCAGCACTGATCTCGACATAGTCTTTGTAGGTGTCAAGAGAGGATCCCACTGTCTTTAAGTGTTCCTCCTTCTCACGTCCGCCCAATGCGGGTCCCCAGAAATCCTCAGCCTTGGCAGAAACATCGAGCAAGGGAGCCTTTACGCCCATGACACCGTACTCACTCTCCCGGATCAACGCATTCTTCTTTCGAGGGTCAATCGTCGGGCCCAGGGAGTTTGCCAGGCCACCAGCGGCACTGGTACTCTGAAAACTATTCCGACTAGCGTGCCTTGAGTGAGCCCTGGCACGGGGAGCTGCTGGCTCAGCCCCGCGATACTTCATCTCCTTGTAAACATTGTCGATTGTAGCCTTTGCCCTGACGAAGCGTTCGAAATTTGACTCGACGAGAACCTTGAGGGATGCCGATTTTTGGTCGATCGACTGGTTCAACACTTCCAATCCGTTGAGTAACGCTTCGGTACTGTCAGTCGCATGGACCTGGGATAGAAAAAGCGCCGGGGAAAATGTCGTCGACGAAAGCAGAAATCGATTTCCTAGATCAAATCAATTGTGTGTCAATGATGAAGTCCCCGTTTGGGCCATCAGCTGCTGCCCTCGCTATGCGCAGCGGTCGGAAAGATAAACTCACGGAGCTTTGAGTCATCTTGCAACGGAACTCCCATCTGCTTCAGCGTCCGTACCACACTGTCGGTGGTACCCAAGGGGTCGGGTTCGTCCCTCTGAACCAGATTACCAACACCACTGGCCGAAGTCTCGGAACCGGGCACCACGCTACTCCTGTTGCTCACAACCCGCTCCAGCGCCTGGAACCTTGACTTCCTCCTGTTGGCCTTTTGCTTCGCCGTTTCATCGTCGGAAACATCACTGTTGTTGTCCTTCTCGGCCGGCCACTCGACTAGGTTGAGAGAGGAGACTTGATAAAAGTCAAGAATGGTCCGCTCTGTGTCGGCCGCCATGGTGTCCTCCTAGCTCTGACAGAAGTCCCGTCGATCCTCGGCCTTGGAAAGTCGGGCTCGCTATCCTCGCTGTTACCGTATCTGTAATTTGAAATGAATGCGTCCGTCCTACGGCCAGTTGTGTCCATGCAATTCGAGTATCGTAATTAAACCGTTATGGCGGATGTCGAAACTTGATCCTGACAGTTTGGTGTCGCTTCTTTCCCGCGTCTTCGGTCAGTCACCCTGACACCAGCGTGGTTGATGGGGGCACTCGGCAGTCCAGGGGTTCAGTGGAGCATTTGCGGGGGTGAGTGTTGTCCCGTCGCGTGTTTAAGAGGGGGGCGCTCGCGACGGGTAGGTAGGTCTTAAGCTATGGTGCTTGCCGTGCTCACCTGTAACGCGGGCGGTCAGCAGCAAGGAAACTGCCCCTGGGATTCGTACACTAGAGGTAGTACCTGGGTAGCTGGGCTACGGCCTTCCACTTTGGCAGATGAACCTCGAATGTAGGTACCTACGTATTCGCGGCACTCCAAGGCAGGCGCAGACACATGATGTAAGGCCACAGGAACGGACAGAAAGGAGGCTGCACAGAAGGCTTCCGTCGCGTCCGGTACAGTACGTATCCTAGAGCATCATCTTTAATTACTTCTTGCAGGGCATGCGGGATGCTCGGGCGCGACTGATAAAGTAGCATGGATATTATTACACTCCATCATACGTAGAGGTAGGTAGGTACCTAGGTAGGGACACACAGCTGGAGGGACAGTGGAAGATGCTAGCAGTTTAGCACTGATTAGCAGCGGATTACTAGCTTCGGGGACGGCCCGGCGATTGTGAAGGAGATACGAAAGTCCGGCTAGCTTCCGGGTCTGGGTGGGGTTGAGAAGACGTCAGGTTCGCCTTACGGCCAGGAGTGGAAGCAGCGAAGAAGTGGCAGACGGCGGAAGACAGCAGCTACAGACGGGCCAAGCCTTGCATTGACTGGCGCATCCCGGCTGCGCACGGTCCAGACGAATGGGCCCAAAAACTTGTACTGGTGAACGTGGTGGGCTGGCACGCTGGTTGGCTGTGGCTTTGTTTTGCGGGAAGACCTCCATCACTTTTTACCTCATCTACGGACTTTTCCCTGATCCTGATAATTCTCTGTACCCGTCCGCACCACTTACACTCCTTTCTTCCGTACACATCAGGGTTCTCCGGGAAGAGGTGTCATCCGCAAACCACCTCCAAAATGCTCGCCCTTAGATCAATTGCCGCTCCTGCGCAGCGCCAGGCCTTCCGCGCCGCTCCCCGCGCCGTGTCGGTTTCCTTCCAGGTATGTGGTAGCTACCAAGCAACAGCAAGGGACGGAATATGGCGGTTCTCACTGCCCACTCCCCTGCCATAACTGCAATCCTGTGGTTATGTTGTGTGAGACATTGAAGAACCCATCTAACTCTTATCTCTTGGTCTAACAGAACCGTTTCTACTCTTCCCGCGTTGCCCAGTTCACCGGCCAGAAGGATGCCAGCGTAAGCCATCCTGCCCCCCATTTCTCGACGGAGCAAAAAAGACGGCTTTGCGACAGCCCACGACGACAGGTTGTCGGGGTTTGAAAACCACTCAGACCCAGTCGCGATATGTTACTGTTCCAAATTACGGATAGACCGCTAAAGGTTTCAACAGGGCAAGTACACTGTCTCCTTGATCGAGGGTGATGGCATTGGTCCCGAGATCGCCGTTGCCGTCAAGGACATCTTCGCTGCCGCTCAGGTTCGTTCAACACCTCCGCCTGCCTGTCTACTATATGGGCATCGACGCGTGGTCTGCTGACACTTGAAACTAGACGCCCATTAACTGGGAGCCTATCAACGTCGACCCCATCCTCAAGGATGGCAAGACCGCTATTCCTGATGCCGCCATTGAGAGCATCAGGCGCAACAAGATTGCCCTCAAGGGTCCCCTCGCCGTATGTTGGCCTCCTGGCTTCCGAATCGCAAAGACGACAGCCGTACTGAACTCTGTCTAGACTCCCATTGGCAAGGGCCACGTTTCCCTCAACCTGACCCTCCGCAGGACCTTCAACCTTTTCGCCAACCTGCGCCCTTGCCGCTCCGTTGCCGGCTTCAAGACCCCCTACGATGGCGTCGACACCGTCCTTATCCGTGAAAACACCGAGGGCGAGTACTCTGGCATTGAGCACGTCGTTGTCGATGGTGTCGTCCAGTCCATCAAGCTCATCACCCGCGAGGCTTCCGAGCGTGTCCTCCGCTACGCTTTCGAGCAGGCCCGCGCTATCAACCGCAAGAAGGTCCGCGTTGTCCACAAGGCCACCATTATGAAGATGTCCGACGGTCTTTTCCTCAACACCGCCCGCGAGGTTGCCCAGGACTTCCCCGATATCGAGTTCGATGCCGAGCTTCTCGACAACACCTGCCTCAAGATGACCACCGACCCCACTCCCTACAACGACAAGGTTCTCGTCATGCCCAACCTTTACGGTGACATTCTCTCCGACATGTGCGCCGGTCTCATTGGTGGTCTCGGTCTCACCCCCTCCGGCAACATCGGTGATGAGTGCTCTATCTTCGAAGCCGTCCACGGCTCCGCCCCCGATATTGCTGGCAAGGGTCTTGCCAACCCCACCGCTCTCCTTCTCTCCTCCATGATGATGCTCCGTCACATGGGTCTCAACGAGTACGCCGACAAGATTGAGAAGGCTGCTTTCGACACCCTTGCTGAAGGCAAGGTTCTGACTGGTGATCTTGGTGGCAAGGCCTCCACCAAGGATTTCACTTCTGCTATTATCGACAGGCTATGATACCATAACTTTTCCTGTAATGCATTTTCTTGGCTAGTAGGGTCCGTGTAGTAGACTGTATCACAACGATCTATTCCCTTTGTCTATAAGCCCAAATAACGGCGGTTCTTTTCGTTGAGACAGTTGAAATCTACAAAGGCGTTGAAGGTACCCATCCTAACCCTTTGATGCCCTATTAAATTACTCTGCGTTGCGTGCTTGGCAGACTAGTTCGGGTGCCAAATCTTCGGTCACTATACTTCCCACCTCTGCTTGCGCATACGTCACATGTATATTTTTTAACCCTTAGATATGAACCACGCCTAGAGGGATCAGATGCGACGAGGTGATCTGTTGTTCCCGGGACTTCTCGATGGCCGTGACTTCAGTTGAAGTTAACGCAGAAGAAGGACTTCACGACCAGCTCCGGTCTATCTGGCCTAGCGTGAAGCTGTTTGTGATGGTTGTAGTGGAGTTACTTTCACCAATGCTTGCCAAGGCTTGCAGAGGTAGTTTAAGAGGCAGTTCTTCCCCCTATCTTCCTCGAGCTTCAGTCGTGAAACCAAGCGGCCGGCAGAGATATCACATCAGCCATGTTACCTCTACGGGTACCTACATGTTGATGGTCGACAAGCTGCCAATGACTGAGTAATTGGCGGTGATGGCACAACCCCTTTTAACCCCACAGTGGGCTCAACTTCCCGTCCTTACCCACGGATGATACTTTGGTCCAATGCAGGAGCCGAGACGGGAATTGGGCCATGTCAATCAACTCTCCCCCGCCCTGTTCCGAGAACGACGCTGAAGTCTTTTCCTATCATCCTTCCAGGTCGAGTAATCGGATACTGAACATCCCCAGGTTCTCTTCATGTTTCGAACTCTCAATGTTTCATGAGAGTTTCCCTGCTTTTCATGAAAGACATTCTACACAGGTCCAATTTCGATGAATATGCCCAACCTGAAACATGTCCCTACTTTTTAGAACAACTGGTAGCGATATTGTTACCGATACCGGAGGATAGAGTCCCCAAGCATATGATAGAGATGACGGCACCGAGTCAGTCTAGGCTGTTCCATCAGCTTTCTAGTTCAACTTTGTCCCCTTCTAGCGCCTATGTGGGAAACCCCCTATCAATCAATGTGATGTCGTTGTTCCTTAACGCTGTGGCCGCGATGTCCCGATGTGAGGCTCCTCCTGTCTGCGGGTGTTGTGGGGGGGCTCGATTGGTTCATCTCTTGGCTATCGACGGACATATTTATCCTCACCAATTAAAGATCGCTGCGGATACCCTGTGCTTCCGTTTAGGGAAAGCGGTATGGAGTTATCATGACGTCGCTCCATCAAGACAGTTGGAAAACTGTCGATAACTGTGACCGGCTCTCTTCTAGGTTGTCATTATTAGGGTTACATACCTACGGGCCTCCAAACCAAAGCTTTAGTACCATCGACGGACTGGGACAGACTGTGTAAGATGAATGCTGCTACACACTAGTTTTATGACCCCAAAATGCCCATATTGAATTACTTGTACATATCCTTTTTATTCCCGTCCGTCACAGGTTCCAGCGATGGATGGAATAGGGGCTCGGCACCGAGGAGAGGCCGGCGCTTCTTTTCACCATGCAATCCGGAAGGTGCGGATATGACGGCAAATCATTTGAAATTCACGAGGTAACCGCCACACTTCTTCAATATAGACGCGAAGAGCGCGATGCCCAAGGCCCATTGTCAACACATAGTGTAGGTACTTTAGGTATATGGCATAATATTACCCAATCCCTCTCCGCTCCGCACATCCAAAAGTTCAACGTTTACTCTCATGTTGTTACGAAATTCTATTCAAAGTTGTGCCACCATCAATTGTCAGAACATATGGCACTTTGCGGTCAACTGCCTACAGTAACGATCCTCAGCCTAACTAACGTAAACCGGCAAGTCGGATAATCGGCAACATTTCGTCTCGTGGCGGCCGCACATCACATCAGCGCATCACCGACGAACTTGTGTCTCAGAAGGGGTCTCAGAATTCCCGAGAGAATACTAGACATCTCCATGGAAACGGCTACGCAGTATACGCAAGTTACCAGTTGACATCTCGATAACGTTGGCATTCTAAGGGTGGCAACGACCGGGTAACCACACCCCTCCAGCGAACTCGAAGGTTGGCCGTCTAGGCGTAACAACCGGGTCCAAACGGGGCAGTGGAAAACTTCCAGAAAATCATGGAGGTTGCCCGGAACTACACATCGGGTTTCGGTGAGGAATCGTGTTATCGTTCCAAGTGTGCCTTACGCAGACCACGAAATGCTTTGGTTTGACGCATAGTGGTAGCTGGCGGGAACATCGGTGATTCTCATTTTGGATCGTTCGAGCGCTTGTGCATTTCTTCGCAACACCGAGTCTCTAGCTCACTGTCTCGCATCAAGACAAAGTGTTGGAAGTCATAAAGCTGCAGAATAAGCTCAGGACCCCGACCAGCTCCAGTCATCTGTCTCCCCAGACTGCACATTCGCAACCCCTGAGCCCCAGACCGTCTCCTCTTCGTCTGCCCCGATTCTCTACGATCTCTGCTTACCGAACCCCGCTGATTGACAGCGTTGTACCCATCAACATCCGACCAAGATAAATCGCCAATGTTTTCGAAAGAAGCCCGAGATTCCAGGAATAACCTATCTTCTCTAGGAATTCCAGAAAATCCCACGTACCGACTAGCCAGGGTCTGGTACTGTGGTGACTGATGAGCTGCCGACATGAGGGCGGGGTGGGAGGCCCGGTGTCCAACGCATGACGATTGGAGCATTTAACGGTAGAACGGGATTAACGCACAAAAGAAGCCCCGAGGCATCGGTCTGGTTTCCATGCACAGGGACCTTGGGACTTTCGAGGCGATGGGCCCCCGCGAGATATGCACCATGTAGCGTAAGAATTGCTGGGGTACCAGGGGTTTTCTACACAGTAGGTATGCTCCGGCAAGCGCAGATGCAGGACGGCGTGGGTCCACGGCCTGCTAACAAATCGCTCATTGAACCATCCAATGTCCTTGTTTAGGGCCAGGTCCTCGCCCGTGATCCCCTCTTTTTCAGGTTCTGCTTTCTGCGGCTGTCTGCTAGCAAGAAGTTGCGCCCTAAAGCAGGGCCCACAAGCCCCGAATGGTTCCATGTCCAGTGACACGGCCTGTGGGACACGGTTCAAACAGCTAAGGAGCCGCGGCGAGTTGTTCTCCGTGACCCTCCTAGCTCCAACTATATAAGTGCTTCCCCCTTCTTCTACCTCACAACTCCATCCCAAGCCAGCTTCATCTTCCACTCTTCACAGCTTCCTTAAAGTTTTCGATCTTGCAAACTTTCATACTCGTCTTGTTGTCTGACGCTGTCACACCATCTCTATACACACACACACACACCCAATACTTTTCAAACTCTACATCCTCCTCCAAAACAATGTCTGGTTCCAAGGTTGCCGCCCCTGCCGCTCAGGATACTCGTATCAAGAGCATCCTTGAGCAGGGTGCCGTCAAGTTCGTCATCAAGACCAAGGATCAGAAGTGGCAGTGCACCCTTCTCGACCGTGCTACTCAGTAAGCCCCCCTTGACGATTCCTGGCAGCGCTCATGGATTTTGATGTTGACTGTCACCACAGCGAGAAGAAGAAGGCTCAGAAGGAGAGCTCTTCGGCTGCGTCTATCTCCGGCTCCGAGTCCGGTAGCTCCGCCTCGAGCAGCAAATCGCACTAAGCGCTTGCTGTCAACACCTTTTTTTCATACAATGATTGCGCAAGAGCCATCGAGGTCCCTTAATCAACATATGGGCTCTCTCACATGGTCGTCGGTCAGCACATGCTTCTTTCCAGAGCACTTGGAGAGCGGCTTATGCAGTCGATCATGGAAGACTGAGAGCGGGCGAACGCGGCTTATCACCAGACGTCGTATGCACCATCCAACACATCGAACATGGAACTGCGGTCGGATGTTCCATGTTTCGCGCGACACACGGTGATTCCCTATCGGTATCTGCAAAAACACGCCGGATTAGGTGTCATTTGGCAGTCAAACACAGCATCTCTGGACTCTGTTTTTGCGCCGAGGATGAGGAAATCTCACGCTCGCCTATCTTCTGGCTCTTGTGCTTGAACATCTATCTGGCTTCATATTTGGGATGTTACAGCACTTTGGAGCGAACAAAAGGCGGTCCTTGGACATGGTTTGGCGTTATAAGTTTGTGGTTTTGGTTTTGGTTTTCATATGATACCTTTTTTTTTTTTTTTTTTTTTATATTTCTTCTTCTTCTCTGCACTGTACGTTACCTTCTTGGCAAGTGTGGGCAGAAATGAGATGGTATTCGGCATGAAGCATGGTCTCACGGTTTTGCAACGTGCAAGACAAATGTCATGACGCCTCCTTTGCGATACGACACGAAACAAGCCAAGCATTGGCTGTATACTTAACGCTCTTATACTACACCAGAGATCTTTAGGGCTTTTCTTTTCATCTTGCAGAACTTGCAACCATGTATGACATGGGACAAGGAAGCGGATCGACTTTGCCTATCCGATGCCGAGCCTTCGCGATTGCACAACACATCGATATTCACTAGAAAGCTGAACAACGTGTTCCAGTGCGTTACGCTCAGTTTAACACGTTACCATTCAAGCCCAAGCAGCAACACGAAAGCAGGTAGAATTTCCGTGGATTTCACAAAAGCGGGGACTCTCTGATGAGTGTTGATTGTTGATTGGTGATTTGCTTCACAAACCTGCTGTGAATTTCGGGGGATGGATGTGATGGCGACTTGAGCGGATCTCAAGTGTGGTCTATCCGCTTGTTCCGACCACCAACGTTATGCCATTTCACCATGCCCGTGCCGAACCCCCGACTGTTCTACACTAGAGGCGTACCAGAAAGGGAAATCAAGTTGTGTGCGCGGTGAACTCGAGTTCCGATATCCCGCTCCGGTTTTTGTCGGATCTTGATCTCCACCATCGAATTTGCGGTAGCAATGCTACGGATCCAGTCGCATGCATGGCGCTAGCTATTCGTCGGGGATCCATGGGAAATGGATCCCCATTGCATATGGTTTAATAAAAAGCTTATCTCATGGTCGGAACTCCGCTGTGATGATGTTGATGATTCAGGCAAGAAGAGTGGAATCACTATCACAACAGTAACTGTGGAGGTTGTCACTCCGGAAATTATGGACAAACCTCGAGGTATGTACCAAGAAAAGAAACCGTATTGTGCAAAACACGAAACTGCTGGCAATTGTTACCTTGCCTCGCTCATGTCAGAATGATGCGCACCACGCGCAGGCCACTACAGATTTTGATGATCCAAAACTTGGCCATTCTTTTACCAGAGAACTTGGTTCTTACACTACTGTGAACTTGAGAGTATCCAAGGCTTCTTCTATGACTACACGCTCTTTTCAGGTTTCCGGGCAAGGGACCGTGAAGAGAATGCATTTTCATCAACGTGACCAAAAGTGGTGATGTTCGCCAAGACTGCAGAGATAGTATAGATGGTAAAACAGGTTGTCGGTGCGCATACATAATTGACATCCACGAGCTTGCTGTCAAACTTGGGATGAGACGTTCAACAAAACAAAACCCCTGAGTGCCGAGACTTCGGGTACGGTACACAAATATGCACCAGTTGCTTGGCTGCCGTAACGATCAGTTTGGGGTAACGACGGACGGCATAACACGATGAGGCGCCATCCATGTCTGCTCGCATCGTTTGATCTTCTTTGCAGGTCTTGTCGACCCGTATCAGATGCTTTTCCTCCATCAGAGGGCTGATCACCTTGACACCCAGTCGTTCATTTCCGTGCCACCGCTTGGCCCTTGGCTTGTGTCACTGCTACTGCTTGGCTTCGTTGATACCTTCTTCTCTCGCTGGGCCTCTGACCATGAGCAGATTAAAAGAAAAAAACCTTGAGGAGCCATGGCTCAATTCGGCGTTAACGACATAGACTGTCTTCGACGTACATATCGTATCTCACCTGAAGTACACAGCAGAGGAGGCTTGGCACCTTACATTAGAAGAGTTCACTGCGAGGAGTTATCATCACATGATAGCCATGTGCCTGGAGGGATCTCCAAAGGCCTAGTCTAAATGACAAACAGTTCTTGGCTGTGCTGACCGATGGGACGCTAGGAGCGTAATGTACAAGCGTTCACTTTCGTCTCCGGCGATACAATTGTCCCCGCAAATCTGTAGAATTACACACCATTACTTTGGCATCCTTCTGGACTCCGTCCCTATGTGCATGCATCTATCCTTTGCTTCCCCTCCGCCAGTCTTCTCAGCGCTGAACGTCACCAGTAACGAACTGTCTCGCTCCCTACCTAGGTAGCACGTGGTTTCCCGGCGCTAAAGGGCCACCAGGCTCCGTCTATCGGATCCGGCGGTCGGCATAGCATCCCATCTGGATTCTTAGAAACGCTTTTGGGCGATGAGACTGAACTGTCCATAGCTTGGTAATCTTATCCCGTCCTTTGTTTTCTGTACTTGTACAAGTATATTTGACCAGTGCGGACAATTTCTATGCAGTAAGTGGGAATTTGGGCCCGAAAATGCCGCGCGGCAACAATCAGCTGGTTAGGTAGGTATGTACGCAGTAGAGGTAGTATGCGCGGGTTTTCACGTGTGGACCGCCCGGAAAACCATCAACCCTCCAACCGGACGTTTCAGCGGCCTGGCTCGTAGGTAAATATACACTATAAAACTGAGCTTGCGAGGGCTGAAATCCTCGGGGGTATTTTACCGGCAGTGAGAATGAGATTTCATATTTGATGCAGGATGGACCCCTGTGAATCGCACAGCTGGGTAGGTAGTTAGCCAAGACTTCTTTAGCTGACGGTGCCAGAATTTCAAAGCGAAGAGGAGGTCTCCATAAAAATGGTCTTCTCATCGTTTTCGAGAAGAGGCTTCTTGATAATGGCGGGAAACGCGCCGGAGAGCTGTTGTTGATGGTTGGGCGGTTGGGTTGGACTTGAGACATCCAAGCACTGTAGCTCAAAGCCGCCTTCTATCCCTCCAGTCGGCACTCGATGCTGCGCTGTTCGTGAATCACTGGTTGGTTTCTGTGGGCCCGAGGTCCTTACTTGGAGAAAGATCCCACGGCCAAAATCAGGCCTTCGGTTAGAGACCGCCGCTCGTTGTGAGAGCGTAAGAATGCCTCAACTCATCGAAACTCGAGACATGGACAGTCAAGTCAAGACGTGGTCCATATAGGGATGGGGTCCGGGTTGCGGCAACATACCTGTCTGTACACTGCCTCTAGGTAACACCGCCTGCCTCCAAACAATGCACTGCGCAGGGTGGACTTTTGACGATTGATGCCCGCTGCGCTGCGAACGGGGGCGGAGACGAGAGCCAGCCCTGCCCTGCCCTGGTCCCCTGCTAGAACAGAACAGGATTTCAAGGGTCAGACCGTGGGTTTCTGTATTCGATCATGATGATGACTGGACCTCAAACCCGCCGGCCAGTACCTTTCTGACTGTTCTTGATTCACCCGAGCCTTTTAACTTAACCAAGGCTTTCCCGCCATCGATCTTTCTCGTTCCTCTGTCGTCTTTCTTGTCATCTTAATCCATATCGATTCATCCGTCATCTAGGTACCGTGGCCACATCTGGAAATTGGAAGGGGCCCCCAAGTTCTGACCTGACTTCAACATGCCGCTTCCTCTTGCGGGACAAGGTGAGATCCGTTACTTTCGTTCGCATGTCTGCTCTTCGTTGCTGTTTACACCGACAACCTTGACACGCTCACGTGTTTGTAAGATGTCTATCCCTATGCTCCGTTTCCTGTGCTCCCCCAGCTCCATTCACATCCTTGTCCACCCCGCGAAAACGGGTGGGCATCGCTGGTGGTTGCATTACCTACAAACACCCGCTGTTACTCGCCTGTTTGATTCTAACCCATCAGCGCGGGACTCGGCGAGAGAGAGCCCCTGGTGGCAAAAGCACTCATTTGGCTGCCGCGCAAGCTTTTGCACCCTCGTGCGTTGTCTAGATGCTGCCTGGGGCTCCATTTCGAATCAGTGATTTGATCTTCACACCTCTCTTCATGCCACCCATCGTCGGCTGCCTCCTGACCAGTGCTGTGTCTTTTTTCCTCTTTTTTTTTGCCTTCATTTAGCCTTCAAGAATTCTCCTCCCGACGTGCCCCCAGTTCGTCGTTGAAGTTATCCATCTTCTCCGCCGACCTGTGTAAATCAGAGGAGCTTGTTCAATCACGACCTTAAGACCTATCGACTTCTCCACTTTCTCCTCATATCGATATCTCATCATTCTCTCGCAGCACCACCTTCTTCAAGCCCGTTCGTGGGCCAAACCACACACTATCGTTTGAAAGGATGCCGCCTATTAACCAAGCTGCTGCTATCGCCTCAGTTGGCATCATTGCTGTATCGGTAGCCGCCGTAGCCGCAATAGCCATCTACGAGTCTCCCGAGGTGCGACGCCGAGTCAACGACATCCGCCAACGTATCGCCCTTGCCTTCCAAGGCTGGGATGACGAGTTTGACGATTCCCGACCCCGCAATCCCAACACCCCCCGCTTCAATCGTCCCGAAGATGCACACGGATTCTACCAGTCTCGTGCCGATGTTGGCGTTGACGCCGATGAGGAGACCAAGCGAAGGCAACGGGAGGAACTCATGTACTGGAACGCCAAGCGTGCAGAGATGATGGGGGAATCCGGCCGCGAACCTGCTACTACTACTACTACTACACACCGACCAACATCCTCTACTACCCGCGGCTCGAGCTTTGACGATTTCCTTAGTGAGGATACGACAGCCGGGCCTGGGACATTTGTTTACAACACGGGCACCGATGTCAGGGGTACTGAGAATGATGCGCTTAGGCGCCGTGGAGCAGGCCGTTCTGCCGCCCCCGGTGTCCGTGGATTGACTGCCGCCATGATTCTGGATCCCTTCAGTGACGAGTTTGGTATCGAGCTAGACGAACGTATCAACATGGTCGACGAGGAAACCCGCTTGATGGCTCCTAGCCAAGACGAGATGGTATCGAATAGGTCAGACATTTACAACGCCACTCCGACAGGTCTTCAATCGCCCGTTTCCCGTACCCTTTCGCCGGAGCCCAGAGTCTCAGTCACTGCTCCACCTAATGAAGTTTTGTTTGATTTCGAGACAAATTCACAGTCGGCAGCCGTCACTGCGTCGGAAGACAACCACGAGCGGTCCGGAGCCCCAACCCCTACCACGGTCCGCAGCACGACCGACACCCTCGAGCGCGATTTGGATGTGGATGAGTACATGACTGCTGGGCAGGATGATCGTTCTACGGCTTATGCTTCTATCCAGGAGTGGGCACAAGGCTCCTCCGGAAACGCCGGGTTTTACTCGCCATTGCCCGTCACCCCGACCGAGCCCATGTCTGAAGCCGAGATGGTCAGCGCAGGGCAGCTCACGCCTGTGGACACCATGTCCCTAGCGGACTCTGGAGAGCACATTGAAAACTCCGACGCGGTCTCTTCCAGGGCTCAAGATTTTGATGACTTGAGCGACAGCGATGATGGTATCGCCACTCCTGGCAGTTGGTCTGATGTTGGCAGTGTCATTAGCGAGACTGATGAAATTGCTCATCAGCCACAACACGCTTAAATCTATCCGACTTCTGTAGCGTATCAGACGTCACAAATCCTCTGCTATTTGGAAATTCACCATTAGGATCATTATCGGCATCTGGGCTCGGCGTTACACAGGTTATGGGTCCTATTTATGTATGGTGTCTGGGCAATTCGTTGGACCGTTATTTGATTTTGGGTAATGTTTGTTGGACGACAATTAAGTGGAGAGGGTATTTCCAATAAGTCCTCACGAACATCAAGAGCCTGCAAACTTTATAGACGTAGTACGATAGTATCCACATTTTGTTGTAGCTCAACATCACTTTGATGGATGCAATACGCCGCATTTAAGACAGCCATATCCAATCAAAACACTCGTGGTTGGAATGGCTATGGGGTAATCGCCGGATGCATCGCTAGCTTGTAAATATATCGCTCTGTCCCTGCTCTCTCGCACTCGCCTGTCAGCTACTCCCCTTCGCATCATCGTCATTTACACTCCCACAATACTCCCCCCACAACTCCTCCACCTCTTCCCCGAGAACACCTACCCAAAACTCTCTAGCTTCATATTCCCTCGTGCTCCTCAGCGCCTCGTTGAGGCGCCTTACCGTCCCCTCCCCAAAGCGGCCCTCAAGGTACTGCAAAAAGTACGCCGTGTGCTGGTACCCTTTATCCCACGGATCATCGATCTTCACGTCCCCTTGCTTCCAGTGAGGCGGGCTCAGGTCGCAGTTGAGCCGGACCCAGTCCGCGATACCCTCGATCAGTCCTCCCGGCGCGCTGCCGTGAGCGTCCCATTGGTAGCAGTGGACGAGCTCGTGCGTGAGGACGCCGGTGATTTCGGCAGGCAGGCGAGAGGGTGGCGTGGAGGGGATGTGGGCGGCGATGTAGGAGAGAGAGAAGTGGATTTCCTTGTGGTCGGGGTCGAGGTCGGTCTTTGTGTGGGTTTGGGTTTAGCTTCCAGTCACGGTCATAGTTATAATTTTTTTCCTGTTGGCTTCGGCCTGGTTGGGGGAGAAACAAAAAATCAAAAAGAGAAGAAGGTATAACCTAACTGAAATCGATCCTACAGTAGGCACATGCATGGTTCCAACATCACACAAACATGTAAAGGCAGAGACAAATGAAACAGGGAGAAAGCAGGGCGTCTCAGTCAGAACTCAAAAGGGTATCCTACCCCAGTCGTATAAGCCACGCCGGCCATGTCCCGCAAGATAACGGTTACGGACCGAGTCAGCGGACATGTCGTGTGCTTGTCTGCTGGCGACCTGTACAAGAGCCGCTGGACGTTTTTGACGGCATCGGAGAGGAGCGAGCTCGCGTTAACGGCACAGAGGAACTTGACGGCGCCGGGATGGTCGAGATCGCGGATTTCGAGACGAAGCTTGGGATGTGGGAACTTGGGCGTATCTCGATCGCGATCGTCATGTTTGTCGTCCTTCCCTTGCCCTTGATGATCCAGATCCTGTCCCTCCTGAAAACCACGGGAAGGCTCTGGGGTCGGTTGAACCGAAACGGCACTGGAGGTGGCAGCAGCGGCGGCCGGTGCGGGCTCGGTAGCGATCTGCGAGCGGACGGTCATGGTAGGCATAAAAGGTAGATCACGGCCAGGGAAACAAGAGCGTGAATGTTTGGTTGTGGAGAGCACGGGGAGTTAAGGGTGCAAAATCTGTAGTGTACGTCAAAGAGTGTTCGTTTTGCTGGCTGGCCCCAGATGAACGGTGAACCGGTTCACAGGGTGCCGTGTGAGATGGCCCCTGGTGGCTCGGGAGCTTCCGAGCTTCGGCCCCGCCGTGACGGGACCCGATGGTTGGGGAAGAACCTGGAGCTCCCTCGTGGGGAGCGCGGGGCAACCATGGAGGGCGCCGCTGCGACAGTGGGCGACTCACTACTCTGTGGTGCAAGGGGCAGTGGTACTGCGTAGAGGTAGATGTCGGGTGGGCAGGCAAAAGAGCCGGAGAGCCCCCCTGTTTTGCCGCAGATTGGGCGCGCCTGGGGAAATTGGGGAAATTTCACAAGGACCTCCCGTCCGCGCCGTTTCTGACGAATCCAGGCCACACTCGATCCCGGGCCCACCCGTGTACGATTACATACGTCTACCTGTCCATCATTTTGTCATTCGAAGGGGTCCATGGTATTCCATGCCTATCTTACAAACACAGCACCTGCCGAGATTCACCTCCACGATTGCAAATCCTGGACTTCACCTTGTGTTTTGAAGGCCATCCAGCGGATTCCGTATTGTCGCAACTCGCTGCGCATCATTCTATTTTTATAGTTTTCCTTTGCTCAAAAAAAAAAAAAAGAAAAAAGAAAAGAAAAAAGGAAATACGAAAAAACCGCCCTTTCCTCATTGCGCCACTCGGCCCAAACGCCCTTTCCACAGTTTTGCACGACAGCTCCGGTCCGACACGCGCCCTCATTTCCGCCTGCACGAGTTGTTTACTAATAGCTCGAGCTTGTGCGATTACCCACTAAAACTTTTCTCCTGTTTTGCTTCGCCCCGACCCTCGACCTATTATCACCTCCTGCTACTACCTTCTATCGCGCGACCTCGATTTCGATTGCGCCAACATTGTACCCCAGGCGATTTTGACGCGCAAATCTTATAGCCGCTACCTCTCCGTCGGAGGGTTATGGCGGAACGAATTACCGATGAGCAGGTCGCCGATCTGCTCGCCATCTTGCGCACCGATGCTTCTGTTGACGCCAAAGCGAACCGCATCACCGCCGTAAAGACGAGCATCAAGCAACACAATGTTCCCGCTACATGCTTCGCGCCGCTTTTCGAAGCGCTCCATATTGCCTCGACCGCACAACACCCCGTTCTCGTTAATGCCGGATTCACTACGCTCAACCACCTGCTTGCTCGCTTGGCTAGGCAGGATCCCAAGTTTTTGGCCAAGGAGGCGCCGCACACACTCCCCGTCGTTGTCGACAAGCTTGGCGACCAAAAGGACAAATTTCGCCAGATCGCCGTCCAAGCATTGACAACCCTCTATAAGGTCGCGCCCGTTGACGTCGAGCGCTCTGTGCGCAACATTGCCATGGTTGGCAAGAACCCCCGAGCGAAGGAGATGAGCATGCACTGGCTATTACAGACGCACCAAGAGCAAGGCTTACAGTTTCGAGCCTACGTTCCGACCCTGATGGAGCTTCTTGAAGACGCCGATGGATCAGTCCGCGACGTGGCTAAGACCACCGTCATTGAGCTCTTCAAAAATGCGCCCAATACCGCCAAGTCGGATCTGAAGAGGCAGCTCAAGAACTTCAAGGTGAGGCCTGCAATCGAGCAAGTCATCGTGAAGGAGCTTAACAATCCATCCTCCTCCGTTTCCTCCCACCAAAACGATATGATGGACCTGGACGAGCCGGTGATGCCCACACGCGCTCCCGCGCCCGCCTCCATACGAACCAACCTATCCGCCAGCGTGCCTACTCTCGCGTCTGAGCGCCCCCTTACGCCAGGATTGGATAGTCGTCCCGAGCCGGTCGAGCCACAGTTTGTGAACACACAACGTGAGTTGGATGATATATTCAGAGACATGCACATGTTCTTCGACGGAAGGGAGACAGAACAGAATTGGCTGAAGCGGGAGGAGAGCATGACCAAACTGAGGAGACTTATTGCTGGGAACGCCGTCTCGGACTTCCACGACTCCTTTCTCGCTGCGCTTCGAGCGCTACTTGATGGCATCATCAAAGCGGTCACCTCCCTCAGAACCAGCTTGTCCAAAGAAGGCTGCGCTCTTGTCCAGGACATTGCGACGGCTTACGGTCCAGGTATGGATCCGATGGTGGAAATTCTCATGCAGACATTTGTCAAACTATGCGCAGCCACAAAAAAGATTTCCTCTGCGCAAGCCAATGCCACAATCAACACCATCCTTGGCAAGGTCAGCTATACCAATCGTCTTATGCAGCACATCTGGATGGCCTGTCAAGATAAGAACGTTCAGCCGAGGCTCTATGCCACTGAGTGGCTCACAACGATGCTTACCAAAATGGCTCATCACAAAAACCAGGTCGAACACACTGGCGGCCTAGATCTGATTGAGAAATGCATCAAGAAGGGCCTGGCCGATGCAAACCCTGGCGTCAGAGAAAAGATGCGAGCAACGTATTGGACTTTCTCTGGGATATGGCCAGCCCGAGCGACTCACATAATGAACGAGCTTGACTTGACCGCACAGAAGCTGCTCCAAAAGGACCCTCATAACCCTAATGCTCACAGTAGGACTGAGACAGGAGGAGCCCGCCCTGGCATGGGTCTCTCCAAGAGCGTCATGGGGGCTCCCAAGCCGAGCGTGCGCGATGCCATTATTGCTCAAAAGAGAGCCATGGCATCGTCGAAAAACCAGCCGCCACGGCCCGGTTCAGCCATGGCTCATTTCTCTCCCGTGGGGACGACAAGAAATGTTTCATCAACCTCCCAAGCATCCGTCGCTTCTGCTTCCACAGCGTCCGCTGTTCCGGCACCAACAAAATCAGCCTTTGGTGCTAGCTCGGGGGGGCTTTCGGGGGCACCGATGCGGCCCGGCAAGAGAAGGCCTGAAGTAGCCGCTCGACCGGCCACGGCGGGTCCATATTCGGTGAGGAATGAAGTACCTCCCGCCGAGCCAGCCAGCCCGCCTTCAAAACCTAGGATCAAGACCGTCACAAGCCCAAAGACGCAGACACTCGTCATCTCCCCGAAGAAGGCGATCCCTAGGCCACAACAAGGTCATTCTACGAATAGCAGCGAGTCCGGCATTCCAATTCCGGTTTCCGGTATTTCTAGTCCAACAAAGCCTACCAGCGCATTTGGTCTTCGTTCTCCCCGATCACCTCTAGCGCCGGAGTTGCCTCCATCATCCGTAATCGCCTCGCCTTCCAGAGTTATGCCAGACCCTGCTCAAATACCACTGCCCGAGAGCAGCCCATCCAAAGACGAAGAGCTCTCGTTGGTAGTACCTGGCTCTGTGCTGCCAACTCAGAAGACCCCGTCGCCGACGGAAGAGTCACAGCAACCGCAGATTGCTATAGTGCCCATTGAGGCCGTTGAGATCGTACCTGATAGCCCCTACAGGTCTGTCCAAGTGTATGAGGACCCATACACTGCAGGACAGACCCAACCACAGTCCACCTATACCAGTCCTGTTTTGGAACCGAAGCCGGTAAACGAGGGTGCTGCTACTTCCCCGCCGCCACAGCCATCGTACGATGGTGAGAACGGCCACGACATGGGCGAAATCCCCATTCCTTCTTCCCCTGAACGTACCAGGCAAAATTCGCGCCTCCTCGACAGTGGCATTTCCAAGGTCGAGACCAAGTCCCTCGACGTCCATGGCTTCCGTAAGCTGCAGGGCATTATTCGCGATCCCAAGGGTGGCGCCATCTTCACCGACGACAAGTTCAACGCCCTCCTCTCTGGCCTCTTCGAGTTTCTCGAAGCCCACCCCTCCGAGATCCCCCACGTTCCTGCCGAGAAGCAACAGGACGTCAAGGCCCAAATCCTGGCCACCATTAAGCTGCTCCTTAAGAAGATGCGCGAAAACTTTCGTCCCCACGTCTCCCGCGGCCTCGACAGCCTGCTGCGCGCCCGCGCCGCCTACGACAGCCGCTCCCACATTGTCAGCGGAATGGAACTGCTCGCCGACGAGCTCATCACCCTAGGTGACCCTACCGAGATTACCCTCGTGTTGGCAAACACGCTCCGCGAAGCACTGCTTGATAAGGACCAGCAACACAACACGGCTGCTCGCTCCCTGAGTATGGGAATGCACGTCCTCAAGGAGGTGGTCGAAAGCTCGGCAAATTCCTCGACGCCGTTCACGCCCACTGAGCAGGAACTGGACACACTCGCTGGGCTGGCAGCCAAGTGCCTCGAAAGCGCTGATAGTGCGGTGCGCATGGATGCTGTGCAATTGTGTGTGGCACTACATGCGAAGGTCGGCGATCAGAGGTTTTGGGATGCGGTGAAGAGGGAGGGCGTTAGAGATGATCCGAAGAGTCTGATTACTTATTATATTGTAAGGAGGCAGCGTGAAGTTGGTACCAATGCATGAGGATGTGCTTGGAGAGCTTCGCGACTCGCTGAAGACCCAATGGGCTATGGGGATTACGATGAGGAAGTTAGTAATGGGTAATGTGATGGGTACAATAATGTGTTGTTTATGGAGAATGTACGAAGAAGAATCCATTAGATGTCATTCATGGGGCTGTTGCTCTTGGGGGTTCGATTCTCGGTATCAAGGCTAGGGTTTTTTTTTTTTTTTTGCACGCGGATAGGATGTTGATGGAGGATGTTGTATGATGCGCTCAGTGGTAATGGAAATGAGACAGACAGAAAAGCATGGATCAAGGCAGGCGCTGGTGCAAGAAGGAGGGAATGGCAATTAAGATTTATGTGTCTCCTTAACAGCATGGCGTTCTTCTTATATTCGCGGGTGTTTGGCTGGCTGTGTTAATTCACACATCATCAGTATATATTACATATCAACGCTGCATATTACCTCTTGATTCACTTCCTAGATTTGGCTTTTTGATGTATTACAAGGAGGAAGAAACTATAGTTAAACTAAATGTTATAAGTACGAAAACTGCCTACTGTTCAAACCACAGGGGTATTTTAGTCTATCAAAACGTAATCCCATTCCCGCGTGAAGATTTTATCGAGAACAAAAAAAAAAAAAAAAAAAAAAAAACACACAGAGTAAAAACAAGAAAGAACATCCATAAGGTATGCCCGTTGATGTCTGTGATGAAGATTCACTCGAACCTGATTTCTGTGCCGCCCGCTTCCCATCTCTAAGCTTGTTAAATTGATGATGAAACACCGACCGACCGAGGGTGAGAACTTTTCCCATCTCACCCACCCATGACATCTAATTCGTGATAGTGTGCGTAACGCCGGTATCAAAATAGAAAAGGAACTGCTTTCCTTTCAAGTGCTGCGTAAAAGCAGCTTGAGAGTACTAGGGAAGCCGTGGGGTGAGCAGAAGGATGTGAATGCCAGATACATTCGTCATCTGCATGGCTTCAGACGCGCCGACATGTTGAGCACGCTGACTGAATGCCATTTATTCTTCTGACATGATTGACCATTTTAACAAATAGGAGTTACTTATTCCGTCGCTGGGAGTAACAGTGTCGAGGAAAAGAGGAACTCGAAGGATCGAGGATCAGTAGGAGAGAATACTGGTTGCTCTTGTTTTGATTTAATTTGGATGACTGGAACACGAAAGGAACCGATTAGCCTAAAATCAACAAACCCAAAATGGAAAAAGTGTCACTGGCAATCTTACAGTTGAGACTAATTGCTTCAAAGTACGCTTTGATAGCAGGATCTTGTTCCTCCGTCACCAGTTTGCCATCCGCCTCTCGGTGAGCTGTGCGCGGGAGGGCTTTACGGATCGTCAAGAGCATCCGCAGCAAATCGGCGATGACATAGCCCTGCTGGGCAAAGCTTCCTGGGTCCTTTTCTAATGGCCACATCGTCCTCAGGTTGGGTTGTTCCCAGGCCTTGAAAGCCCACGTCGATTTCTCGACACAGTTCAACAGGATCAGGGTCGCAAAGTACATGCCGAAGTCGATCTTGACTTTGCTGTCTTGCAGCACTCTCTGCATGCCTGTAAGAAGGGTTTTGCTTGTAGCAGCCGCTTTCCGTTCTGCTGCCGCCGCGAGCTGCAGACAAATCGTGGTGAAAACTTCTTCGTGGGTCTCCTCCTTAATGTGACTGATGACGGTATCGTCAAGAGTGGACTTTACCGAAATTGTCCATTGGCGCTCTCTATCCAATATTTCCACTAGCCCCCAGAGTTCGAGAGATTTCTTGAGTAGTTCGTCGTTGGTCGTGCTTGCAATTTCGAGGGCGGTTTGTAGTGTAACTTGCATGAAGTTGGACGGCTCCCGCTTAATGAGCTCTGGAAGAACCTCACGCATATATGACTCGAGACGGGCAGGAACGTCTTGTGTGTCGTTGTCAACCATGATGATTGGGTAATCCAAAGGTTTATCTGACGGTACTGCCGTGGTCACCTTTCCGTCTGCTTCCCTGATCCCATCACGCTGTAAAACCTGAAGTCGCAAATGCGAAGAAAGCTCCGGGAAGTGGCACGCTTCGATAACTAGACCGTGGTTGCTAAGGACCATGGCTTGCTTGAAAGTGTTGATCCTGCCTTGCGCTAGGACGATCTGAACGCCAGCAGAGTACAGATCGAGCTGCTCTGAGAACTTGGTACGTACACAACCAGAACGCCATACACGCGGTGACAAGACCTTGCGGCATGTGTCGCAAGGTTCTCCAGGGGAGCAAGTCTTTCGCAAAACCCTGCAGCGGATACACGCGCCAATCTTGCGCACCTCTTGAACCTGCTTTCTCCTTGTCGCATTGAACCTCGCTCGCGAATGACGGGCTTTGGAGGTTGTCTCGAGACGGAACCCGCCTTTGGTAAGCGATGCCGTTGTATGAGGAACAGAGTCGCCAGCCGGCATTGTTTGGAAAGCATCGGCCGTGTAGGTGATCTCGCCCCAGGGTTGGGAGGGCGTAGTCGCGGGGATAGATGGCGACACTTCGGGCGGACTTTGGTGGGATTGGTGGGCTTGTTCGGAAGCCGAAAGACTGCTCGCTACTGCGGCGGCGGCAGCGGCAGTCGCACTTGCGGCCTCGGCAGCGGCGGCAGCTTCTTGCCCTAGCAGCTGAGGGTCAAGAAGCCCATGGTGTAGTCGAGCAGCGGCAGCTGCGGCCATCGATATGTTGGCGGCGTCGGCATTGGCGTTTTCCTCCACCCGTAGTATCTCGTGTAATCTCTCTTCGGCGGTGAGAACTCGTTCTTCATCTGTCGGTGCAACTGGTTCGGCTGTAATGACCAACTTGTCAGTCTCCGGTGGCAAAGATAACAAAGGCGGTGTAAGCCAGACGCCCGCAACTTACGCTTTGGTTGCTCGCCCAAAACAGTATGCTCGTCGGTCTGATGTGGATGCTCTACATTTCCTTGATCCTGCACAACAAAGTGTTCGACAGATTGTGAGGTCGCGGCGCCTAGTACGGTACCCGACGAGACATTTGGGTGTAGAGGGACGCGATCGTCGTTCTTCTCGCTCATGTCAATCTGCCTCGAAACCTCGGCCAGCACTCCGAGAGCAGTCCAATCACGCTGGAGGTCGCGCTGTATCATGGGAAGATCCACTGGAGAGCCATTGACGCCATTGACCTGGGTCGGGACCTGCAAGGGCTGTTGTACCTGGCCCTGGGCGTGCTGCGTTTGTTGTAGTCGGTGGGAAGCATGGCTCATTCCGGAGAGGGTAAAGATGGCATTAACACGGTCGGCTTCGCCAATGGCGGGACATTTCTTGGTAAGGTGGGTTGTCAAGCTGTCGAGACGGCCTCGTGGGAAGTGCTCTCCGCATCTGTGTCGGTGAAGTGGGAAGCAATCAGCATCAGAAGCATCATGGGCGGCAGCAGTGGTCGTCGACATGGTCGGGGCTCAGAGGAGGAGGGTTGGAGACTGGTGAAAAGCAAAGCGATGGAGAGCGACGACAACAATGACGACGACAGTGTTGACATTAACTGGGAGAGAAGAGTCGGTCACCGCAACTCACGATTTACAAGTATGAGGATAACGATTGCTCTGGTCCTGCAGCTTTGGGCCTCGCTCGAAATACTGCAGAATCAGAGCATTCGGCCGTCTACCCATTGTGCCGGAGACTGCACGGCTGGACAATCGGGGGGCATCTAGGAAGAAAGACTGGCGACTGCTTGTCGGTGAGCGATTGGCGACTGGCGCTGGCGCGGGCCGGGGGAGGGGTCTCCTGCGATGGATGGCGACGTGAAAATACTGCCGGTCTAAAAATGTTGGCGGTCAGGAAATGCGAGCACGGCACGACGAGCGGTAGAGCGGTAGAGAGAAGCAGTTGGCCCCGAACAATCCAGGAACCGGCAAAGACGGTGAGCGAGTCCGGGTGGTTGGCAAGGGTCACGTGGGGCTACGTATCTCGCCAAGCCCGCGCTAGCTCACTACTCTAGCCTTACATAAGAAAGGACCGGGGGGCCTGGACGCCCTGGAGCTCGAGCCGCCCGCATGGACGGTGTCTCTGCACCCTGGGGCTGTTACTTACAGAGAGGTATGTAGGTAGGTAGTGTCCGGGCAAACTTCCCTTCGATGGACACTCCCGTCGCTCAGCCTATGAAGACGGGACTGAGTTAGGTCAGCTCAGTATTCACTCTGTAACAGGACGTTCGATACAACTGAAGTGACTTTATAAAGTGAGCAAGGAACTGCCTCTTCAAATGACCCGACGACGGGAGTTGCTAGGTACATAGTACAGGTGCAAGACAAGCGCGCTGGACAACTTACTTTCGTTAAATCAGCCGCATGTGCCGTGACTAAAGTTGGCACGGAATGTATCGATTTGCACCGACTTGTGTCAGTCCGAACTCACTCCAGTTCCTTTTCCTTACTGGTGACCTTGTCAAATGTCCATACCTCTTTTAACTCGCGTCAGAGGTCGTCTAATCCCCAGTCTTGCCCTCGGAACTATCGCGCTTTCGGAGATATCTACACTATGCTTGACACTCCCCAGCATTCATTTGAGACTCAAAAGAAGATGCCGTCATCATAGCTAGGCCTGGACCCCATCGCCAAGTTTGTTCCTGAGCTGTACCTGTTAGACTAAAGGGGCCGGGAACCCACACACCCACTTGGATGGAATTGTTGTCGAGACGGGAGCCACTTATCACTGCAATCCACTCTGCCATCGGACCCCCCCCCCCCCCCCCCACGCTGCCATCATCCTTGTGAGGCAATCGAAGCCCCCGAGCAGTCCGGCTGTCCCTTACCAGTACTCACTCACTGGATATCCCGCAGTTTTCTGCCCTCCTTATACGCGCATCCCCTGAATCTGATACATCCTAGCGTTTTGATTCTGGTGTCGTTGTAGCTTATCAACAACTGCGTATTCGCATCAAGAAATCAGGGGCACTCTTTTCCAGCAAATACCTACACTACAGTCTTCAGCCAAACGACCACGTCTTTAGCTTTAGCCTAACCACACTCTTAAGCCACAACCAAGTTCCCTGTGGACACGACGTTACGATCTTCACCACACAGGGTGCAACAAGACATAATATTTTTACCCCGTGCTGTTCCAATTACTTCCAGCAAATCGACAAGTCTTCAACACCGTCTGGGGAGTCCACTCCAACTCCGCGTCCTCGTGTTCCGTCTCCGTTTCCCCGGGTCCGGTTGTTGCTTCCGGGATGCAGAACCAGGGCAAGCACCTGCCAGCCGCCCCACACCACTCGACCGCTGCCTTCTTAGCTCCCGGTTAAGACCCGACAAGCCAACAACACCACATACGCTCCGTCATCACCGACATACTGCATTCCCGTTTTGGCTGCGACGTGAGGCACAGTATCATCCGCTTCATTTCGCTACGGAAGTCTTTCAAACCTACGCCTTTTATCTTGCTTAACTTGCGGAGTCATTACTACATACTGGACGGTGCCAAGTTTCGCTGGGTCTCGGCGTGTACTGGGCTTCAAGTTGGCGGGACCGATACGGCACGCATAGCGCAGGGTCGTTCAGGATGCTCCTCCTCCACCAGACCGGCAGCGTCAAAATCGGCGAAGTAGTCCGCTACATCGTTACTTATACCCCGTCTGCCGACCACATCCTTCCATCTCCCGAATTTCTATCCCTACGCATCAAGAATACTTCGGCCATTGCTTTGCGGGCTGCCTTCGTCCACGGTCCCTACACCCTTTCCGTTGCGGCTTACCCTTCTCACTTCAACCCAAATGAAAAGTTTGAGAATCCCCGTCGCTATGGGATCCCCGAGTTTGAGCCCATGCTCAAGGCTGGTGCTGTCTGGAACTGTCACCTTGTCGTACCCGACAACATTCGTCAGTCAGCCGGTGAGGGGACAAGCAAGCACGGCCAGTTTGGCAACCCCGAAACCCGTGGTGAAAGTGTTTCATGGGTCATTGAAGTTGCCTCGCAGGTGATCTTCTCCACTTCGGCTGCCGTTCACTATGTGATTCTCCTCGCCCGGGACGAAAAGTCTCTGAACCTCGGCTCCGTCGTTCCGGTTCTCGGAGGCCAGTTCCAAGCCCCGGAGCCGGGCCAGGTCAGCGACTTTCAGCAAAGCATTGGCAGCATCAAGGACCATCCAGCACAACCAAAAGGGGTCTTCTCGCGAGCCATACGGCTAAAGGTAGAGGATACAGGCGCATTGTGGAACACGCCCCAACTTCCAGGGTGGGATCAAGAAGTCCAGCACCGGGCCAAGTGTCACGGTGCCGATGCTCCTGTGGAGCCCGCCGTTCAGAACAAAAAGCATAAGGAACCGATAAATCCGAAGAAGCAGAAAAAGGTTCACCTGGTTGTTCTGACGCATGGGCTACACAGCAATTTGGGAGCTGATATGCTCTATATGAAGGAGAGCATCGACGCAGGAGTACGAAAGGCGAAACAAGATGCCAAGGCGCGAAGAGCAAAGGAACAAGCAGCGAAACACCAGCGAGACACCTCGTCGTCTGCCGAGGCAGGGGGGAAAAGAGCAACTGGTGATGAGGACCAGCTGCGGGCAGATGACGGGCAAGGTGATAGCGATGACGAAGACGACGAGGAGGTGATTGTGCGCGGCTTCTCAGGAAATGCCACCAGGACTGAAAAGGGTATCAAATATCTAGGAAAGCGGCTTGCCAAGTACGTCCTGACAATGGTTTTTCCTGATCAACCATTCATACCCACCACCAGAGCGGCGTCGCAGGCCATTGTCCACTCGCTCAAAGCTAGCAAGCAGGACGCAGAGAAAGATTCGGGGCAAAGGCGCCCTTCTTCTGGGTCCAAAAAGACAGAAAGGGGTTACAGAATCACCAAGATCAGCTTCATTGGCCATTCACTTGGCGGCCTTATACAAACATACGCAATCGCCTACATCCAGAAGCATTCACCAACCTTTTTCGATCAGGTTGAACCAGTCAACTTCATTGCCTTGGCATCCCCGTTTCTTGGCCTCAACCATGAAAACCCTTACTACGTCAAGTTTGCACTCGATTTTGGCTTGGTGGGAAGGACCGGTCAGGATTTGGGACTCACTTGGAGAGCTCCAACAATTGCGCGAAACGGGTTTGGGGCGATCATAAGCCAATTTGGAGAAAATACGCACAAACACGTCTACGGAGAATCCCAGCCGGAATCAAAGCCGCTGCTACGCATCTTGCCTACTGGGCCGGCGCATACAGCATTGAAGAAATTCCGAAACAGGACCGTATATTCCAATGTCGTTAACGATGGAATCGTGCCACTCCGCACAAGTTGTCTTTTGTTCTTGGATTGGCAGGGCTTAGGGCGTGTCGAAAAGGCTCGAAGAGAGGCCGGATTGGTTGAAACTGCTTTAAGCTTTGGGTGGGCTGAATTGACAGGGACAAATACGACGGCGCCACGAGCGAGGCCCTGGGCCCCAGACGATGTAGAGGAAAAGCCAGGTGAGGAGGGATCTGGAGACTCGACACCTACGGGCCCTTATGATGCCCACGAGGTTCCCCAGCCGCCACCTCATGCCATGCTGGACGATGATCGAGCGAGTCTTCGATCAACTGTTGTGGCATCTCCAGAGTCCGAGTTTCAGAAGCTCCAGAATCTTCAAAGCGCAACTACCTCGAATAACACTAACAATCCCTTCACCGGTTTAATAAATTTCTTCCGTTCTGGCGAATCGCAAAAGCAAGCACCTGCTCCACAGTCTTCCAAAGCCAACAGAATCTATCAACGAAGTCAGATTCTGAGATCAGACGACACACCTACGACGGCTTCAGCTTCTTCGCCTCGATCGCGGGTCACCACCGGCAATGAGCTCTTAGATTCGGGAGAAAGCGTCATGGCTCCGCCCAAGACGACGGTATTTGAGGCAGCTAGTGACTTGATCAACCCGAAATTACCTTCAGTTGAGTATCTCATCGATCCGTCCAAACGACCTCGCGCCATCTTCCATGATAGGATATACCATCCTTCAGATATTCCGCCCCCACCACTGAAGAAACGACCCACTACCAGCGGCTTCCGACGAAGAGCTACGGCAAGCACTGAATCTTCAAGCAGCTCCGCGACTCAAGCTCCTCAGGTTAAAACCCCAGGTAGCGAGGCGTCGTCCCCCTATGCTCCGTCACCAGGAATCTTTCCCCGGGACTCGTCATTATCACGGCATGACTACGATGACACAGAACATACCAACCCCGATATGGACCCGTGCGAAATAGTCGACGGTTCCCAAATGCAAGTTGAGGAGAAGATCGCCAGAGCCTACCATAGGGGTCTCTCATGGCGCAAAGTGCTCGTCAAGCTGGAGCCTGATGCGCACAACAACATCATCGTGCGTCGCCAGTTTGCCAACGCATTCGGATGGCCAGTTATTCAGCATCTCGTGGAGGCACACTTTAGCGATTCGGCAACCGCCAAAACGTCTGACGACAAGGCCACAAACAAAGAGCGCGCCAAGCCCCTGTATGTACCGCCCGATGAGCATGGCTCTGAAGTTAAGGATACCGATATCAGTTCGGAGACACGGACGCATAGTAGGGGAGGCTCAACTCAAAGCGAAAGGGATGCCAGAGAGGCTGAAGACGTCGTTTCCGGCTTGCCTAGAAGCTCTACTATTGTGAGCTCTAGTGATAGAACCAAGGGCTTCTTGTCATCACAATCAGCGTCCTCGCCCTCGGGATCTCTGAGAGCCACCGAGCGGCCAAAAATCGTACGCCGAATGGACTCTGTGACGTGGAGCGATCGAGACTGGATCGAAAGTGGCGACGAGAGCGACACTGGAAGCGAGAGCGGCGGTCAGCGGGAAAACAAGAAGGATTCTGTTTTTATGGGTGGTCTATCACCGGCGGACAAGAAAGGAAAGGGGGCGGCAGCAGTTACGCCAGCAACAAACTCCTTCTCCGACCCTGCGGCGGCGGCTGACTCGGGCGGTGGTAGTGGTGACTCGACAAAGCCTGGTTTCAAGAGATCGAGCACGCTGAATTGGAACTGGACCGAGAAAATCGTCGGGAAGGGAGCCCTCGGCAGGCCAAAGTCGCCTAGGTCGTCGTCTTTGGCCTCGACCGCGGGTGGTACTACGGACATTCAAGGGTTGGGCTTGGCTAGCTCGGCTGCCCAGATTATTGGGAGACCCCAGAGTCAGGGGAAGTCGGCATTAATGCCAACGGTGGTTACTCAACATGGTCAGATGACTCGGCAGGAATAGGAATAGGCACCGCAATAGGCAAAAGGATGATGCGGCAGGGATGAGGGTGAAAGGATAATAATGTTGACAGGCTTACAAGTAGTCAGGTTGCTGAGAGCCCCCGCGGGGGGGGGGGGGGGGGGGGGGACCGGTTTTGCGGTCTCGTAGAGAGCATCTAGACTCCTGCTATACTAGAGTAGCACTGCTTTAGAGATGTACATTTGGAGGATCACAACATTTAATACCCTATTGTTTACTATCTGCTCGTCTGGAGGTACTAGCTGGTCGGCGTTCATTGATATAAAATACATCACATCCCCCACGATGAAAATGTAGCCCATGCACTCGTAAGACCTTTGTCTCCGCATGGGTAATAACTTTCTTAGCCTGTCTTTGGTCTAAGACTATTGTGATGTCCCTAGTATTTTGGCGCATTCAAATGGGTAACATCATATCTACACGAATACACAAAAAACAACAACAACAACACTAACGTTTTTTATCGTACATATAGTGGCTTGATGTCCATGTGTTTGGTGAAGGTATCACACCTTACATGTATGAGCTTTTGGTGTGTTCCAGGGCGGTTCTTTTTACCTCGATAGCTTGATCATACTAAGTTGGCAACAGCTCACAGAACCCGTCTGTGCATACTCTCGAGTTCTACACTACCACATCCACCGAGATGTTTAAAGAGTGCAAGGGTAGGTTGAAAAGCCTCAAGGGCGTCTGGCTCGACTGCTAGAGCACTGGCAATCTCTCTCTCTCTCTCTCTCTCTCCCCCCCCCCCCCCCCCCCCCCCAAAAAAAAAAAAAAAAAAAAAGGGAGGGTTTTTAGCTTGTCCCCTTTCTTGATATCTTCCCGCACTTTTGGGGTCGTTGTAACCAAATACTCAAGTACACTATTTGCGAGATTCCATTCTTCGTCTCTTGCTGGTTGGTGTTCTGCCCACGAATGGAAGCTTTGGATTCATTTGTTTTCCGCCCCGCGGGGGTTACCGTCAGGTACACTGGACACTCGGTCTGTACTTATGTCGCTGTACCCGACCCCGAATGTCGCACCACGTCTTTTCAGGAACCAACCCGACGGCAGTAGAACCTAGACTTTACGCTACAGTAGTGTTAAATGCAGACTTTACGGGGCACCACACACAACGTTCGCCCTTGCAGATTTGGAGAGGAGGTTCCCGCGATTCAATTCGATGGAGTGGCTTTTGAATGGAGAAACTCGTCAATCACGTAATTGAGCAATTCTTCAGTGATGTGGGGTCGTCGGCGCCTGTACACTAGTCCGTGTATCGGGTGTGTTTTTGGGGGGTCCATCACTGACTCGTCGACTGTTCGTTGGAGCTTGTTTTCGCTTCTTCTCCTTTTTGCTGTTCCTGTGACGAAGAAGCTCGAGTTGATATGTGAGATTTTCGCGAATTTTTGCGGCCGGTGTGTCCGTCTACCTACACTATTGTAAAGTACATATCTATATGCAGTGGCGGAAGCAAAGTGCGTGTCGAGATGGCTTGATGGAAGCTATACACTACACAAGATTGGTCAAGTTGGCCAGTTCGTTGGGGTGGCCAAGAAAAGTGGAGTTGACCGCTGTTTTGAACCACATCCGGACTGGCTTCGAGTTCTTCTTTGCAACTTGTGAAGATGGTTCAGGCCCGGACCAGTGAGGCGATGATGTGCTGATCCACCACGCACCCAATTCTGGAGATGGACGTCGAGTTGTTTCCATTTGTCGTAGGGGAGCGCATGTAGATAACTTGACTATCATATGCTCGTTTCTCCCATTCAGGAGGGTTGCGGTTGGCCATAGCAGCACCTATCAATTCACCTTGAACTGTTCTTCGGTCGTGTAGCCTCCTGAATTTTGCCTTTCGTTGACTGTCGTTGTTTTCTATACAGCGTGCAGGGTGTTGTTTGTTGTTGTCCAAGGGCACGTAGATTGGTGAACGGTTTGCGAAGCTTTTTTTGGCGGGGTTCGTTGACCCCACATCTCCGGTCTCTAGGAATGCGCAGAGGGGTCAGGTCGGGGCACCTCACCTCACTGCCTGACATGCGGGTATGTACAAGGAAAGTTCCCGGGCAAGTACCGTCCCTGTATCGTACTGACAAATTATATGAGACGATCGGTGCCATCACAAGCGCTGCGAGGGTCTCATCAATTTTGTCATTGCCATGACAGTATACACGTACACTAGTACCGTGACCGTTACCCAACTCCAGCTTTGGAGAAGGCGGGTGAGTGGGTGAGGCAAGCGATCGGCCGACGCGGGATCCTTGGCCTTGTCAACCCCGGTCGCCAATGGGACTCACTCCGGGGATCGGCGTCACTTTACTTTCGTTTCTCTGTGCTCTTTCCATTGCTCGAGCTTGCTTGTGTGTCTCCTCGGGCTCGCCCATTGCCTTCGGGGACGTGGTCGGCCGTGTTCGACAAAAAAGCTGCCCTTACGCACTTTCCCTCTCCCGGTGGCCCCGTGCATATCTGTAGACTGTCTCTGGCCTTCTTCTTTCGCTTTTTCATTTTGTCTCTTGCCTCTCTCCTTTCTCCGAATTTTCCCACTTCCCACCACCATTGTCTTTCGTCTTTGGCGTCCTTTTCATCTGGAGTTCGAGGCAATCGGATCCAAAAGAGGAGTCACGCTATCGCACGGATACATCGGGCGTAGAAACCACGTTGGCTATCGAAAAGGTAGCAGTCCAGAAGACGAAGAAACCTTGAACACTTGGTTTCTTCACCTTGTCATTAGGTAGGTAGGCACAACTATGAATCCACCACCCCGTGTATCATAGGCTTCCCGTTCGTGCATTTCCTCAATAACCTTTCCGTGTGGGAGTTTCCCTATCTTCTCCCGAGTACGCAGCGTCCAACGGACCGTCCCAGCATACTAATCCATCACGTTCGACATCCCAATCGCAATGTCCCGTCGTCGGTCCCATCTAGCCGGTCCTTTTCTGGGTGCCATTGTCCAAACTCTCGCCTCCCCGGGAGCTTGAACAACTGGCTGGGCCACCGACCGTGACCGCGACTGCGACCAAGCATCAGTTCTTTGTCACACCTCAGTATTCTTGTCAACAAAGAACAATGCTAACTCTGACGTTACAGAATACCTACTGCCACTTATATAACATAACAAGTCCCTTAATACGCGCTCCCCGCAGTCGCACCCAAAACACCCGGTCAAGATGCATATCCGGGAGATGCTTGCCGATGCCGAAAGGACGAAGGCCCCGTCCTTCTCCTTCGAGTATTTCCCGCCCAAGACGGCACAGGGTGTCCAGAACCTCTACGACCGCATGGACCGCATGTACAACTTTGGTCCCAAGTTCATTGACATCACATGGGGCGCCGGTGGTCGTATTGCCGAACTTACCTGCGAAATGGTTGCCCAGGCCCAGGCTTACCTCGGCCTCGAGACGTGTATGCATCTCACCTGCACCGACATGGGTGAGGAGAAGGTGAACAACGCTCTGCAAAGGGCCTACAAGGCCGGTTGCACCAACATCTTGGCATTGCGAGGTGATCCTCCCCGTGAGAAGGAGAGGTGGGAGGCTGCTGAGGGCGGTTTCCAGTACGCTCGGGATTTGGTCGCCCATATTCGTAAGCTGTACGGCGACCACTTCGACATTGGTGTTGCTGGCTATCCCGAGGGTTGCGATGACAACAAGGATGAGGAGTCTCTGCTCGATCACCTGAAGGAGAAAGTCGACATGGGCGCGTCCTTCATTGTCACTCAGATGTTCTACGACGTTGACAACTTCCTGCGCTGGGTCAAGCGGGTTAGGGAGAGGGGGATCACAATTCCTATTATTCCTGGCATCATGCCCATCGCCACCTACGCCAGTTTCATTCGCCGCGCGAACCACATGAACTGCAAGATTCCCGAGGAATGGATGGCGAAGCTCGAGCCCGTCAAGAACGATGATGTGGCTGTCCGTGAGATTGGCAAGACTCTTGTTGCCGAAATGTGCCGCAAGATTGTCGACGCGGGTATCCGCCACTTGCATTTCTACACCATGAACCTCGCCCAGGCTACGCGTATGGTTCTTGAGGAGCTTGACTGGTTGCCTTCTCCCAACCGGCCGCTCAAGCGCGCTCTTCCCTGGAAGCAGTCTTTGGGTTCTGGGAGAAGGGATGAGGATGTGCGCCCCATCTTCTGGCGCAACCGCAACAAATCCTACATCACCCGCACCCAAGACTGGGACGAGTTTCCTAACGGCCGCTGGGGTGATTCGAGATCTCCTGCCTTCGGTGAGCTTGATGCCTATGGTATTGGCTTGACGGGTTCTAATGAGCTGAACCGCAAGAAGTGGGGCGAGCCTCAAACCGTCAAGGACATCGCCAACCTCTTCGTGCGCTATCTTAACCAGGAGCTCGAATACCTGCCATGGAGCGAGGCCCCTATCTCGAGCGAAGCTGAGCTGATCAAGGATGACCTCATTGCTCTCAACAACCGTGGCTTGATCACCATCAACTCCCAGCCGGCTGTCAATGGCGTCAAGTCGACACACCCCGTCCATGGCTGGGGTCCCGCGAATGGTTATGTCTATCAAAAGGCTTATCTGGAACTCTTGGTCTCTCCAGAACTCTTCCCCGAAATCAAGCGCCGGATCGAGGACCACCCCGACATCACCTACTATGCCGTAACCAAGTCCGGTAACCTCCACACCAATGCGCCATCCGAAGGACCCAATGCAGTTACATGGGGTGTTTTCCCAGGCAAGGAGATCGTACAGCCCACCATCGTTGAGAGCATCAGCTTCCTTGCCTGGAAGGATGAGGCCTTCCAACTGGGTCTTGAGTGGGCCCGCTGCTACGACGCCGATACCCCCAGTCGCCTCCTGATTGAGGAGATCATGGACAAGTGGTATTTGATCAACATTGGTAAGTTGAACACAGCTCAGCTGTTTCCTCAAGTATGTACTAACTTTGGTTCTTAGTAAACAACGATTTCCACCAACCACGCACCATCTTCGAGATCCTGAATGACCTGTCTCTTCCCGATCTTGAGAAGGTTTACACGCCCGCACATACGAATGGTGCCACCAACGGCGTTCCTGAGGCTTCAACAGTGCCTCAATAAAGGAGATACGTCCTCTCTTCTTTTACTTTTCCTCCCAACGACATATTATTTCAACATTTTTTCTTATTTTTTTCAACAATGCATGGAAGCCTACGGGTAGGCTATCCACTCCCCGTTACCTAAACGTAATATTTGACCGTTTTTCAACAAAAAGCGCGTTTTCAGACAACAAGCATGACGTACTCTGCTGCCAGGTTTTGCGGGATACAACAGGACAGAGCAACAACAACGATTGATGATTCCAAGTTTTGCCGAACCACAAGGCAGCATTTGCATACCAAGCATATATACAGAGAACGGAAAGGGTACCGGGGAAATTTTCAACACACACGGGAGAGGAAAAGGAAAGAGGTTAAAGCACAGCATTATACAAAACCGGCGTTCTGCGATGTCGAGCTTTGGCGGGATTGGACCGTCGGGTAACTGGCATTATTTTGGGTGAGTTTGATTTTTCAACAAAAATTCGGAAGGAGCATGGGACCGGCACCTTGAGGGAGATGATCAACAAAGGTACGAGGATGAAAATTAAGAGGAGAAATAAACGCACGAAGTGAATGATGATCTGTGGACATGTGGGCATAGGCAGGACGGTGCATATCTCAACGATACCCGGAAGTGGAATGGAAAATGGTGTTAGGCAGGCAGGAATCGAGAATGGATTTTGGATTGGATCATCTTGTATTGACTCCTCTTCGACCACCACGATCAATTGCTTCCCTTGCAGTGAATGTTGAATAGCCCGGCAGGTGAACAAGGAGCAATTAGCACGAGCATCACTGTGTAAGTATACTCTTCTTACCTACGCAAACAAGTTCTTGCTAGGTGAGCCAATCCCATGTTGCCGATACCGCTGGACATTTAGCTTTTATCTGTCCAACATAGTCAGACTAGAAATAAGACAAGGCTTCATTGTTTCCCATTATGGTACTGTCAAAAACCCACGAGTCGCTGCAGTTGTCTAATAGGACCTCGGTAGCTATCAGTTAGCGCACATGTCACAGTTTCCGAACAAAACACAAGGCATCACTCTAGAGAAAGAGAGGGCTGACAAGGCCCGTTGATCATGTTCCAAGGATGGGGAAACCCGCTTGACCACATTTCCTCTCACTTGGAAAACCCCCCGTCCCCTCCCTCAGAAGAAGATTTAGACGAATGAGGGTGAGGGACAAAGTGGACGGGATGTTTCAGGGTCCCCCCTCTTTAGAAACAAACGGGACGGGGAAGAGACAAGGGGCCAATGCCGCTGGATACCATAGCCAGTATCAGTGTGCCACCACCCACCGGATAGAAACAGCCTTTCATGAGCAGTTTTGCGGGATAGTAAGGCAGTGAGTGGTAGGGCGGTAGAGAGGGCTTGAACGGAAGAACACTGGAGGATCGTCGTCATGGGTGTGGTGTAGACGGGTTCGTAAGTAGTGCATACCTCTACACAGCTCAAGTGCTTAGGTTGCTTGTACTACCCAAGCACACATCTGCCAGCTCTAAACTTGTCAGCGCGGTAAATTGCAATTGGCAAGAATTCTAATTTTCCTACACAACATGGCTCGTTTAACCACATCTACTATGTAAACCCCTGAATGCTGCAAGATGGCGATACCACGCTAACAAGTTTGATGCCGGCAGAGGTGTACATACCTAGCTTTTGCACCGAAACCTCATATATGAAACACGACTTGGCAACCCTCGTTTGTTATGTACTCTGGCCAGCGGAGAACTCTGGAAGACTTCTGAGATGGCTCTTTCATCATGGCATTAGGTCGTACTGGAAAGCTGCAGCTTCGACCCCTGCGTGAGAAAGGGATGCTGTTGAGCTAACAACCGGTTATTTTTACTCTTCAGCGTGAAGTCTCACTCGTAAAGGTGAGAGTCGGAATAGGTTAAAAGGTGGGAGTTTTGTCACTTGGTCATGCTGAAATCTCGTTCTGTCTGAGTTGTATCGACGTTCACTCCTCGTATTATTAGCATCTTTCCCCCTGGATGCTGCATCTGGACCCCTCTCCCTGGGGAAAAATAAACAGATAATGCTTGTAAAGGGTTCTCTACAGACGATATCGTTTCGCCAAGCAGCCCGCTGGGCTCGTATATCTGGCGGATATTGCAGGGCTGCTTCGAGGAATCTGAATGGCGTCAGCGAATCCCCTTGTCCTGACTTCTGGGACAAGCAGACCCAAAGAAGAGCAAGACAAGGACATATTAAGGGTGAAGCATTGTGTAACAAGCCAAGTGATTATCTCCGTAGATGACGGCTAGACCGACGGAGCTGTTGACTGGCAAAGCAAACAGTCATGCTGACCATCCGTCTATGAGCTGAAGTCTTGATATTACCGTGTGGGTTGTGTTCGCTGTTTGGGGAAGTGTCTGCCATCGATCTCCGTGGTTGATGGTAAGGAATTTATTTCGACATTCCATCTCCAGACTGTCTACACGAGGTAGATGGGAAGACGCCTGCCTACCTCTATTGGCTGGCCTTCCTATCAGACCCCCGTTTCCCCTGTGCAAGCCCCTGCTGGACCCTCTTGTCTTTCCGGCAGGGCCCTGAGCACCCACTCCAGTTTTGACCCACCCACCGCCTGAGGGAGGTGGATTGAGTGGAGTACGCAGCAATGACGGGGTCGTATCTCTTTTTGATGAGGGATGGGGCACTGCCTACCTACCTCTAACGGGCAGCCCCAGAAACGGAATGACAGGCGCAGGCCAGGCATACCTACCTGGCCTCTACCTTGCACCACTCATAAGGTATGCTGTGCTGGGAGTGCTGACATGCTGCTAGCTGGAGGAGGTGCGACCGCCAAACTGAAGGTGCCTACTACCTACACCTACAGGCAGTGAGGACGAAAGTGAGGGAGGGAGGGAACAGGTGGAAGCACAGTCCACCTACTGAACCGCACCTGGGGGGTTGTGCCAGACGAGGGACTTCCACAAGAGGTTCCAGTCCAGGGGCCCGCCGTGCGCGATCGTCCAGTCTCCGTCTCCCACTTTCCATTCTTCAAGGTCGACATAGCTCCAGACCATCAAGACCTTGAAGCGCACACTTGGCCTGGCGAGTCGAGCCGTGCTACAGTATTGTTGCTTCTGCTTCCCGTTGCTCTGCCTCTTTTTTCTCTTGGCCGATGAGCATCGCAACATCACGATATTTACGTCCGCTTTGCCCAACCCCTGCTTACCTCGTTGCCTCCCAGGGCTCCGTAGAGGCGAGACGGTTTTCCCTTCCGTCGCCTTCCACCAACCTGGCTATCTACCTCCCGTTACTTGCGGTATCAGCGACGCCCACTGCGACCGCTTCCCGACCCCGACATTGACCTCAACCTCAACCTCACCACAATAGTCCGAGTCAAGGCCACTTGCGTATATTGTCGCAGCTCACGCCAGCTACCGCGCCGAAGACGAACGACAACCCACGAACGCAATTGCTAGGCGCACTCCATAGCCCCAGTTCCATCGCACATCCCCCCTATCCCCGCCTGGTGCTGGACTCTCCCCGAGTAAAATAGGTGATCAGATATACGCAGAAGCTATTTGGTTCACCTACCTTTATAGACGCATCATCGAGACGCGAACGATCGATAATCACTATTGCGCCGGGCCCGACAGGACGGGCGATTCATTGCCGCTACTGCGTGCCCCCCCCCCCCCCCCCCCCCCCTTTTTTTTTCACCGGTACAGACCACAATCGGCTTCACCCTGAAGGACAGCGTGCGATCGAAATACCCTCCATGTGCTATTTTTGACAAACACCCTTTTCCCTCAACGTTCGCCCCTAAGCAATTTGATCCTTGCGATTGTCCCACACCCGACGAAGCTAGTGGTGAACTTGGAATTTCGGCGCAGTTTTAAGGGTGAACACCGCAACCATGGATGACTATCTTGACGCCCCCATGGATGCGGACGATGTGTTCCCATGCAAAGGATGCGGTGAAGTAAGCCCCCCCATCCAGCCAAGTTACTCCTTGATCAATGCTGACCGTCCCGTGCTAGATTCTGGAAGAAGGCAAAGCATTCGAACTTGGTATGTTGTTAATACATAGATACCTATAGCTTGCTTCCCTTCCGCTTGCTGGGGGTATCAATCCTTCGCAACGGGCGGCATCCGCAATAGCATGAGCGTTTCGGAGCGAGTGAAGTGGGTGTTAATGATCTACGTTATTAACTGACAATATCATAGCTGGAAACCGATGGCATCTCGATTGCTTCCGTTGTAACACATGCAACACGCTCCTTGATTCGGATGCGAATCTCCTTCTGCTTGGAGACGGGTCGCTGATTTGCAACAACTGCACATACAGCTGTAGTGCTTGCGGTAATAAGATTGAGGACTTGGCCATCCTGACCGGAGACCAGGCCTTTTGCGCAACATGCTTCCGCTGTAGGAATTGCAAGAGAAAGATCGAAAACCTGCGCTACGCCAGGACGGCTCATGGGATATTTTGCATGAATTGCCACGAGAGTCTAATGGCACGAAGACGCAAGAAAGCAAAAGCAGCGGCTCAAGCAAAAGCTCGAGACACCGACAAATCCCTTCCTGCGCTACCGCCAAACGCTGTACCCCCTTCCAGCACAGGTTTCGCAGCCGAAAAGCTTGCGGCGGACTCTGATACCCCTACCGAACTATCACCACGACCGCGAAATGCTTATGGACGGCAGGACTCATCGTCGCGGAGCAGTTCGAGACCTGACCGCTCCCCCGAAAGATTGGCGGAAACGAACAAGGAAACGGTGCTGGCCCCGCCAGCGCCAAACTATAGACACAACCGCAATTCAACCATGTTTTCTGCTGATCTCAGCGGGGGGGATGCTGAGGACTTCTTCATTCCCGTCGCGCTTGACCAGAGTCCCGCGCCGTCCATCACGCCTCAGTCCACGGCAGACACAATTTCAGACACGAGCCGTAAAAACAAAGATTATTTTGGCTCGGCCAGGTCAAACGCTGTCCAGCCAGACAAGAAGGAATCGACGGCGCCAACACCCCACATTGCATTGATGGCGCAGATGGCCCAAGAGAGGCAGCCGTCGTCTGACTATGAAAGTCCTCAACAGGAGCGGCTCCCACCCCGGAAGCTCTCTCGAGCGGCCGATGTGATTGGTAACACAAAACCGGCCCATATCGCTAGCATCTTGGCCGAAGTCTACAATCAGCAGCCCAACAACGAGGACTTCAAGCTGCAGAATGTACCCAAAAGCAAGAGGCTTGTGGGTAACCGGAGCGAATCTCAAGCAAGCAACAGCATCGAGAATGGAACTACGCCACGGAACAAGGAGAGTCCTGAGCCCCCTTTAACTATGAGTCCAGACAGGATCATGACCCCTAGGTCCTCTCAGGATTCTCGTCCTAGGGATCCCATGAGCGATGAGATACGGCCGTCCAGCGACTCTGTAACCTCGCGCTCAGAAGTCTCGAACGCTGGGCGATCCATTCCACGGAAAGAGGTCCCGCCTCCTGTATCCAGAAACTGTACGTCCCCGTTCCAGTCCTGCGTGATTGTATCAGCTCTGTTTACTGACGTATTGCAAGTAGCCGATGGCAAACCTCTGCCGGTTCCTGGGTCGAACAGTTCCGAGGGTCCTGCTCTCCCGATCCGTCCCCCGCCGCCTGAGGCGAAGCTTAGTAACACGTATATGCAACCTCGCGCACCGCCTTTGCCTCCCACTCAGGCCCAGACCCCCAAAAACCAGTCGACAACAAGTGGTGAAGTCCAGGAGCTGAAACCATCCCCCAAGCTACCTAGGTGGAGCTCTGGGGTCGAGTTCAGCATGGATGAGGATATGGCCAGGATATTGGGAACAGATGAGGGCTCATCGTCAATCCTCCGCCGGGTCTCAAACGCAGTACGACATGGACGGAACAGCAGTGGTGAAACAGGCGCTACTCCTGGCAGGATTTCTCACAGTAGGAGCGTGAGCGAAACCACTCGAGGAACTACTTCGCCCCGTTGGCCGAGAACTCCGATTGTTGAGGACTACTCCGCCGGTAATATCAACGATATAACGAGTCCGTTGTCTTTGGCTAGTACGACACAGGATGATCCAGCCTATCTGAAGCGGCAACTCAGAAGCTCCGAGCAGCGGGTGGCAGAGCTGGAGCGACAGTTCAACACGGAAAAGGATCTTAAGAGTCTTAACAAGAAGTTGATCGAGAAGAGGAAGACAGTTTCGGTGCTTGATACTCAGACTGAGATCATGATCAGGCAGCTTGAGGTCTTGGCCGGGTATGTTGAGCGTGCAAAGAAGACTAACGAGTCGTTTGACGCTCGCGAGTTGGAGGAGTCCGCAATCAAGGAGTTTGTCCAAAAGCTAGAACGTCTCAAGCACAACATGACCTCTGCGATCGAGCAACTCATCGCGGAGAGAGACGATTTGGTGGAGGAGAAAAACCAAGCCATTGCCGACCGCGATCGCGCTCTGCTCGAGTTTGAGCAGCTGTCTTCCAAGAACGCTCAGTTGGCCGATATGAACAATGATCTCACTCACCAGATTCAGGAGAGATTCAAGCAGCAGATCAATAACGGCGAGCTCAAGTCACCCAATGGTTTGGGTATTTACGGCCACACCAAGGGTGCTTCACTCAACATGGACGCCGCGAGCTTACAGACAGCTACGACTATGGTTGGTCCTGATATGGAAGATCAGCTTGTGGAAGGCCCTACCGTGGTGAACATCCGCAAGGGCCAGGTCAAGAAGTTCAACTGGAAGAAGGGCTCCAGCAAGGTGGCGCACAATATCTCGAAGGGTATCCGTGGTGCAGCAGGCGCATTCCAAGGACAGGAAGGAACCCAGAGGCAGCAGCAGCAGCAGCAGCAGCAGCAGCAGCAGGGCTCCTTGAACGGAGACAACATTGGTCTTCCTTATGCCATGACAGTTGCCCAGGTTGAGGCTCCGGTCACTGTCGTTCCCCCACCAGCCAACACCATCAAACCTGTGATGGTTGATAACGCGCGGCAAGGTGGAGGAGGTGGTGGTGGAGGGTTTGGTTTCTTCGGTGGCAAAAAGCCGAACGCGCAGCAAAAGTCGATGTCGGTGACCAATATCTCTACCCCTGCGGTTGCAGAAGCCCCCACTACTCTCTTCGGTTCCGACCTGATTGAGCGGACTGAACATGAACGCCGTCAGATACCAAGCGTGGTCACGCGCTGTATCGAGGAGGTTGAGCTTCGTGGTATGGATGTCGAGGGAATCTACAGGAAAACCGGAGGCAACTCTCAAATCAAGATGATTCAAGAGGGCTTTGAGAAGCAGCAAGATTTCGACATTTCCGACCCGGAGATCGATATTACTGCTGTGACGAGTGTCCTTAAACAGTACTTCCGCAAGCTCCCCAACCCCTTGCTGACGTTCGAGGTGTATGAAAGGGTCTTGGAGTCCAATAGTAAGTCCATCCCCAATTGACGGGTGTAGACGGATGCTCACCAGCTTTTTCCACAGATATTCAAGACGTAGAGGAGAAATGCGCTCACCTGAAGAAAACGGTCAACATGCTTCCACCAAAGCACCGCGACTGTCTCGAGTTCCTCATGTTTCATCTTGCTCGAGTAGCGAGCAGAGAACGCGAGAATTTGGTAAGTCTGCCGTTCCAATGGTCTCTTTTCCCTGTACTCGGGAAATTCGGCTGACTGGCTCTCATCAGATGTCACCCAAAAACTTGGCTGTGGTGTTTGCGCCCACCATCATGAGAGATCACAGTCTCGAGAAAGAAATGACAGACATGCACGCCAAGAACAATGCCGTGCAGTTCCTGATCGAGAACAGTGCGCTCATCTTTGAGGAATAAGGAGTTAGCGAGCGCGTGAGCGCGGTGCGGGCGAACTGAAGATGGACGGGAGAGTATCCTTAACCACCGAATGACCTACACGTGGTTTGTATATACTGATGAAATATTTTGGTTTTTCCCGCAAGCTTGGCCGATGCGACTAGCCGATGCGCTTGTCGAAGCATGGAAGTTGCACAAGGACTCAATTGGGCGTTGTTTTTCACTTCTCGTGGAAGGCTCGTAGGGCCTCTCCGCACCATGTCTTGCCCAGTTCACACTTTGGGGCTTTCTTGCTCTTTGGTGATCTGAATATTTTGGCCAGAAGAAAAATGAAAAATGGTGTGATGACTTGGTTGAAGAAGGACAAGGGTGGTCTGCAGTGATTTTGCGTGTGCCCTATGTGGGCTGGGAAAGGGTCGGTCTAATATTCTACAGTTGGATTGGATTTAAGTCTAATATGAGTTGATCAGGAAAATGGCACAACCCATTGCTCTCTGGGTCAGATGGGACAAATTTTCCCATGATTTTGGGGGGGTGGGGGGGCAGTTCACAACTGTCCGTAAAACCAGCTCTGTGATTACCCTCTTATATTCGAGTATGGTTATCGATTGATCCCTTCGTATGCATTTCGTAATTGTGATTTCCCTTGAGCACACAAATATGATCTGGAAAGTCGGGTGCGGGACGTCGCGGCTCGGTCAGATATGTATTGTCAATCTCGTGTCAGTGGTCAACTGTCCTCATGGCCGCTTCAGGGAATGGTAACTTGTACAGTCTACAAGCAGCTATTTAAATATTTTGACTGTCCTTTCTCTTCGTGACATTATAAAAGCATTTCCTGTTCTTCCTCCCTTTCTTCAGCCGGGTATCATGTCTTTCACGGACGCAACAACTTTGTCAGGCATTCCCACCCAACATCCACGCAAACCTAACGTGAGTGCAGAAATTCACACCCAACAAACCAACAAGTCCAGCCCTGGCTCGCCCCTCCAACCCACTTTCGAGCACATAGCCAGCCACCCTCCCTCTTCCCCCGGGTGCCACTGACTGTGTTCATTGTCCAACAATCCTCTTGACCTTATCCAACAACAAATTTCCCTGCCTTCCAAGCTTCATCTTCCCATCCCTCGCTCCCGGCTGCCTCGCCTTGGCCATCTGCTTGCGATACTTGTCTCTTTCAGCGATACGCTGGCGCTTTTCCTCCTCGCGCCGCGCAATCTCGGCCGCCCGCGCTTCCGCCTGCTTCTTCTTCTTCTCGGCGAGCGCTAGCTCCTTTTCGTAGTAGTTCGGTTTGCGGTGGCGTTTGGGAAGGCGCGAGGGGTGCATGTTTGGGTCCATGGGTGGGGGAACGTAAACTCCGTCATCGTCTTCTTGGGTGGTAGTTGTGGTTATTGTTGTCGTTGTTGTCCGTTGGACCTCTTTTTGTTCTTCTCCTCCGTTGGCATCCCCTTCATTCTCGTTGTGCGATTCTTCGCTAGGTTTCTGTTGTTCGGCTCTAGCTGCTTTGGCAGCGGCGCCTTTCTCGAGGAGGATTTGCCGCGAAGGGTGGATTGGCGCGGGGGCGTCTATATCTCCCTCTACCTCGTTGTCGTTTTTGTAGTTGCTGTTGTTGTTGTTGTCGTCCTCCTCGGAGACGTGGGCATCTAGAACGGAACCGACGGGGACACTGGAGGCAGCTGGGGCTCCGGCTTCTCTCTGGGCTTTGATTTTGGCGTATTGCTTCTTGACTTTAGCCTTGGTGATGAGCTCCTTCTTGATCTTGGTGACTGGTTGATTGAAACTTTCATGTTAGCATGTATATGGGCGAAGCAAGATTCTCTTGGAATACGCAAAGTGGTGATTACCTTTGCGCTTCCACGCTCCATCTGGGAGGTTCTCTGGGCCAACACGGAAGCCATGCTTGGCCTTTTTCTTATCTGGAGCGCCGGTTGTCGGGCCCTCGTCAAGGGCTCTTTTGGGTGCCATGTTGTTGATTGTGAAAGTTTGATTGTTGGGAATTGGAGAGTGCAAGGGCCGACGTTATTTAGTCTGGGATAGTTGACGAGCAATGAGATGGCAATTAGATGATGCTGATTTCGAGTGTTGCTTGTACGTTTGGAGGAAGCTTGGTTGTCACGGTTTCTTTTTTTTTTTTTTTTTTTTCTTTTTTTTTTTTTTTTTTTTTTTTTTTTTTTTTTTTTTCCCTCCTGGGCAGTTTAACCACTGCACTACACTAGTCTACAAGATACAAATATACTGATAAGCTGCCCCTGACAGGTCGTTATCGCTACGGGCGGGAGACACTGGCAGAAGAACTGTCTAGAGCTACCTACCTCGAGGCGGTCAGTTGGCTGTGGGGTTAATGGCAGGGGCTACTGGACTAATTACCTACCTACACTAACCTCCAGATGACGCGGAATTTGGCCAGTACATGTTGCATCATCGAGGTCAGAACTACCTAAGTCCAGGAACACCTCGATCGGATGCGTCGGTACCGCACAACGGTTAATCACCAAAACCTTGGACGGCGGACCTAAAAAATAGAACGGGTTAATTGAATCCTCAGAGGCAATGTAAGATAGATGGGAGTGAACAAATTAATCACCATGGGTGTCAATGCCTAACTGACAGGTACGTGATCACATCAAAATCATCCCGTTTTTACTGCGCAAGCCGCCGTGTACCTTTACGGGTAAGTAGAGGTACTACCATATGAGGGGTACCGTATCCACTCCGCTTGTTAAACCACATCGGGCTTCAAAGTTCCCAACTGCAAGCCAAAGCCCATCTCTTGAATCCCTCGCTCAATCCACCTTTTGTTGCTTCTTCGATGAGTTGAAGCTCATTGTTTGGCAGAGGCACACAACATGCCCGATCCGGTTCATATGGATACCTGACCTACAAACACGTCTCGACCTCAACCGCAAGGAGTCCGGCGCAGATCTCTAGCTCCACTCCAGGTGATTACATATGCGGAAAAGGCATAACTACATGTTCACCCGGCTCGGTCCCGCCTGCCTTACTGCATGCATATCGAACTCTACGTACACTACCACAGCCAACACCTCGTCACCGGTTGCAACAGACTGGGGCCATGCCGTGACTCGGAGCATCACTCCCATTGCTCTTTTCCAGTCCATTAATTTCAGAGCTCTTCGAGTTTCAGAAGAGACGCTTGCCCAATTCCCACAACCCGCCAAATACATACATAGGCCTGGCGCAAGTCTGTATTATCGACGTCTACATGCCATGACCTGGAGGTTCTTTGTGTCTGATCTACCTTTCTTTGTGAATCATAAACATATCGTCCGATCAAATCGATTTGCTCAATTGTACCAAATAGCACCCTCACAGCTCTAGCAAAGTGCTGTGATGCTTGATTCGAGTTCCGGACCCATCCAGCTTCGACGACCTTCCGACTATGATGATATTTGCGCTCTTCTTCTCCGCCACCGCGATTTAATCAACACACGGTCCAGGTCTTGTGCATGTCCGGACTGATCCTGCTATCTCCCCTATACGTCTTGGATTAACGAACTTCCTCCACTCCCCCGAATTTTCCGGCCCAGCAAACTCCCAACACAGCTCATTGTTCATGGTTGGAATCATGGAAATTGTTGCAATATAGACTGCCTAAGATCCGAGCTGCTTCAACTCTTTGATCGGCGCGGAATTTAGTTCTTCAAAGAGCACAGACGCCCTTCACCGCATTTTGGCTTTTCTTTGAATCGCATAGTATCACTTCATGATGCCCTTTTCCCACAACCTGTCAAATCAGGGCCGTCTGGCTCACGTCTCTCACGCGGAGATGCCGGAGCCCACTGATCGTATACAGTCCGATCCTATGACGGCCTCCCCAAAGTCATTGCCTTGCCGTGTCTCTGAGGAGAGCATCAGGACTGAATTTTGCGAGGGACCAGTCGACAGCCCGTATAGCCCAGCCACTCCTGAGAGGAAGCTCCCCAGTGCCTTGACCTACGATCGAGCTGAGCTCATGCATCTCTTAAAGAGGACAGAAAGTCCAAATTGGGTGCCCGGTCGCCATGTACGTTTCTATATCTAAGTTTGGCTGTTATACCCTCTTGCCCTACTGACATGCTGACATGCTTGTAGCTTGAGTCACGGCTTTATGAAGACGAAGTACAGCCATCCCAACAGACACCTCGAACGTTAATTTTAAACGGGTCATGCTTGCTTTCCCCACCTGCAACTGCTCAAGAGAAGCAAGACGGTAATTGGAGCCAATTTGACGTAAACACTGCTGGACAGCTCGAGTCGGGGCTTGACATAGAACGCCCACGCTCTGCCCTTCACAGCGGAGATTTTACGCCAGACAATCAAACTTCCGAGGGACACGACGGACAAGACTCTTCTCAACCACGGAAATTCCATGACTTCGGGAACTTCAAAGACTCATGGACCTCCAGAGAGCCTACGCCGTGGCCCTTTGCACGGAAGGCAATGGAGTATAGAAAGGAGGCCTTTGGTTCACCCTCTTCCTCGGTTTCTTCATCTCTCTCCACAAATTTTGCTTATAAACTCCCCACCAGTCCTTTAGTACATACAGAAAGCCGCGAGGATATTGAGTCGGAGACATCTTCGGACGGGATTATATCCGGATCCCCCAGTTTGCGAAGGCATACAATGAACTGGGCTCAAGGTTGTCCTCTGAGCCACGGAGGAATGTTAAGGCATACACCGCCACACAGGGACCGTACGCTTCCGTGCCAAGCACATCAACCTCGCCGTTCATTCGCGTCGCTCTCCGGCCTTTCGATACCAAGCTCTTCCCCTCAAACGCCTTCCATGTGTCGGTCAAGGCGTCAATCTCACAGCTCTGAAGGTTCTCCCTTACAGCATGCATCTATGGTTGGATCTTATGAAGAAAGTATTCTCAGGGGACGAATGTCAACAACGCCTTCCAAACCCTTGGAGTTCATGGCGCAAATCGGCGTCCTAGGTATCGGGAAATGCAGACCGAATTTGCGTTGCCCAGCTCACGTCACTCTACCATTTTCAGCTGTCTTTTATCGTTATTCCAGTACTGTTCATGGCAGGAGTAGAGGGGACGATGGACCGAGTCCCTACGTGGGCCAAATCGACTTAGAGAACGGATTGCCAAATCCAGAGGAATTGCAACGGTCCAAGCGAAAACAAGAATCAAGGCAAGCCGGACAAAAATCACCTAATGGCGACCGCATTGCTCATGATATCGGGGACGAAGCTTTAGGGGGCGATGGTCAGAGATTCGAAAAGAACAAGAAAACGTCACGATCTCACAAATCGCCTCCTGGAGGCTCGTACCGCATTCCAGAGAAGGGACAACTCCAAATCGTCATCAAAAACCAGAACAAAACAGCTGTCAAACTCTTTCTGGTTCCATATGATTTGACAGGCATGGAAGCGGGCACAAAGACGTTCATCCGCCAGCGGAGTTACTCTGCGGGACCCATCATTGACGGCCTTGAGAGTACAGTGCCGGACGGCCCTCCTATTCTTCGATATTTGATCCATCTCCATATTTGCAGCCCGTCAAAAGGTCGTTTTTATTTGTACAAGGACATCAGGGTCGTGTTTGCCAATCGGGTCCCAGACGGCACCGAGAAGCTTCGTAATGAAGTCACGTACCCAGAGCCGCGGTACATGCCATACAGAACATTGCGAACAAGCAACTTATCGTCTACTCCAACAAATAACTCTGTTGCTCCAAAACCGTCACAGCATGCTCCGGGTTTGGCTGCCGACAGACAGGATGAGAACCAGTCCGACACTCGTCAACCAAGTCAAGACGCAGAATATCTCAATACTTGTCTCCATTTCCCCCGACCCACAGCCATGGCAGCCGGTAGTGATGCCATGACCGGACTAGCGCTGACGGGACCTCCAGCTCTGTTGGGTAGATACGACAAGCTCAACAGGGGAGACGTTGGATATGGCGGTAATCCTTTTGGCTACGTTACAGACGGGCGCCCTGGGTCAGCAGAGAGTCTTCTTTCAAAGCGGCTTCGGTCATTGGGTGTACAGAGTCTCGTGACGGATGATGGTGTAGAAGATGTGGTCAATGGACCGATCAGCACGACAAGGGAATGACTGGAGAACAGAAGCCTAAATAGTTTCTGGAATTCCCGATTTTGGAAAACCCATCGTATCGGAATGGAAAGGCCGTAGGGCACTCCCGCTGCATGTAGTGTACTGTTGGATGAGCTCGGATGAACTGGGTTTCACGAGATGCCGCTGTACCTACCCGAGTGCACTTAATGTCATGTAAATCTGAACTACACACGGTAAATGTACATGAATGTAGGTACCCCTGACCAATGACGAGACCAGGTGGGGTGAATTGAACCCTGGTGGCTCTTCAAGCTGCGACCCTGATCACTCTGGTGGAGTAGTGAAACCATTAACGCTCCACTTTAGTCGCGATTGGCAGGCGGTAAATCACCGCAGAACATGCAAGCGGTAGGAAATTCCCAGAAAGTTCACGAGGAAAGCTTCAAATCCAACCAGTCGATCACGAAACCGAAACATACCCAACTTCCGACTTCGAAAGGAGTCCGTGATTCTTCAGAATGGGGAAACGACAGTTAAGAGGTGCAGAAAATGGGGACGGGCCGCGCAAGAGGCAACGCGTCGTCCACGAGGCTCCGACGTCCGAGGTGATACACACCAGTCGCCAATTGAGGCAGCTCCTCGCGTTTGATCCAGATCTTGGGCGTTCGAGACATGGTGAGGATACTCATGATCACCCAATCCCATGATTACTCGCAAGCGCTAACTCTATGCAGGGCTCCAATCATTCAAGCTCCTTCTCGATTCTTTACTATCCCGCGATGACGATACCGACAGTGCTGAGAAACGCCAACAGCATGAACTACGCTTTACGATCGTCAAGGAATATTTACAGTCCACGAAACCGACTGAGGACGACGAAAACTCCACATACCTCCCCGATATCATGCAAACATGGAGTCACGCCGGCCAAGTCAACAACGAGAACCTCCTTTCTGCTGTACCGGTCGTCCTCGCGCTGCTTCTAAAACTGCTGTCACAAAGCCTTGAGCTTACGCCAATCGGATTGGGCATTTGCAGAACCTTGTTGCAAAAACGTCAGCAAGAATTGATATCCCGCAGCTTGTCGGCCGACAAAGGAAAAGCTTTCATTATCTCGCCCACCCTGCGTATGCTCAGGGAGGCGGTATGCTTCGATGGGGGTGCTATTGCTCGGCCAATGTTCCGCGCTAGAATGTCGATGCTCAAGTCATTGGCACGAAACATGGGGATTGTTCACATCGGCGAGGAACCTGAGGACATCAAGAAGCCTTCTCCACGCACAAATGCTGTCCAATTCTTCCTGAGCGCCCTCAAATACTTGCATCCCGAAGCCAAAAAGGAGCTGCTTGCGCAAAGGGACGTCGTTACTGCCCTCACAAGAGATATCAAGCAAGATCTGCCTTACCTGGTGCTAGATCTTCTCAATGGGTTAAGAGACTATGTCCTACTTGACAGCAAGGTTCCTCGGGAGGCCAAATCCAATCTGCTCAGTTCCACTACATTGATCAAGATATCGGGTCTATACTACTACCGTCAAGCTAACGACGATCTCCCGTCTATACCAGACGCCGCCCATGACTTCCTCATGACCGCGTGCGCCAACCCATCATGTGGTGTTCTCAGACAGGATACCGGACTCTATCCCAGAGAAGCGGATCCGAACGCGGCTATCCCCAGCGCGGATCTTGAAGAGCTCGGGCTGGAAGCTATTGTGTGGATGAACAAGTTCAAAACAGAGGTTCCCGTCCGCAACTTTGTTCTGTCAAACTTGCTCCAAAATCTTCGCCCATGGTCAAGCGTAAAACAGAGTGAGCTGATCACTTCGATCTTCAAGGTTGCGCCCGAGCTGATTGCCGACTTCTTCATCAAGAACAAATCATTTACCTTCGAACCCAAGCTGTCTGCGACATGGATTGGATATGCAGCATTTTTGTTCAATACGGTAGCGCTGCCGTTGCCTGAGTACTTTTGCCGTGGGTCTGGCTATGCCGAACTACCTCCCCCGACATCCATCGTCATGGACAACATCCTTCCTCTTCCCCTGAACCAGAAAGCACTCAGCCGCTGCTTAACAAACAAATCCAGGATGATCTCCTTCTTTGCGACCCGAATACTCATTCTGGCGGTGCAGAAGCTCGATACAGCTGTTAAAATGCACCAAGACCCAGCTCACAGCTCAAAGTTTCACAATAACCAAGCGCTCTGGACAGAAGCAGCCCGCCGGTTAATTGACGAATTCTGCCAAAGGAGTCCAGGCATCAAGGAGATGATCAACTCGTACAGATCTATCCCAGAAGACGATATCTTGCACCGTGAGGCTGCCAGTCAACTATTGCGCTTGTACTACGAGGTGATCCCGCAGGTTGCGCTTATGGCCAAGTTCGACGTCGCCCCATTACTAGAGACAGCGCTCAGAAGATTGTCCAAGCAGAAACAACAGAAGGAGACTCGCTCAGAAGAGGTCGGTGAGGATGATCCTCGTGACTTTGCGCTAAGCCTAAAAGAACTGGAGAATCTCCTGGCGATTGCAGGATACTCGCCAGGTATGAGGTGGTTTACGGCGACAGAGCAGCTTACTCTCTCACCGTTTTTAACCCTGCTGAAGGTCTATGTCGAGGCACCCCATGGCGTTTCATTGGCACCGGTGCGGCAAGTTCTCGACTTCGTAGCGGTGGAGCAGCAGGTCGTTCCGGCAAAGGATAAGGGGCATCCGGGAATTTCTGTTCTTCTCGAGACTCTCAAGGAGCTCATGGCGTCGTCTCCTTCATCACTTGCTGTATTGTGGCCTTTCTTGGATAAGTGCCTCACTCGCTGTACCACCGCACCGGTCAAGTATCTCGAAATGCTGCAAGATCTAGGACCCAAGGATGCAGAGGACGAGGTACGTACTGTCAACCCGTTGGTTGCTGCTATTATCGAACAACTGCCTTTTGCTGCCAAGGCAGCGGACTCCAAGAGTACACTTGATGGACTCGGCCGTTTCTTGCCAAAGTTCCTCGGGTACTCGGCAGCTGCTGGAGAGAGCAAGCCTTTGCTTGAGGCTGCGCTTGCAGTCATGTCTGACTCTTTTGCCAAGGGTCTAGGGAAATCATTGGCTGTGCCCAAAAAACACCCATTTAAGCAAGCAGGAGTTGGGAAGTCAATCCAAGCCAAGCAAGACAGGAACAATACAGCAGCGAATGGGGATAAACCGGAGTCTGGTGATGACATCGCCGCCTTGGACAGCGAGCAGTTGGAGCGTGTTCTCGATGTTCCAGACAACCTGGCCACCGATAACTCAGCACTTGTCAAATGGCAATCCAAGTCAGTGGACGAGCTTGTGGACGAAGGGTACGCCATTTCCCTCATCAGCCTGCTTGCCTCTGAGCACGCCAGTATTAGGAAGGAAGCACTCGTCAACATCCTCAAAATGGCATCCAAGGTCCAGCAATCCGAGTACGAGGAAAAGGAGCAGATCTGGTTGTTGTTGTCAGAGCTCGCCGAAACCGCCAGGGTGGCAGCCGCAAGTCAGGCCATCAATGCAGTGGCGCCGCTCCCGAGCACCATCGTTGCTTTCGCTTGCCATGCCGTCAACGTCTTGCGTGACCCGACACACAGCCTCTATCCCAAGATCAACTCCTTCCTCACAAGGGGGCCTTTCTGGAGCGTGGACAGAGTGCCACTGGCGGATGAAGTCCTGACCGAGGAACCCGCGGTTGGCGATTCGTACTATTCGCAGCTCAACTGGCTACTGGCATATCTGCTGGACGGCCTTAGAACATCCAAGGACTTGGAATTGTTCCACAAGAAGAGGGCAAAGGGCCCGCTGTTTGAGCGGTTGTTGGCGGTAGCAGGAAACCCATACATGAGGACGCCGCTGCGAATGCAGGTCCTAAGGATACTGTACCGAGCATCCAAGATCGAAGGAGGCAGCACAACGCTTGTCACAAGGTTCGGCGTAGTTAGTTGGCTAGAGGAGCTGCTGAAGATGAAGAAGAGCATGTCCGCAACGCAGAGTCAAGGTGGAGCAGGCACTGTTGTCAGCTCCGAGGACGAGGTTGCGGCATATAAGGGTCTGTTGAAGCGGATTTGGGAAACTTGTGATAAGGGAAGGGTTGAGGGGTGGAGTAAAGGAGGTGTCGAGAGCGTGATTGTCTAGAGCACTCGGAAAGAGGGATCAAGTGGAATCACAGGGGTTGATTGTGCACTCTGGAGTTTGAACAAATTTCAGGAAATTTCGGGTCAATGGCGTGAACATTCGATTTTTGCTTTCAGATCTTGCTGAGATGCGTAGTGTAGATGTAGATATCCTTGATTGTATACGATGCGGAGTCGTACGTAACAATGCTGTAAAAGGAGAAGTAAAGGGGTTAATGATCACGATGGGATCCCAGTCTAGGAAGAGCAGGACTCTAAATGACGACAGCTGGCAGCAGCGACATCGGCGTCCACTTTGTACCATTCTAGCGATGCAAAGGCTGGACTACAAGGCCGGCGATAGACAAGGTTGTTAGTGTATGCTAAGGAGTGGTGAACACACACATCTTGCACGGGGAACGGCGCTGGGCCGTGAAGCTCACAAAAGAGTCGACAAAAATGATTTGACCCGAATCGTAACTTCCGTGGACGGCGATTGTGTATGGAAGAACGGAATAGCAGCGTGACAGGCTCACAACGAGGTTTCGGATGGTGAAGTGGCATCACTAAAAGCGGTCGGTCCTAGATCCATCTCCAAGTGGAGGATGTTGTGCGGCGGCGATGGGAGGTGACCCCCGTCCTGATGAGTTGAAACTTCAGCAGCTAAAGAAGGAGGGGACCTACCTCTAGTCCAACCTGGGCGGGCTATGGCGGGCAGCCGAGCGGCCAGTGGACAGGCCCAGCCAGCTGCTTGCCCGTTCCAGTTTCGCCAGGAAACACCACCGTCCTCCACCTCCACCTCCGTGCTTTCCTTCGCACCTCCCAGTCGGTCTCGTCCAGCCCGTCCTTGCCCTGAACCCCCCATCTGGTTCTGTGCTGTCCCCATTCCAGTTTTACCACACTTCGTTGTGACTTGCCTCTCCATTGTCATTCACGCCCCCTTCTCCTCTGCATCGATCGCAACCTGAACCTGAAGCAAAAAAAAAAAAAAAAAGAGAAAACGGCGTCTACTATTTTAGCCACCGGCCCTCCAGAACAGTACTATCACCTGTCGACAACACTACCGTCATCTGCGGCGCACCCGCAAATTGAAGCATCATTTTCAATCGCCGCATTGCTCCTGCCAGTCTCACTCTCCTCGCAGTCTTTGTTGACACACCAGCAGACGTAGCCGAAGCAGTGAAGCCGTTCGGCGAGCAGCCAGCTGCAGCCTCCATCATCCATCTCACCCCCTCTATCCACCTTTGTCCTCGTGCACAGTCTGCACAAACCTTTGCCTACCGACCCGTCTTCTGCGCAACATACCCCTCGACCCGACTTGAGCTGTCGCCGCGCCGGTTCCCTCGACGAATAATTATTACTGGATTGCGGCATTGCGCCGCTAGGACACCCGCCTCCTCCTCTTTGTCACCGACTTGTTGTTGTTGTTGTTGTTGTTGTTGTTCTTCCCCTTGCCACCTGCAGGTGCTGGTCAAGTTGCCATCTGCAGTCGATGGTCTTTGCATAATATAAAACCACAATACCATGGCAGCAGTGCAATACTCAGCAGAATTTCTGCTGTATCTACGGCAGTCGCCATTATGCGTCAAGCCTCTCGGACTCCCTCCCGCCGAGGAGTGGATGGGGTATGTTCATCTTTTAACTCGGCCAGGCGATGGGTACACATGAATAGTCACGCATCATACAAGTGTGCTCTACTAGATATTCCGTGACACTTTGGCTAATCCTTCATAGACCGCCTCCAGAGACAGGCCGTAATAGCCAGGCCAAGACCACCAATGACCGCATCAAAGGCGGGGACAGTTTTCTTCTGAACCAAGAAAATAGACGTCCAACGCTGGATCGTAACGGTTCACGCAACACAACAAGTACGCTCTCTCTCTCTCTCTCTCTCCGCAAACATGTGATTTCACCATGGATCTCTTGCTGACCCTAGCAGATCCGGAGGACATAATTCTTGGACCTCCTAGAACAAGCTTCGCATCCGCCACAACTTTGCGCAACAATAGAACCTCCGACGCTGATAAGGGCCTGAAAGATAACGACCGGCAGGATCGCACGGATCGATTCAACTTCCGCGCTCGCAACATTGACTCAGAAAGTACCAGTGATCGATTTGGTAATGGGCGGAACAGCGCATTTCGCCGCCGTGGGGACGATCAAGACAGGGACAGCGAAGGCTGGACTCCGGTCAAGCCTCGTAAGAGCTTTGGTACTGAGGGTGCTGAGCGATTCCAGGGTCGCATGGGCGCTGCCGGAGAGCGTTTTGGCGGCTCCCGCGATACCCAAAGTAAAGACGTTTCAGATCGTCGTAACCGCGCCCAGGACATCCGAGACAAAGACGGCGAAGACATTGATACACCTCGCAGGAACGGCTTGTCAAGAGGCAAGACCGATTCGTGGTTCAACAAGGAGAACACGAACAGCAGCGACAACAATGGCGCTTCTCTCTCTGTCAGGGAACGCATTGACAGGTCCAAGAGCTGGCGTGATCGCGAACCCGAAGATCGGCAGAACGACAGATATAGCGACCGAGCTGGTGGGTATGGCGGAGGGAGATATGATCGTGACCGTGACCAGCGCGCTGAGCGCGACCCTGAATGGCTCGACGAACCCGTTGAGCATAAGAGCCAGGGCCATACGGCAGAAGATTTCAAGAAGTTCATGGAAAGTATGAAGAGCAAACATGGCGGCGGGCCAAAGGCCGAAGAGAAGGCCCCTGCGCCTTTGCAAACCAATCTGCCCGAGCCCTCATTCGAGGCAGAGAAGGTGTTGTCTGCACCTGCTCTCGAAACCGGACCAGACAAGTTCTTTGCAGCCTACGGCGGTAGCCTTCAGGTCAGCACCCCCACTGCCGAGAAGGAAGCTAGCAAGCCTACATCTGGCAAAGGGTCGCGATTTATGGCTTTTCTCACTCCTCAGGAAGGAGCAAAGACAGAGCCATCTACTCCCGCTGCTACTGCTCCCCCGAGCGGACAGCCCAACGAAGGACCTCAGCAGAATGAGGCCGAGAAAGAGGCCTTTAATCTTCTTATCCAAAAGCTTCAGAAGAGCGGGATGGGAGGGCCATCGGGGTCATCTGGACAGGCAACCAATCCTATGGCTCAGCTCTTCGGTAGCTTTTCGCAGCCGACTCATCTTGCGGATTCACAACCTAAAAGCCAAGTCGCTTCCCCAGAACCGTTCCAGCAGTATGGTGGAGAGCGCCGTGATGACCCTCGCTTCCGCGCACCCCCACCGAACCCCTTACGCGACATTCTCTCCCCTCGTTCTATGGCTCCGCCCACTCAGCCGCCTCCCATGACAAGGCCCGAGCAAGCATTGCACGATATTCTTGCCCAACGCCACGCTATGCCGAACCATGGCAACAACCGGGGCGCACAGAACCCTATGGTTAATAACCAGACGGAATTCCTCATGAGGTTGATGCAGAATCACAAGGAAGTGCCTGAACCGCCCCGGCAGGAACAACTCCTGGTCCGGATGCCGCAGCCCACCAAGCAGGTCAATATCCCCGATCTTTCTGAGCGTGAAGCCGAATATCAGCGAGAGCGTAGCGTTGCGCAGCGGCAGCAGCAACAACAGCAACAGCAACAGCAACAGATCAGAGGCCCGGCTCCTCCTGGCTTCTTCAGTGACCAGTTTCACCCCTCAGATGTTGACAATCGTCCCCCTCAGCCGCCGACGCAGATGCCAACACAGATTCTCCAGCGGCCTCCTCCCCCTGGTCTAGATCATCACATGCTTCCTTTCCCATTGGGTGCTGGCGGTGCCGGTAACCCTGGAAGCGGAGTGGGTGGCCAGCCGATGGGTCCGCCCCAGAGGCCCATGATTCCTCCACCCGGTCTTGTTAATGGACCCCGTAACGGACCGATGCCGGGTATGTTCCCCATGAACTTCCCGCCTCCTGGTGGAGCGTTCCCGCCTGGACCTCCCCCGGATGGCCTGGTTGGACCCCCGCCTCCTAGAGGGATGCAGCCTCCCCCCGGCTTTTTTGGTGGTGGACCCCCACCCGGCTTCATGGGACCTCCCCCTCCCGGAATGGGTGGCTTCCAGGGACCAGACGGCCCTGCTGGATTTGGTGGTGCGGGTGGCCTCCCCTTCCCGGTTGATCGGCGCGGTATGCTCCCTCCTGGATACCGGGGGCCTTAGGATGGACAATGGAGGGAAATGCAGTCGGTCTAGTCACTATGTGAGAGGGAGAGCGGTAACTACGAGTATGTGAGAACCAGGGTGTTCGGCGTGAAAGTATAAAGATCGTGACGGCGGAGCGTAGCAGACTATCTGGGTAGTCTCGCCTCCCTCAATATAACGAGTCATTCGGCGCAATACATTCTTGTGCTTGTTCAGTGTCGTAATTCGGTTATGCAAGCTCCATGCTTTGTTTTGCGATCACACAGCTTTCTAAGGCAGGCTTTATGGTGATTGCAAGCGCATCCGCGACGGAGTTCCGTTAACGTAGCTTTACACCTGTCGCCTAATGTATCTAATGAGAACGCTCGGAAATTCGGTAGGAATGTATATAAGGTTCTGCGCGGATATCTACCATGAAATGGGCTTTGAAGCGACCTAGTGTGATACGCTTGATTATTGTGTCAAAGCCTTGCATTCAATTCAAGCGCATGATCCTGACAACGTCACTGTCTTCATAAGATAAGGTCTTCTCTACGTCTAACTTCTAATGCGTTCGAATGCTGCGTTTCTATAATTATCTTATTGCAATGCTTTCATCTCGCTGACTGCCTCGTTGCAAGGTGTGGTTGCGTGGTACGCACATCAGTTGCCGCAAGCAGATTTGTGACGCTACACGACTATATGTAGTCGGAAATCAAACCTCCCACCAACCAGCTACGACACTTGATCAACAGGTGTACATCTTCCGTAGTATAGTGGTCAGTATGTGAGCTTGTCAAGCTTGAACATCAGTTCGATTCGCTCGAGACCCGGGTTCAATTCCCGGCGGGAGAGACCAAGTAATTTTTTGCTTTTTTTGCATCTTCACACCTTGTTTGTTCTATTGTCTTTCCATGTCCGATTCTATGATCATCTGCTTTCCTTCTTCTTGATCATGTAGTTTATCATCTTTCTTTGTTATTGTCTCTTTGTTCTCTTTTTATTTTCTTATTTTCTCTTTTTACTTGTACTAATCGGCTTACGTGCAATGAGCAGCGCTAAGCTGATACGAAAGATTATTATCGTAGACGACTTCGAAACGTTTACATGCACCAAATGATATAGTTGAGTCTATTCCACACTTATTTCTCAATATTTCTAACCAAACTATACACCATCGAGATTGACTATAAGAGTTCACGATGGATTCCCCTTTCAAGTGGTGTTCGAATATCATGAAGAAAAAGAAAATCGGCATTGTGTGACTGAACTTTAGATCGCTTCGCTCTCCCACAAAGCCTCTCGAACTCAAAGTGAGAGATCTCTCTACCCCGCCTTTTCAGGTACGTACCGCTCCCCTGATCAGCAGCTCAACCCCGCAGGCCATGCCCCTGGAAGTTGGGGGAGTTCCTAGCTCCCCTTGTGCGGGACACAGCTTCATTACCCCGAAAACAACAGTCACCTCCGTCCAAGTTGGATTTTGAGTTTGTGAATACTTTGACCACCTCCAGCCTCTACCACAATGCCGCCACCTCGACAAGTAATTGACGGTTTATGGCGTTGTCTCTGTCCTTCTGTCGATGCCACACTGCTGGCGAAGGCCCCAACCCTGTCCTCCACCTCCATAGTTCGATCAAGACCACGAGTGAGTCGCAAGGATGGCCTGCATCGACATCGAGGAGCACGCTCGCTCAGTCAGCAATCGCATGGTTATCGGGCAAACGTCGACAGCTTTGTCTCTCCTGATCTATACATCGAACCGAAATGGCCACAGAGTCAACAAAAATCCGAAACTATCGCGGACGCGACTGTGACCGCAACCGAGATAATTCAAGCGACGAATGATCTTACCGAGGTCTTGAAGGAAGCATCGACACCTGTTATTTACGAAGCGCTTCGTGAGCTTCGCAACCACCATGGGCAACACGGCAAGATTCGGCCTATCATACAGTTCCTTTTGCATAACCGAAAGGAAAAGCCAAACCCCTTCATCTACGAATCTTTGGTTGTTGCCAATTGGGATATCACAGGCTCGGCCGACGAGCTCGGGTTCATTTTTGACTCGATGGTTGCAGCCAGTGTTGAACCATCAATAGGCGTCCTACAGAGTGCACTCAAAACACTAGCGGTCCATCCTGATTATCTTTTGAGAACTGATATCTTACGCTCCCTGGGAGCCAAAGGAGCTATACTCGACAAAGAAGCTAAGATCAGCGTCACCTTGGGCCTTCTTCGCGATGGCCAGTTTGAAAAGGCTCTGGATCTGTTGGATGAACTGGTGTACAGCGATCAGTTGGTGCCTGCATGGGTATTCGAAATCTTCATTTACACGCTCGCAAGGCGTGGGTTCGTCGAGGAGGCCGTCCGGGTCATGCAGGTAAGGCTCAAAGCCCGCAACCAGAACACCCCGTCCCGCGCGCTGCCTTTGGGGACTTGGTACTTCTTGCTCGACGAATGCAGCAGGGCACTGCACCACGAAGGGACCAAGCTGGTCTGGGATCACCTGGTGCAGAAGCGCCTCGTCAACCCCCCTGACGGCGTCGTCATCAACGTGCTCAACACGGCCTCTCGCCACCAAGATGCAGACCTGGCTACTCGGGCTATCGAGCTTCTCGCAGAGAGGGGTGTCCGATTAGGGCTGCATCACTACGAAGCGTTGGTGGAATGCTACGCCTACAACGGCGACCTTCTGAACGCGCTGCAGGTGCTTTGCATCATGGAGGGCGCAGATATTTCTCCGGGGGCCGCCAGCACGCGGTCCATCTTTCTTCTGTTCAGACGGTCGCCCGAACTGCTGGACGGCGTCAAAGAGATGATGGAAAATTTGAAGGCGGCGGGCTACAAAATCCCCATCGCGGCTTTAAATGTGGTGCTTGAAGCCGTCTGCGAGGAAGGACCAACAGTTGACAAGGCATTCGGCATGTACCGCGACCTCCTGCATCTCTGCTCGTCGGGACCAGACCTACGCACCTTCCAAATTCTCCTGCAGAAGGCGCAGACGGCTCAGACGGCGCAGGAGCTAGAGTCGGAGATGCTGATGTACACGCTCAAGCCCACGCGGGACATGTACGAAGACTTTGTGAGGTGCTCGATTGTGGATGGCGACCTCAACACCGCCTTCAACTACCTGGCGCAAATGGAGCTAGCGCCCTTGGCGAGGAATTCTTCGAGGCGCATGTGGATCAGTCACCCGACTTTGGTCCAGCTGCTCAAGCGCTGCTTTAACGAGATGGATCCCAGAGCGTGGGCAGTTGTTGATGTGGCCAGGGAGAGGAAGATCGACCTCGAGATTGAGATCAAGAAGTTGCTTGCCGAGATGCCAAAGGAGACAGTTGTGTCGGATCAAAGAGTGCAAGAAGAGACCACGATGATGGGCGCCGTGCGTCCAGCGTATGAAGAGGCTTTGGATGCTGGCGATCTCAAAACATCGAGCGCATCTGCAGCTTGATAAAGAAAAGAAAAAAGAGAAAAAAAAAAGAAGAATTACTGAAATACTCAAAAGCATCGGAATGGAGATTATATAACTAGTTCAATGGCTTGCTAGAATCTGGTAGTGGTCATTATAAGAGAATCAGGCGAGTGAACAAATCAACTAAAACAACTCACAAGGTTGTATAGTGTAGCGGTTATCACTCCGGATTCTGATTTCCTTCAGAACATTCCGGCAACCCCGGTTCGATTCCGGGTACGACCTCAACTTTTGAGTTTTTTCCTCTAATTTCTTTTTTTTTCTTCCTTCTTTCTTCTTTTTCTTCTTTTTTTTTTTTTTTTTTTTTTTTTTTTTTGGAGTAACTCCTTCCATAGTTGTAGCCGCTCCGTACCACCTGTTTCCTTGCCATGGGCAATTATTTCGTTGCCTCAAAAGCTGCAACAAGTCGCCCGCGAAGTGCATCATTTTTGTGTGACATGGAGGTCTCAGGACGCCGCCAGTTTTGTAATCCTTTCAATGCTTGTTGATAACGGAAAAGAATCTCTCAAATGACGATAATGCGATACAATGTGCCTTTTGTGTTAGGTGCAAGAGAAAATCAACCAGGAACTTCAAGCTTGGGTATCTTTTGCTTTAAAATAGTCATATCCTTCGTGCCGTAAATTCCATGCTGATGCATCGAACACCTAGTCCGGTCTATGTGTCCGAGCCAGGCCTCTTCCAAAAAGCCCACACGATGACTGCCCATGAACCATCATGCATGTCTGTCGCTGGAGATGGTCTTCGTGCCCCATTCAACCCCGCCTGGGTTTTGTGTGAAAGCCCATTCGGACCGTGCAAGATGCAGCCCATGTTTCTTTCTTGGCTGATGCTCTCCATCCCTTTCCTCTCACCCCTACGCACAATCGCGGCGGCCCCTCGCGCCTCTCGTTCATCGATCGTATCATTATCAAAAGGCCGTACTTCCCTACGTTGGGTGGTCGTTGCGCCTCGCTCGCTGTCCCAAGAACATGGAATTCCACCTCATGCGCCCCTGCCACGGCCGCGGCCTCCCCTGTGACCACCTCTGTCGCCCCCTCCTCGTCCGCCACGGCCGCCACGGCCGCCATAATCGCCTCTGTTCTGTCCGCCGCCGCGGCCGCCTCTGTGTCCACCGTGTTGACTGTGTTGCTGCTCCCTTGCAATGTCGATCACGTCGTCCGGTACTCGAAGATATTTGATCTGTTTGTCCCCATAACCATTAGAAACCGCTGGTCGATTGATCGTTGACTCCTTTCCTGGCAAGAGGCAAGAAGAGAGAGAAAAGGAGGGGGAGGGGACAATGTCGAGACTTACGTTGTTTCCCTTGACGTAAACCTCTGGTAACCTCACAAACTTATCGCCTTCCTATTACGTCATGTAAAGTTCGTTGGTAAGCTGCCTTGTCCCCGACATTCTCTTCGACGTGTTGGATTGCTTGTTTCATCCACTCGCTCATCATCATCATCATCACTGTGCATCATCGCTCGAACGAAGGGACGGAGGGACGGAGGTAGGAGGTAGCACTAACCGGGCTGGTCTGAACAACCTCCCTTAGCGTCAGATTCATCCATGTATCGCATTGGATCAAGTGGCCGTTGAGCGTTTCGCCGTTCTTGAGCTCAACGAGCATGGGATGGCCTTGCGCCGCGGTGAGGATGCCTAACGGTAGCTGTTTGTTGCGAGGGAGCAAAAGGTTAGTACATTTCCAAGAGGGATACCGAAGTGACGCTATATGCAATGAGAATTCGACGTACCATAGTAGTGAGTTTGGAAATCGACAGCCGTTAGTTAGGCTGCCTATTGTTGTTGCGACGGAGACCAAAAGGAGAAGTTGACGTGTTGGATGTAGTGACCAAAGGGAAGTGCGCCCGCGACGGGAAGCCTGTCCTGGCGCCGTGGCGTAGCTGGAGCTTGCCGGCCGCAACAGCTTATGGAGTAACAAATGTAGCGTGGAGCAATGACATGGTTTACCAGGATATCTGGGAGCCGAAAATCAAATACAGTCGAACCCCCTGAAACTGCATACTCCAGATTCTGCATATATGCTAGTTAGTGCATAGAATTTCCAGGTCTGAATCCGCCATTTTTGCCCAAGCCCCGCCTCCAGAAACTGCATATACGCCATTTAGTGCATGGATTTTGGCGGTCTGGATTACATGCAGTTTCAGGGGGTTCGACTGTAGCCAACCGGCAACCCGAGATACACTATACTTAGTGTACAGAAAAGGTGGGACAGCCAAAAAGGAATAATATCCCACGTATATTTGTTATCTAAAGCTTCAGAGTAGCAGTAAGTAAAAAAAAAACGGGTTCTCACTGCAATTGGAAATACTGTTATCCAGATCCAAGTAATTTCAAGAAAAGTGCGGGAGCAAAGAGACATCGAGTCAAAAAGAGTGGACGAGCTGGGAATCGAACCCAGGACCTTTCGCATGCTGTGAAACATGCTAAGCGAACGCTCTACCAACTGAGCCACACGCCCTGAATGAGTAATGCAGTGTTTGCGCTTTGCGCCCTATAGCTGGAGCTCAAAGTTAGAACTCCCCGCAGTCTTCTGTAACTCATGGGCATGTCAAGCGCCTATGTTGAATCAGTTTGCCATATCCCTTGAGGAGAGTTCCTATCAAACGACGCTTAAGCTTAGTTGAGGCTCCCGAGTTGAATATAGAAAATGATAGCCGGACTAATTGACCTCCAACATTTAAAAGTTGAATAAGAAGTCTCGGACACTAATGAGACATTAGACTTTACCTCCATATCTAGTGTATATTTGTCGTAGGTAGAGTGCGTGTTATGGTACTAGCAGACTGTAGTAATTCATTGCCAAAAAGTCACCCGCCAGTCCTTATTGCAGCTCTTGTTGAACAGTGGACTGATAAAGATAGTTTGGAACTTGAGGCTATAGCACTATCATATGTATCGTTTCGAAGGGATTTGTTGAGCCTTGTAATAAGTGGGATCTAACAAGGAAACGCATCCTGCTCTTCACTGATTTTGCTGTTTATCTCATTATCTGCCGTGTCTCCTGTCTTCTCTGAGCCCAGTGTCCTAGTGAACTCGCGCCCCTCAGAGTAACGGTAAGTGTCACAGTTTGAGGATTTCTCGCATATTGGACCGTTGATTTAATGACATGTAGAACGCCCTACACAAACCTTCTTTTTCGATGGCTCAGTTGGTTTTGACAACGCGCCCTGGCCGTGTTCATTATAGTCGAGAACAAGACCTGGTAGAAACAAGGGGGAAAGAGGATTTCACTGTGATATGTAAATGACATAAAGACAAGATTGTTCCTCAATTGTAACCAAAGTTCATATTGGCTTCCCGTCTATATAACCTTAATAACATAAATGCCGGTCAGCTCGGAGTAGAAGATGACTGGAAATAACTTTGGCTCATTGTTCTGATCTTGGTAACGGGTGTCAGCATGTGTAAAGATGTCAGTCAGAATGGAAACATAGAAAATAAATGACAGGTTCTACAGAAGTTCGCGAGCGGATACGTTCTAGGATCTCTTCCGTTCGTCTACCAAGAAGTATGACTTTACGAGTAAGATGAAAGTCTCTAGTCGTCTCATATCCTTCTTGGTGCATCAGTGCTCACTGGTAGTAGCTCTACTTTCTCGGAACACTTCCTACCATGGTGGGATGGGTTAGTTAAACCCGTGGATCGACCTGTCGAACACAGTGTTCACGAAGCTTTGGCTATGTGGTTCGTGTAGAGTACCTAACAGAGAGGTAGAACTTTCGCGCGCAACCGCAGTATTTTCGGTCTCAAGCTACGATAGTGGACGGACAAAAGGCGTGTAAGTCTTGACTATAGTAGCAAAAAGGCAACCAGACCATCAAATAAGATGACAAACAAGGTTGGAAGGACGGCAAAAAGAACAAAAGAGTGGACGAGCTGGGAATCGAACCCAGGACCTTTCGCATGCGGTAAAACATGCTAAGCGAACGCTCTACCAACTGAGCCACACGCCCGTAATGTTATAATTACACTAGCGTCGCAGACATTGGTCTCTATAGCAGACGGCAAAAGCAGCCAACATTCCCTGCGAGGCCGACGTTTGATATGCTTGTTACGATGCACCTCAGATGCAGGTTTGGAGACTCGGGTCGATATTTTGCTCACTCCTGTTGATTGCATAGATAATGTATATGATGTATTTAGTATCGAAGATAGGTAGAGGTCTGTCTTTTAGAGAGGGAGCTAGCCGCACGGGAAGGGACTAGGACTGGGAAAGGTTTGACAGTCGACGTACTGAGAAAGTTCCACCCGATCAGAGATGTCTGTAAAGGTAATGAAAGGATTCTGGTTGATTTAGGACATAAAGACCAGAGGTGCTGCCCTCGACGCATTCGACTTCTTCAATCGCAAAAGGTGGCAAGCTATAATGATGATAGGAGTCAAGCAGATAGTTCAGCGAGCATTTGATTTGATAACATATCTGGTATAGTGAAAGAAACAAATCGACAGGGTCTGGTCCGTCACCAATGGCCAAGTCTATGGACATGGTATGATTAGTGTACCGAAGCGCCCAAACATGCCATTATCACCCATGGTGCCTTGTACCTAGGGTATCCGAGTTCATAGCTCGTAGGGAATCCCACGTGTCACTTCCGTCGACGCGTATACTACCTGATGAACTTCTCTCCTTCTTCCCAAGATCTGAAGTGTTTAAGCATTCTCGCGGCTCTTGCGGTAGCTCGCCTGTGGCGACAACGGCAACAGTTAGCACAACGGAGGCCTAGGGTTTACTACAAAGAGTACGTCGAAGCACGACTTGCCTCCTGTTCGACCTGTAGTCCGTCAATGACGGGCGCAAGCTCGCTCAGAATCTCGTGAGCCCGCTTGTGAAATTCCATCTGGGCAGCAATGAGCTCGGCAAGATTGCGTAGCGGTTCAGGGGTATCGAGCACCTAGTACACACCCGTGTGTCAGTTATCAAGCAAGAAATGAACCGGACAATGGGGAGCCACCCACGTTCTTCATAACAGCCACAGCTTCCTCGGTCTGGGTGACGAACTCGTCCTCCGCCTTCTCAATCTCCTCTTGCGCCTCAGGGCTGAGCTCATGCTCGTCGTGGGCGGAGGCGGCGGTTCCAGGCAACCTCCAGGTAGTACCCTTGACGCGCGCCTTGACGGCATCAAGGTTAAGACGGGCCTTCTCGACGTTCTGACGGGCGCGCGTGGCAAACTTAAGGTTGGTGTTAAGCGTGGTGTTCCATCCAGCGAGGAAGCGACTCTGGATCTGCGCGTCCTGGGCTAGACGAGCCTCGCCAACGCTCTCCATGGCGAGGGCATACTTCTCAAGAGCCGTGGCCAAAGGGTCCTCTCCAGCACCGGTATGCTGTTGGTGCAGAAGCTGGCTACTCGCCAAACTGGCACGGGCGATAGCATGGTTGAATGTCTTGGGCTGCGGCTTGGCGCTGGGAGGAGCAGTGAGGGCAGCCTGCGCCTCAGCGGTCGAGGTTGCCGACGACAGAAGCTGAACCTTTTCGCTGACGGTGCGGCCGAGATCCTGGAAGGTCTCCTTGATGTTGGGAGGGTAATCGTAGGGCTCATGCGAGTATTGGGAGCTGTTGAACGGATGGCCAAATCAGCTTCACAGCACCCGATAATGACCAGGCGGAATGTAAATAGAAAGCAGCTTACGTCACAGCGAGCATCTTCTGATGAACAGCCTTGATCGCATCGACACGCTTCTCGAGCTCGATGTACTCGGCAGGCAATTGAGTCTATCGCGAGAGCTGTCAGCCATCCCAAGCCATAGTGAGTAGCGACTCTCAGTTGCTGCTGACCTTATCCTCGGCCTGACCCAGCTGCTCCTTGGTGAATTGAACAGTGCGCGACGCGATGGGGGCGATTTGCCCACCCCAAGAACTGCAATCGACAAGCAAGTTAGCATACCAGCTGAATGGATGGAAGGACGAGTATGGCGGGGCAAGTTATTTACCCTAGGTTCTTCTGGAAACCCTTGAACATGTCCATGATGAGATGGTCTTTGGTGGCGACGAGAACTTCGATGGTCTGTAATCGGTTGCGATACCAGTGGGTTGAGACGTTCACTTGATCGGGGAGAGGCGCCGAGTATTTGAATGTTGGCTGCCTCGTGTAATTCAAATGGAGCTCCTCTTCTGGTGAGGTGTGCTAGAGTCCAGGGGAGATGCTGATGGACGGCGCCTGGAAGGAGTCCCACCAGCAACCCCACTGGTCCTTGTCATCTTGGGAGACTGTCTGACTGTGCACGTGGAGTACGACACCTTGAAGGCTCGAATGACTTGATTGGCTGTCGACTGTCACATTCATTTCGAATACGTTTTCGCATCATGAAAGCATGTCGCCCACTGTGAAGAAAAGCTGGCGAGTGAGATGGGCGTCCTAAATCAAGAATCAAGATAAATGGTTTCCATATTGTCCATCTTCTAGTTCAACATGGCACATAACCTCATAGTTTCCCACGACAAGCTAGGCCAAAACGCGCCTCTCATCGCCAGTCCTATCGTGTGCCCGAACCTACGTCCATACACTTATCTCCAATGACCCGAAGCTATTCCTCAGTCAGCTGGTTTCGTGGTGTCGGCCCAAGAAGGTGCAATATTCCTGCACACATCTTCATAATCTCTCATCATCTGGTCGTTTGAAACCGCCTCGGGAGTCGTCCAGAACATGGCCCAGTTGCTCTCCGGCAGCTTCAGCACGCCGCGAGATCGCTCAAAGTACCATTTATTGACCGGGTTGTCTTTCCTGCTCCTCCAGCAAACGCCGTCTGGGAAAGCGTCACGAACCATGGCGTTAAACACAATATCTGCCACGCCACCGGCTCCTTGACTCTTGCGTAGAACCGCAAATTTGTCAAGATACGGCACGAGTCGGCCTTTCCGGTAAGCCGTCTCTTCGTCAAGCCCAAATGGCGTCTCCCACGTAAGAATCGCGCCGCCCTCGTACTCTCCAGCGATGATGATTCCCGCGAGGCTGTCCTTGACTCTGTCAAGGTAGTGTTCGACGTTGAGTTTTCTTCCGAAGGAGTCATTGATCAAATGTACCAGCCTCGGTAAATCGATACACGTATCTGTCAACCTGAGTCTTGGAACACCAGGTTGCGGTGGCTGCCAACGGTTCACCCGCGGATCAGGGAAGATGGTTACTGGCAGTCCTCTCTTGGCCAGGGTAGTTGTGGGCATCCGGGACAGAGCAATTTCCTCATCTTGGTGCGTGGGCTTGATTCGGCCGATAGGAAGCGATGATGAGTAGATGGGTCGGTCGGTGAGTAGATTGTGTATCAAGGGATTGCGCCAGGTTCTCGTCTTTACTTCACCCGCGAACCCATCGGGCTTGGCTTCAAGCTGGTTACGCCTTGACACGTTGATATTTGCAGCCTCTGCAGGGCTGGTCATCACCACGGATGCGTTTGATGGAAGCAAGGCCAATGTGGATTTGGCGAGCCGTAGGTTTTCCAGATGAACCGTAGCCCTGGCACTGACACCAGCGTCTTTCGTTCCTGCCGAGGTAGGTTGAGTCTTTTCGTAGAGAGCGTCTTGGATATTCTTGAATTCGTCTTCCAGATTGATGAAAACTTGGGTGCCATGGCCTTGTCTGTGGGACGGGATGCCACCCAAAGGATCGATAACGATGACCCGATCAACCAAAGCCTTTCGGAAAGACTGACCGTCGCTGACCTTCTCCGCCAACTGCCGGTAGTCCGAAGATTGTTGGCCAAACTGCAATCCCGCGAAAAAGGTTGTTAGGGCGATAACAATGTCATTGGCATCAGCTTTAGAGTATTGGAGAGACGCGTCGGAGTATGCTCGTGGCGGGACGACCAGTATGTGACCATTGGCAAGTGGCGTAGTAAACGCCTTTCCGAACCCCACGTAAAGGGGGTTGGAGGGGACAGAAGATGGGATCTGGGGGTTTTCAGTTGACTTCCATATGCCCGAGTCAACCACTTCGGCGGCCGGGAACCCATACTGACCGATTGCTCTCAGGAGTCTATCCGTCTGTTCTGTGACAGTTTCGTGCCAGCTAGAAGCTTGGTTGGGCTTAATGTCGTCACAATCAAGGACTATCACACTGAGCAGACCAAGATCTCTCAGTCTAGTGAGGGTCTTGGCAACACCCTCAAGGAGGACATCATCCCACGCCTGTGGTGCCCTCAACTTCACGACGGCCACGTGTGGTGCTTCGTTTCTCTTGACCGAAATTTCCTTTTCTGTTCCTTGAACAAAAGCAGGCCTACCGGCCACGGAGGCTGGGACACCCAATATACCGATGGTGGACGGTTTCTTCTGCCCAGCGCTCGTTAGGGCTGCGGAAGAACCGAAAGTTTGAAGATAACCTCGCGCATCGCGCTTCGTGGCCGACGACTCAAGAACGGAAATAAGGAACTCCTGCACAGAGGGTCAGTCATGAAGAATGAGAACAGGTGAGAGAAGGACCCGATAGCTGACGGGAGGTGATCATACTCTGTCACTGTCCCTCTTTTGTCTCGCTTCAGCAGACGAGGGGTACGAGCTTCTGGGTGCAGATGGCCCCAATCGGGGGCTCACTTGGCGCTTCTCCTCCGCTTCGGCTTCTTGACGTTTTGACTGGGATGTCGTTGATGCGAAAGAACGTATCAGCGACTCATGTGTTCTCGCAGAACAAGCCTGGAGTGAGAGTGTGAGAACGACAGAGCGATGAGCATTTGGGGGCAAAAGAGAGCCTGCCTGCGTTGTAGATGTAGCATTGGTCCATGCATTGCACGAGCTGCGGCAAGTTCGCACAAACATGGCTCATGAATCTGTTGTTGGCGTGATGACGGTAAGAGCTGGCTGACTGACGAAACTCCGTCATGAACTTGACAGAGCCCGAAGATACCCTTTACAGGCTCGCCCGACCTAAGATACCAGTGCGAGCCCGAGAATCAACGACACAGTCATGCCCAGCTGTGTTCCGCTATACAAGAGAATCAATTGGGATCAGACGGCACTCAATGTTGAAAAGCAGAAGCTGTGTCTTGTACTTGATGTGTCAACCACGAGGAACGGCCGGGGCTGGTGCCATTACTACTGGGAGGATATGTACAGTGACCGCAGTTGTTGCTCCAATTGGTTAGGTGGCCCGAGATGCGCTGTGTGTCAAGCAAAAAACCCCACAAATTGTTGAGCGAGACAGCTTCCAGATATCTTCCGTCGCTACTCCACACCGGGGGATATCAGATCATCTGATAACAAGTTACCCTTCCAAAATAGTACAAACATCATAACGGCCACCCCAGTCTTGACAGCTGTACTCTTCAGTGCTTAGACCCCAATACTTCTAGAGATATTACAGCTCCACGCTTATTCGTTTTCATATGGCAAGCCGTTCTCCATCCTGACCGCGCCATAGATACCGGCGATATCACCCTTCTCTCCAACATGCGCCTTGAGCTCAGCGAGGTGGGCATCGCCCGTTTCCACATTGTGCAACCTCACACCTGCCTCCTTTGCAAGGCTCATCGCATGGCCTGCATCTTTTCTCGCGAGATCGACGGTAAAGAGAGGGTATTCGCGTTTGTGATAATCCCCCGTGAGCATCCGAGTCGAATAGGCCGCATAGGGACCCGGAAACATGCCCTCGATCCACTGGTGCAAGTAGTCCGTGCCCAACCCGGACTTCTCAGCTAGGACGTGGCCCTCGGCGAGTTGCTCAACCATGTTGAGAACGAAGGTATTTCCGATGAGCTTGAGCGTCAATGCCTTGCGATAAGGCTCGTCGCTCATGTTGATCTCGGCCTTGGATGTGACCCCCTTGAAGTAAGGCCTAGCTCTGTCCACCGAGGCCTTGGGTCCTGCCAGGACACCTACGAGCTGACCGGCGTCCGCCATGGCTGGGGCACCAAAGACAGGAGCTGCAACAAATTGAGCTCCCGCAGCTTCGACTTGCTGAGCAATCTTCTCGGTCGTATCGGGGTGAATAGTCGAGCATTCGATAATAAGCTTGCCCTTGACGTCATTCTTCAGAATCTCAGCGATGGATGCTTCCACCACCGCGTCATTGGAGAGGATGTTGAAGATGATGTCCGCCTTGCTCACGCCCTCTGCAATGGAGTCAACGATTTCCGTCTTTCCGGCGGGCAGCTTCTCGCTGAGATCGATGCACCTTTGCTTGGTACGGTTGTAGATCAGGAGCGGCTGGTCGAGGTTCGCTTTTTCCACGATGTTTGCGGACATTCCCTATGCAGGTGTCAGATATGCTCGTGCTGCAAAATCGAAGCTGTTAATGTGATGCTCACCCGTCCCATGTTGCCCAATCCGATCCAAAACAATCTCGGAGCCATGTTTGCTGCTCGTCACGGTATTTATCACTTCTGTAAGATATCGCTGCTTAGAGGTATTCAAGTTAGGGTGGCAGATCGAAGGCTATCTCAGCGCCTAACACCACTAGAGAGGTTGTTGCTACAGGGTGGGGGTTGCAAGTCAGAGACAAGTTTGGATTTATGAACTTGAGATGACAAAGGGTCACATCTTCATTTATACCAGTCCCGATCACACAAGTTAATCCGAGATCCGGGGTCTTCCAGTCGTTGTTGATGTAGAGCCGAATGAGGGGTTCGGGCAACCGGCCGGTGATATTCATGGAGCTTCGTCGCCCCGGGATCAACACGGAAGTGAACGATACCACGAATTTCAATTTCTACTAACCAAAATGTCTGTAAACCTGCTTCGATTGGTCATCAACGGGGAAACCAACGAAATCCAAAAGGTATGGAACAAGTACAAAATTTGAGAAGACCTCCATTACAGTGATACTGAAACTGAGATCGAGTCGGTCATACGGCCATACTGCAGTACCATAGGTATTGGCGACTATACTGAAAAGCACCTTAGTCAGCAGCTCAATGGCGCGTAGTGTGTACCTCTAGGTACTACCTTAGTCTACTGCGACATGGGATGCCGCTACATTCCCCGTCTCAGCGCAACTGAGGCTCCTGCCACTGCTCCTGTAGGGTACAAGTAGGTAGGGATTAGCTGCGCGCCAGCGCTGCCAGCCTGCCGCTGCATCGCCTGAGGTTGGACGGTTGTGAATCCGCCAACGACGGGCATCATCCGCGATCCAACCAGGTACCCCAACCAGACCGACAACAACAACAACAACAATAACAACAGCGAACCATCACGAACCCGCTTTGACCTTTTACACACCATATCGGCAATCGTCGCTTCTGGGTCGTATCTAAAGAATTGCCAACCAAGATACTGGAAAAATGGCGAACGGGTCAGTCCTCCCAGCCCTGTACTTTCCGTTGCCGAATCGCGCTGCGACTTTGAACTGACGTCCTGCTTCCGGCGCGCAGATGGAGTATTATCATCGGCCTGGTGATTGTCGCCGGCATGTGTGTGGCCGCCTGGATCTTTTCGCCCAAGGGTGAGAACCAAGTGTACGTCCTTTCTTCCTTCCTTCGCCTGTCTTGTGTGTTGTGTTGCCCCGCGCAGTAATGGCCGGCGCTGTTTTCCAAGAACATCAGCTAACATGTTCTTCGAACCGCGCAGACTATGGCGATCGTCCCTCATTCTTGCCTTCGTCAGCTGTTATCTCATGTGGGCTATCACCTTCCTTGCGCAACTACATCCCCTCATCGAACCCAGACGTTCCGATTTGCGCAAAGAATACATTCACCACTGAAGCGAAATATGACGGCGGCAATGACAATGACGTACACGACAAGAAGATGGTGAGAGACGGGAACCACATCGAGGCTAGAAAGACACCCACGTCTGGCATATGCTGGGCAATAATGATGACCAGGAAAATGGAAGAAGAAGGATGGGGTGGCAGTTCCGGAAGACGAGACCTGGACTTGTGGCATTGCTAAGGTTGTATAAATACCCCAACCAACACTTATACACATCATCGGAGAAGGCGGGCATGGCGTTATTGGGCGGAATATGCAACTTTCAAAACCTTGGTGCATCATCAGAAACATTGGGAAAGAGGGCCTTGATGAGTTGGCTTCTACAACGGCAGACACTGTGTGGTCCGTCACCGTTCTGAAAGATGATAAGGCCGTTTGAGAAATTTACATTCAGTACAATCGATTCTTTGTTGCATCGCTCTGCTCCTTTGACCAGACGACTGCAAAATACACCTTCCCGAGGCTTGATTAGGCAGAGAGAGACGTGACCTGTGTTCAAAGAATCACTCCAAACCCATAGAGGTCAACCAACAGCCAGCCTCCCAAGCCAATCTTTTGCATACATCAACAGGGAACCCAACACCCTTCCCTCCTCCGCCACGCTATGCTCCCCGACCGAGTCCACGCCATCCAGCCCAGCCGCCCATAAGATCGCCCTTCCCATGGCCCACCGGCTCAGCGCGCCCGCCGTCGCCAGCAGCGTCGCCACGCCGTAGTTGCAGTCTAGCAAGATCTTGAGCGCCTCGACGTTGTTAGCCACCACGGCCCAGCCGAGCGATCGCGCCGCCGCAGGAACGTCGTATTCCCATATTACCATCAGGATGGGGAATAACTTGGTGGAAGACGAAACGAGAAGCGCGGTCGAGACCGAGTTGGGCCGGCTGAACTGCGGGAGAATGCCGAGGAGGTGGAGAGGAGAGTACCGGCTGGAGGTGAGGAAACGGATGGAGCCGTGGAAGGCGAGGGTTGAGAGGGTACAGAGGAGAACTTTTTGTGTGTTTCCGGAGTTAGCATGTTGAGAGGAGAACTGTCGAGAAAAAAAAGGGGGGGGAATCTCGTTCTGCAATAGGACAGGACGTACGGAAGAACATGTACTGTAGCACAATGGGTTGTTGCGCTAGACGACCAAAGTTGCTCACGCTTGCGCTGTTCATACCGGGCGATGCTGTGCCATCTACACTGTTGACGGTCGGAACTGATTGCTTTTCAATGCGTGCCCAAGTGAGATAGACATCGAAGAGAAGGAGAAGCACTCCGAGGCGGATGATGGAAGGCTTTTCAAGACGAGTCCGCTATGTTAGTGACGGAAACACCTGTGAGATGAGAATGGGCATTCAATCACGTACTGCAAATTCATCCTCGTCTTTCATCAAGGTGTTGTGAAGTAAATGTCTATAGACCTATGGCCATTCATGGTGTTTTAGCTCTTTGTATCTTCAAACAAAAGTCACCTTTCACTTCTCAAGTGCTCAATCTTGTGCCTACTGGAGCACCTCTTGATGTATCAAGTGCATTGACTGATTGGTTGACTGTGTTCATCACATACCTGTGGTTTGATCAAGACGAGATCAATGAAGAGTACGACAAAGTCATGCTCGACATATTTGTCACAGAAGCGGCCGCAGTTCTTGCACACCGTCAATCGGATGTTGTGTCCAGTCGACTTGTCACCTGCGCCCTCCCTCCATAACGTCTTCACAGGGTGTCTGCATTCGATGCAAATCGGCATTCGGACCGCGAGATTGAGCAGAGACGAGGCTGATGGGGTTAAGTGTGTATCGTGATTGAAATTATCGTTGAGGGTTCGTAAGTGTTGTGATGGATTTAACCGCTTGTGATTTGATGGCGTTCCTCAATGTTTCCGCCGTGGATGATGCTGAGGGAGAGTTCTTGGCGTCTATAGCAATTCAGTGTTAGTCCACCTCTGGTTTACATGGTAAGCGCTGGGTTAGGGTTCAATGTGTGTACCACAGTATGTTGTGCAGTTTTGATGCTGCTTCACCAGGCCCAGCCATTTCAGGGGCTCGAACAGAGGTTAAACGTCCGTCAACGATATTCGTCCTCATTTGGCCAAATGATCTCGTCCATCGCATCGATATCTCGAATTGTACCGCCGTTGTCCAAATCAAAACGGTGGTTCATGGCGCATGAGAAATATACTTTTCGGTGATCCTATGGTCTAGTGATTGCTTTGAATGTGCCCGCTTTCGCTCTAATTCTCGATATACACAAAACCGCCAAAATAGATATTAATGCAAACCTGGCCAACTTTGCTGGCCCCCTATGATGAAGAAAGAGGACGCCATTATACTTAACTGTGATAACATGCTCATCATGAGTGGGGATCCCCCGTCATGATTCCAAAGCTGCAAATTACCCGAGAACCGATGCAAACGAGCGATCTATCTGTCCAAAGCTACAATTAGTCTGCCTTCTTATCCCTCCCAGCAAGATTGCCGCTGGGGAACCGCCCTCTCATCATTCCACTCCCACCCATTGTAGCGCTTCTTCCAGAGGTACCGACTTCAAAATTCGACAGTCCTGTGTCCTGTAAATTGTTAGACGTAGGATTGACAGGGCCTCCTCGATCATCGTCACTATTAGTGTCGGTAAGCTCGATGAGGTCGCCTTCTTCTGCCCCAAGAGGCGATCGTTTCGGTACGCCTAAAGAAGGCGTTCCCAATGGTCGTTTGACAAAGGCGCCTCGTAGCCAATTCTCGACCGCCGCAGCTGCTTTATCGAGGCCGGTGGACCCTTGGCCATTTAACCTCGAGGCATCGCCTCCGTCTTCAAAAGGACTCTCCACAATAGTTGGGTGCTCCTCAGCGCCGTGGAAACCGAGGCGGGCGGTTTCAGCACCCATAACAGCCATGGACGGTAGAGAGTCAATGTTGAGGCCCGGTAGATGTTTATTTGTCCACGTGTTGAAATAATCCTTCTCGGGCCCGGGCGCTCTTACATTCCGCAGCGAGCCTACACCCCCCGGCCGTCTCATCCATGCTGGCCGCGCATCATCTCCAACAAGACTAGGACGGCTTCCTATAAGACTCGTTCGGCGAGAAGATATGCTGCCGGGACTCATGGGACCGGTCTCTCCACTCAGGGTGGTACCCGGTACGTCCATTGACGTCCTAGGCGACGTCATCGTGGAAGTGGTGTTCATGCTCTTCCTCCGACGCGGGGGAAAGTATCCCAGAACCTTACGTTCTACTCGTGCGACCTCAACAGGATGAGGAAACGAGTCGAGTGATACCCAACGCACATGTGTCCATGGTCGCTCGTCATCATTTGTTGGTAATTTGTCGTCCCCGCCTCGATCGTTGGTTGAGGGGCCAAAAAACTCTCGGTTGTTGGAATTGTCTCGCCCAAATGGATCAGTTCCTTCCGGCGTACGAGCCAAGTAATCAACTTGAGTCCCTGAAAATGAGGGGCCTCCGCAAGGGCGCCCCTTGATCTCGCAGGCGTCGACAGGAATTGCAAGCCATTTGCGTATCTGAATATTGTCTCGAGACCATAGGCCGTTGGCCTTACGGAATGCGTCTTCACGGCACTTGTAGCGAAGCACAATCCCGGCGTAGGTATCGGTAGGTTGTACATGGTGAATGTACACCAGGTGCTCCGCTGCTTCCTGACTCTGAGAAGGTTCTCGCAAATCCTCGTCTGAATTACGCTTCTTGAACCTCCTGGAAACATCCAGGCCACCATTGACCCCCTCGTGGCTTTCGAGTACACTTGCTGTCCTAAGGGCCCTGAGACGCCCCTCCCGCTCGGTTAATGATCCTGATCCAACATCCTCCAAGCGTGGCCTCGACTCGTTTGGTGGTTCGGGACCCCAACTGCTGGAGCTCTTTTGTTTCCCAGCGGTTTGAGTTGCCAACCTTTCTGACCCGGTATGATATGATTCTCCACCGGTAAGCAGTGATGTGGTAAACTCCTGAACGGAGGCCCACGTCGAAGCCCACGAGCCATCGAGCAGACCACGGCCACCCCTGGGGCTACTTGTACGAGCGGAGCCCGCCGCGACCTCGAGTCTAGAATCGTTCCTCCCAGTAACATCTCCTATGCGTGCGGCGGGAATCGGCGAGGCCCCTCTGTCTGAGGTCCTGCTCGGGCTTGAGTAGAGGGAGGATGATGTTGCATTATTCCGGTTGCTCGCTACGCGGCGGTTCCGTGGCCGAAGAGAGTTATCATCCACTTCTGCTGAAGCCGACAAGAGAGCATTCGAAGGGGGGCGCTGCGAGAGACTCATGGCTTTGTGTTGATTGTGTCCTCGCAGGGAGGGCGCAAACCTCGGCGCCTTATGGTTCGTGGTTCGAAGGGAGCATCAGATAGCAGTTGTTCGAGGAACCATGGAGAGGGTGCCCCTTGCTGCTAGGCTGTTATTATTCTCTTTGCAAGTGTGTGACTGCTGGAGACTATGGGCACTGGTCGCAACGCTATGAGTGCCCTCGCTTCGTTTGTTTTTCCTCTCGAGATGCGCCGTAACGTGGAGTTCTCTTTGTAAGTTTATTGATGGAGACGGATTGCTCGCGGTGATGGCCCAATCGGTTGAAGCTGGGCTGGAGATCGGATCCGGTAGGACGTCGAGACAAAGGTACGGCGGGTAACAGGTCGTTGCGATTAGGTGGTTAATTGAAATGCGCGTCATGAAATCACAAAAATGCCACCAATAGCCGAACAATGATCTTGAACGGGAGACGCTCAGTTTGATGGGAAAGCTGGAGGGTGAAAGGTCCAAGAGCTTCCACTTCACTACGGTAGGTTGTGACGAGCTGGAGGAATCGATGCGCAAGCAGGAACGTGCCGTCCAGGTTCCCACTCACGCAGGGCAGTCGTGCCACTGTGTTCTAGTTGGCGGCGTCCCCGGCCTGTGGCCTGAATGGAGGCTCCCATAGGTATCCCGGAGGGGGCTCCCGTCGGCCAGTTCAGGGCCAAGAACCGGGCATAGCGGGGACCATGCCTTGCCTCCCCGGCCATGCCGTGCACTTGAAGGAAAGGCTCCACAATGTGTTTTGGCTCTGCGCCATGTACAAATCAGGCCCGTTTTGCATGGTCTTTTGGTACGTAATGATTTACTGCTCCAGGCCGAATCAAGGGCCTCGCAAGACGGAGAATAGGATCCCGCGTAGAGCTTCCTGATCTTATGTGCGCCAAGCCGAGTTACTTGGGATCTTTGCCGACGAAAGGGTCATCATAAATGGTGATAGACCAAAAAGGGGTACATATACATAGCCAGAGCACGGACCCAGTGTCGCAGAGAGCCACTTGCTACATAATCCCCACCTTTGTGAGCATCGCGCCAGGGGCAGGCGGGCACGTGCAGACGTGAATGCAGGGCGCCCTGTCCTGGCCCACACCCCGCCCTTCCCCCAAACCCAGTGGTGCCTGAGAAAAGTAAACAAACGTTGAGTCCATCTTCCGATCTTGTTGCAATTGTTCGGGCAGGCGCGGGCGTTTCTTACAGCAGCGCCAAAGTCTGAGCCACCACAATCCTCGGGCCCAAAACCACGACGACGCCAGAATGAGGGTTACCGAAGTCATTATCGACGTACGTGTTTCTCCACGGTGCCATCAGTCGCGACCGGACCGAACGTGGGATGCGACAACTTGAAGTCGCGACAGAGCTGACATATTCGTGCCTCACATAGGGCTTCAAGTCGTACGCCGTTAGAACGGTGATTTCGGGATGGTAAGGGCACAAATCCATCAGGGCGATGGAAGGCATCCTCCCAACTGCATAACTAACCGGCCGTCACAGGGATGAGAGCTTCAACTCCATTACCGGCCTCAACGGCAGCGGTAAATCCAACATCCTCGACGCCATCTGCTTCGTCCTCGGTATTACCAACATGTCAACAGTCCGCGCTCAAAACCTGCAGGATCTTATCTACAAACGAGGCCAAGCTGGTGTCACGAAGGCTAGCGTTACCATAGTGTTCGACAATAGAGACAAGAAAAAGTCACCAATCGGATTCGAAGAGTATGCGACCATCAGCGTTACCCGCCAAATCGTGCTCGGAGGCACCTCAAAATACCTGATCAACGGTCATCGTGCGCAGCAACAAACCGTACAGAACCTCTTCCAATCGGTTCAGCTCAATATCAACAACCCCAACTTCCTCATCATGCAGGGCCGCATCACAAAAGTTTTGAATATGAAGGCCGTTGAAATCCTGGCCATGATCGAGGAGGCAGCTGGCACAAGGATGTTCGAGGACAGGAGGGACAAAGCACTCAAGACGATGGCCAAGAAGGAGATGAAGTTACAGGAGATCAAAGAACTCTTGCGGGATGAGATCGAACCGAAACTGGAGAAGCTACGAACCGAAAAGCGCGCATTCCTCGACTTTCAGCAAACACAAAACGACCTGGAGCGATTGACAAGGCTCGTGGTGGCGCACGATTACGTAAGGTGTCAGGAGAAGCTACAACAGTCAGCATCGGATCTTGAGGCGAAGAAGCAGCGCCAGAAAGAACTTGAGGAATCTGCTATCCGGCTGAAAAATGAGATATCCCATCTGGAGGAGGACTTACAACGGGTTAAGGCACAGCGCGACAAGGAATTACGAAAAGGTGGCAAGGCTCAAGCCCTGGAAGAAGCAGTGAAGAAGCACGCCAACGAGCTGGTAAGGCTTGCTACTGTTGTGGATTTGAAGAAGAGCAGTATGAAGGAGGAGCAGGAACGGAGGAAAGCTGGAGAGAAGAACGTTGCGGACCTGGAAGCGGCGCTGAAGGAGAAGACGAAGACGTACGAGAAGATCAAGGCGAAATACGATGCCGCCAAGGAGACGCTTGAAAAGCAGAGGCAAGAAGCAGACACCAAGGAAGAGCTGCTACAAACCCTGCAAACTGGTGTTGCGTCCAAGGAGGGACAGGAGAACGGTTACCAAGGACAACTACAAGACGCGAGAAACAGGGCCACGGCTGCGGCAACTGAACAAGAGCAGGCAAAGATCAAAATCGCCCATCTGGAGAAGCGAATCAAAGGGGAAGAACCCCGGGCCAGGAAGGCCAAAGAGCAAAACGCCGGCTTGCTGAAGGATCTCGATGGCCTGAAAGCCCAGGCTCAGAGGCTTGAGAAGGAGCTTGGAAGGCTTGGGTTCCAACCCGGGACGGAGGAAGAAATGTATAAGCAGGAAAGCTCGCTCCAGCAGACTATCCGCAATCTCAGGCAAGAAGCCGATGCGCTTAAACGCAAGGTGGCAAATATCGACTTCAACTACGCCGATCCAGTCCCAAACTTTGATCGATCAAAAGTGAAAGGGCTAGTCGCGCAACTCTTTTCATTACCCAAAGAGTATATGGAAGCTGGAACAGCGCTGGAGATCTGCGCTGGAGGCCGTCTTTACAACGTGGTTGTTGACACCGAAGTCACTGGCACACAACTACTGCAAGGCGGTAGATTGCGAAAGAGGGTTACCATCATTCCCTTGAACAAGATCTCTGCTTTCAAGGCTTCTGCACAAACGATTGCCAATGCGCAACGAATCGCTCCAGGAAAAGTGCACCTGGCTTTGTCCCTAGTTGGGTACGACGATGAAGTGTCAGCGGCAATGGACTATGTCTTTGGAAATACGCTCATTTGCGCTGATGCAGACACAGCCAAGAGAGTGACGTTCGATCCAAATGTCCGCATGAGGAGCATCACAGTGGAGGGTGATTCGTACGATCCATCTGGTACACTATCGGGTGGAAGTGCCCCCAACTCGAGCGGCGTTTTGGTTACTTTGCAGAAGCTCAATGAAATCAATCGGCAGCTGAAGGAAGCAGAGACCGCCCTCAATGAGCTACGCGGCCAAATTTACCGGGAAAAAACGAAACTTGACCAAGCAAAGAGAATCAAGCAAGAACTTGACCTCAAAGCCCATGAGATCAAGCTAGCGGAGGAGCAAATTGGCGGCAACTCATCATCATCGATCATCCAAGAGATTGCAAATATGAAGGAAACAATAGTCCAACTCAAGCAGTCGATCATGGAGGCCAAGCAGCGACAGGCAGAAGCCACCGCCGAAGCCAAAAGAATCGAAAAGGACATGAAGGACTTTGACAATAATAAAGACGCTAAGCTTGTGGAGCTGCAAGCTTCAGTCGACAAGCTACGTGCGTCCCTGGACAAGATGTCTGTTACAAACAAGGCGTTGCAAAAAGAGCTTCAGGAGGCGCAACTGGACTCCGAGCAGGTTGCTGCGGATCTCGCAGCTGCGCGGGAGCAGGTTCAAGATATCGACGTTGCTCTCAAAGCCCAGCAGGAGGAGATCGACGACATAGTGAAGCAAGGAACAGTCCTTCAAGAGACCCACGACGCCGTCCTAGCACAGCTGGAAGACGAACGGACCAAACTGCATGTGTATGACGACGAGCTCCGGGCTTTGGAAGATGCTACCAGATCCAAGAATGCTCGAATCGCCGAGGAGGGGCTTGAAATGCAGAAGCTCGGTCACCAGATCGAGAAGTTCCACAAGGAGCAGCAGCAAGCCGCGCAGACAGCCTCACACATGGAGCGCGAGCACGACTGGATCGCCGAGACCAAGGACCAGTTTGGCCGGCCCGGAACGCTCTACGACTTCAAGGGCCAGAACATTGCCGAGTGCAAGTCCACGCTGCGGAACCTGACGGAGCGTAGCCAGGGCCTGCGCAAAAAGATCAACCCAAAGGTGATGAACATGATCGACAGCGTGGAGAAGAAGGAGGTGTCGCTCAAGCACATGATGCGCACCGTCATCCGCGACAAGCGCAAGATCGAGGAAACCATTCTTAGTCTGGACGACTACAAGAAGAAGGCGCTGCAGGAGACGTGGGAGAAGGTCAATGCCGACTTTGGACAGATCTTTGCCGAGCTGTTGCCGGGCAGTTTCGCCAAGTTGGATCCTCCCGAAGGCAAGACCATCAGCGAGGGCTTGGAAGTTAAGGTGCAGCTTGGTAAAGTGTGGAAGCAGAGCCTTACCGAGTTGAGTGGTGGTCAAAGGTAAATTTTTGTTTTTCAAAATCTTTTTTTCTTCTTCTTTTTCTTTCTACCGCCTCCCCCAATTCAACTCACCTCAGCCCGTCCTTTCATCCAAAAATCTCCCATCAAGCCTACTAACTTTGTCGTCGTCCAGATCCCTAATTGCCCTCTCCCTCATCATGGCTCTCCTCCAGTTCAAGCCCGCGCCCATGTACATTCTCGACGAAGTCGACGCGGCGCTCGACCTGTCGCACACGCAGAACATTGGGCGTCTGATCAAGACCCGGTTCAAGGGCTCGCAGTTCATCGTCGTCAGTCTCAAGGACGGCATGTTCCAGAACGCCAACCGCATCTTCCGGACGAGATTCAGCGAGGGAACGAGCATGGTGCAGGCGCTCACGCCGGCGGATTTGAAGTGACATGTTCACCTTTTAGGCAGATATACTTGTATGATCAAAGGCTGGGATTGGGATACCGAAGGGCGGAGGAAAAGGAAGCAGGATGGTCGTTTGTCAATGAACTTTGGGCGTGATGTCATCTGGCTTGGTTGAGTTATGAATGAATTTGTAGCTCTTACGCTTCATGTGTAATTGTGGGAAACGAATATGGAGAATCGACAATTGGGAGCTCGAATCAACGAACAAATTTGGTGTCTTCAACTCGGGACATTCTGGCGTGCGGTTATTGAGCTGACACATGGAAGCGACGTTTATGTACTAGCCTTGACCTAACCTCGCTGATTTTTATTGTTCGGGAGTGATCCTATTCCTTTATTCTTACAGTCCAAGTCTACCCACTGGTGCACTCCATCTGGATAGCGACGGTATTTCCCCCATACCCGTTGGTCTACGTTGCTTAACCGCCTAGACCCAGTGCTGTAATCATTTTCCGGTTCAGATATCCGGTCTGTCCTCCTCATACATCCTCACATACCGATGAGGCCCCCTGCTCAGCACCTCGACACTCATACCAACTTCGACCCAGCTTTCCATCACCATGTTATTGAGATTAACTCCTTCGACATCGGTAGTAGGGTCACGGTATAAAGGGGTCAGCTGCATGCCGAGACTACCGACACCCTTAATCCCCGGATCTACGTCTCTGTACTTTCGGAGGGCTCGGTCCGGCTCGGCAGGGTGACGGAAACCCGTGTCTTGATCTACGTTGGGCATTTTGCAGCTGTTGGGGTTAGTTGGGGGCAATCCTTTAGTATATATAACATTTCTACTAGATATGGGAAGTCCTTCACACACTTACCGTACGCATCGGCCAGATACGTGGAAATGGGTCTTGTCTTGTCTTTTATTGGAAGGTTCAGGATTGAAGCGGATTGTCTTCCAGGTTTCTTCTTCATAGGCTTCGACACCGTCAACTGTGATGTGTGATGAGGTTAGGTTAGTGTGTGTACGTGGGTGAAAGAGTGTGTTGTTAGCGTTACGAGATTGGGCCTTATTTTCAGAGGATAATGCAGGGTTGCTTCAATGGGGATATTGCGCCGAAATGGAATCTTGCTTCTAGAAAGCTTGCCCAGACAGCATGATTCGGACCATCCATAATGAACACCTAATTCCTCTACTAGCCATGTGCCTAATGACCCCTGAGGGGCAGCAAAATGGCCCAAGAGCTTTGGGGGGGTTTTGGTCGACTAATGTCCGAATGGGTAGCGTCCGGACTGACTTACCTATAATGTTGGCTCGAAACCTCAATGGGTCGAGTGATTTGAGGCTGTCATCCTTGTTGATTTTGGCGTCTAAATCTTGAACGCTTGAAAGGTTGAGCATATGCACGGGATACTATTACCAAATCCTCCGTTGTGGTCAGTTATACGGTCTGGATTTGCCTGATGTCCTCGAGTCACGGAGTAGGAAAAGGACGAAAACGTACCGCATCCTGCCAGCCGGTAACGGGTTGATAGCCGGCCTCCTCCTTTTTGGGTGCATTTCGATACACCTCCCGCAATCGGGACGGGTCGACGCGAAATAAGCCGAGCCTGTTACTCACTCCCAAGTGCAGCCTCAACTCCCGAGGTAGGTCCGCCTCCATGTTGAGCGCAGTGACCGTATCCCGCCAGATCTTCACCGGCTCCCATGTGTATTTTCTGGCCTCGATCTCCCCATCTGAAGGAAATGAGACAGGGAGCATGATCTCTTTCTCGGGTACAGCACGAAGCCCACGTGAGAGTTTTGCGCCCAGCCACGCCAGCGTGCCGCGCAGCCCTAACTCCTGCCAGGGAAAGCGAATGACAATGAATGAGTCTCCCAGAGAAGTGGACTTGTCGGTGCTGTCCCCAGACAATAGCTGCTGGCCTCCCCCTCGCGCCTTGCGGATATCAGGAACATAGAGATCCACACTGACGGTGGCAAGACGGGGAAATTCTCTCTGCGAGATGAACTGCCACGAATGCTCCTTCTTTGTCTCATCCAGGGTGTCGAGCCCGACCGGGAAAGGACTCTTGAGCTGAGCGAAAGTGTAGAGGCGGTCGTATTCGAGACCGGCGGGTATAACTTTGCTCTCAAGTACCTCAATGCCTTTGCAGGATTTTACCGGGAAGATCCATAAGCTCTGAATTCTCCCTGGACCATCAATACTTGCTTTGTCGTCTCTTTCTGAGTGCCTAGGCAGTCGGCGTTGTGAGTCATCCAGGCCTAACTTGCTATGTGTTTGAAGGAGTGCCTCCGTCACCGAAGGCAGAGTCGGTGGGAGGTAAATGAGGATCGGAAGAATGAAAACAACAATGGTCACACCAATCAGGAAGAGGCTTCCGGGACCAACAACTGGGCCGGGCGGCGGAAGGTCGGCCTGGTATCCCATTTCGACGTGAGAATGTGTGGGATAAGGCAGTCTTCTGTCGTGCCGTGTGAGGTATCTGTGAGAGACACAAAACTTTGAGTTTCGACAGTCAGTCAACTGTAACGAATCAAGATAGCAATGGTAACGTATAAGTCTTGACTGCCAACATGGATGAGGTTGTATCAACAAACAAGTGGAAGGCAAGCGGAAGGGGGGTGATCGTTGTTCCGTACCAACTGAAGAAGAAGTTCACTCGCTGACTCGGTCCTCGTTCGCTAGAGGTACCCAGAGGGTCACGAGTTCCAAAGTTGAGAGTTTGCAAAGTCTCAAAGGAGATGAATTGCACTGCAATCCACGGAAAGAGATGCTGTGACCAGCCTACCAAAGGGCCTCCTTGGATCGCTTTGGAGGACTTGCATCTTTCTTTTCCTCTTTCTTTTCTTTTGTTGGGGGCTGCCCTGCACTCCCGGTGTACAAATAGCGCACTGCATCGGCAGGTGCCATGCAGGCGGGAGGTAACATAACTAACATTTTGCGTTCCCACACTCAATCGCCTGTGCAGTCTTGGCGGACGTGTGTGTGTACACGCACACACGACTTTTTGGCAAAACGGACTATCGATAAGATTTCGTTTGCTTATATCTCTACCAAACGAAGAGATAAAAGAAAATGGACTCAAATTTTAGAATCGGCGTACCTAAGACTACTAAGACAATAATCTTTTCTATAGTATAATTGAATTTCTTCATCTTCGTCTTTCGTTTCGATGGTCCGTTTTGCCAAAAAGTCGTGTGTGCGTGTACACACACACATCCGCCAAGACTGCACAGGCGATTGAGTGTGGGAACGGCCAGGCTCGACCAGGGTCGGTGCGTTGAGTGCAGGGACGACTCTTCGATCGTTACATCATTCAGGTACAACTACCGCAGTACCTCTAGGTAGCTACGATGCACGGAGTAATCAAGTACCGGTGGCTACATCTAAGATAGATGTTGTTCTGTGTATCATGATGCAAAACTTCATTTATACGGTGTTTCTTAGAAAGAAAAAAAAAGTCGAAAACATCCTGACTATGTGTTGATCAAATGCTGACAATGCAATGTGCGATAGGGCTGGAATAGAGGGTACAAAGCTTGGTCGGGCCACCCAATTCCTGACTTATTCACCGCAAACAGCTCTTTTCATGACCGGTCGGATTCACCCTCTTTTTTTTTTTTTTTTTTTCCTTTCCGTGTACCGCATCTAGTACTCAAGTGCTCTGTAGAGCGCCGAGGTGGCCGTGAGAACGACTCTGACACAATACGGGCACTTCACTACACCTTGGGTATACTCTTATTTACACATCAAACTGTCTTGATCATGCCTCTGAATCTAACTTTGAGACAGTTCCTGACTGGAAGAATTTCTGATGGACTCTGGCCGATGTGTTTTCAAAAGTTCGTGATCCCTGGTATGGTTTGGTAGCAGCCTTTTCTAGCCAAGGCGAACCGTGTTGGACTGTTCATGCTCGGTTTATTTTCACGACCACCCTGAGCGCTTGACGGACACCGACAGAGCAATGATGCCGATCCAGACTATGCAGGTCTAAACCGATGCGGAAGTTGACCGTTATTCTGTGTAGTTTCTCGCTACATACATGACACGCCCTGCAGGCTTCTGTGATTCCGGATTGTCAAGTCATCCCGTTGAATCTCGATCGTAGTAGCTTGCGTATAATGGAAACTGGTAGTCTAGAACTGGATTGACGCACCCAAACGGCTCCAACGTCGTTTGCTACTGAACATGGAAGGTGAAGACACGTTTTGCTGATAAGGCAGGTCGAAAAGATGGTGCGGGCGGATGTTGCCCTGTGGTTCTTGGCTTACATCCTCCCACCCCAGCTGTTTATCTGCGTTGTTCTTTGGTGAACAGGTTCATGGTGTTCCTGAGACTCTACACCCTCTCAGCGCCCCTGCATCATTGTTCAGCGTAGTATCCCGCAGATGTTCCCAGCGAGCTTCATTGTCAAGCTGCTACCGACCCCGTGGGAGGTCGGTGTCTCGCACTTTCTTCTGCGGTCAGTGTGGACTTGACGTTGCAGGCAAACACGCGCTCCTGATCTTCCAACGGAGATACTTCGTCAGAAAACGCAACTGGGAGGTGGGTCTAACAATGCGCGTGTGAAGTACATTCACAATGGGGTGTTCTTCTTCGTAGCGGTTTACTGGATATTAGCTTATAAATGAATGACCAGACTAGAGGACTGATCCAGATGTTAGCTCATCTGCCGATCACCTGCTGCTGGATGTGGTCATGTAACAGAAGTGTCAAAAGTTTAGGTGATGAGAGAAACAAAGCTGCCGTCGGGCTCGGACATGATGGAACCAGCTTCAACATGCGACGAGGCTGCGCAGGCTACTACCCTGATGCCGTCAATATCACCGACCCGTATGGTTCACTATGTCATACCCTAGGGCCTAGACTGGTAGGTACGAGAAAGCCAGTCTTATGTTGCAGTGATATTAGGAGTCCGTGGGGATATTAACGGGTTTAATATCAAATCATGGCCGCTCAACAAGGGGAAAGTGACAGAATAGGGTAGTTGTGTGCAGGTCATGTTGAAGCGCCATGAAAAGAGCCTCCAAGGTTTAACGCCTTTGAATTATGGACACGGCGCAATGCTGATAAATCGGGTACATGTGGTTATATTGCCAACGTTGATTTACCGAGTCATCTGGAATGTGATATGCTCGACGAAGACACCGAAGGATGAACTGGAAAAGAGGGCAATGATGACATCAAAGAACGGAAACAGAATAAACCCCAAAAAATTGAAGTAACTGGATCCAGATTTGATGGAGGCGGTAGAGGGGTAACCTCACCGAAGAATATTTGCGGCCCGTTGCTCAACAGGAACGCACCGGATCTTGTGCCGAAGTCGTTTTTGGTTCCGTCTTTCTTGGCTACACTATGTGTAGTGTACAGGTAAGGTTAGGACGGCATCCGAATGCCACGCCCCCTGTTGTGCTGATTGTCAGACTCTTCGATGGCACAGGGCAATAAGGTGGCGATTCCGGTTCCATCGATGCGTTGGGTGCTCATTTCGGGTATCCAAGATGTCGGGTTTGCTGGGCAGCCGCTATAAGAGGCAACTGTTTCCGACACCATTGGCCAGAGCCGGTTCCTTCTTACTTCCATGTAATAGTCACCCGCTATGGTAAAAGTGCCGCCCTCGTGTGTCGTAATCTCCAAAACGAATAAATGGCAGGTTGATCCTTCCGGAGCACAGCACCAAAGTCACTCCGTCTGGTTAAATGATGCAATTTACGGGAAGGGGGAACCAATGCAACTCTGCGAAATGTCAACAGTGAGCCGGACGAGGATTGTACGTAGAAGGCGCAATTTCATTGCATCGCCTGGCGCTCCGGTTCGCAGTATTTCGTATTTGTATTTCCTGGTGAACGATAGGAAAAGCCTCTCGAGTTCCCATCGATGCGTTACACTGACCATAAAGGAACAACCAACCCCTGTCAAACGTCAACACGAGTTGTAGTGTATGTATGTGATGTGATGTATGTGTAGCTAGTGTATCTCTGGAGTTGTCTGTGAATGTGATTGTGTCAGATTGCTCGTTGGGACCCTTTCCCCAAAAATTCGCCGCTCCGCAGATACCCCTGGCGATGGATGGTGGACCCTTGAAGCTGCCCCTGGACATACATAGAACCTCTAGCGACGAGCGTAGAACATACACCTCTTCGGGCCGTCAAGACACTTATACGTTCCACACCATACCGACCACATGGCATAACAAGGTCGTGGCCATCTTGCATAAACTTGGCTCGACCCAAAAAGAGATGCTCATTTTGATCTCCCACCAGACTCCAATGGATGGGTTGGACTTCGAGAAGCTTGGAAGAGCCTCCCGATCCGTTGCATTCTCTCACCCGCGGTGTGTTCTCGAATCAAGCTAGAACACCGAGGCACGCGAGGTAGGATGTTCCATACACTGCTGACTGCCATCGAGATGGCCTCGGAGGCGTTTTGGTAAAGGGGGCCACTAACTGGATTGAGCAACGGAAGAGGGATCCAACTGAAAGACTTTTGGCCTGCACCTGGTAGGTTGCTGATTCATGATAACCCCACGGCCATTCCGTCCTACTTGCCATCCTATTATCTGCAGGCCTTAGCGAATGCTTCCTGTCCTTACCTCTAGCCACCTCCAAAGTAACCTACTTTGAGCCCTTTCTGTGCAACTCCCGCCGTATGCCGTCTTTGACATGACCTGGGTATCAGCAAATACCAACCTGGCCCTGGCTTTGCCGGGAACCACGAAAGCAACAAGTGGAAGTCCAGAGCCGATCCTCCTGATTGGCATGGGTGAAAACAAGGTAAAGAAGCCGCGGACGTGACGCCGGTACTGGTATGCCGTTCGTGAGCCTTGAATACGTCGACGTTTGTACACTATGTAGAGATAGAGGTACCTCTACATAGGTAACTCCATGCCTATAGCGCACGGATGCCATAAAGGTACCTCTTGGCCAAACCACCAGCCTTTTTGGTCTCAACACCGGCGGCAGGCACTATCGACATGCAGCACATTGTCCAACCCGGTTTCCGCGGGGATATCCATGGTTGGGGAAGGAAGTTGCAATTCGCGCTTGGTGGAACTCACCGAATTGCTGGTTCAATTGCGTAATCGTGGTCTTGTTAAGAAAAGAAAGAAAAAAGCAAGGTCCATTAAAAGGGTTGGGCTCTGGGCAAGGCTCGCAAGGACCGTCCTCTCCCCGCCAATGCCATCCAAACACACCTGCTCACCTCACGCAACCCACTTTGACTCGGCGTGTAGGTAGTAGGTACACTTAGCTCATGACGGGAACACCGCGGAAGCCCATTACATATTCTCTTCAAGGGGACTACCTAAGTTGATCCGCTTGTCCATGTCGATTTCGCTGGACCCTTTCAGTTGGAATGCCCCTTCGCGCGGCCTGTGGACAGCCAACTTACAGACAAGACAAGGCACGACTCGGACTTGTCAAACCTCCATTGTCGCGGGCTGCGCCGCGATCGGCACCCCGTACCCACGGACATGCTGTTGGCAAGCGGAAAGAGCCAAGACTTGTCCCAAGGAAACGCCAGCCCAAGCAGGGCTAAGCGGGTGGAGATAAGGTGAGTATTGAAGTGGATCGCAAAGGTGAAATTACGAGCCAGTGGAAGGGCATGGCACCATAACCCCACACCGTACAGGTTCCAGATCGCTGTGCCACACCAGCGGCAGCCGCTCCGGAGGACGGTCCATGCTGCCAGGAGTCCAGGACCCATTCAACGCCAGTGACAGGGGCAGTCGGGTCCGTTCCCCTCCCCCCCCCATCAGGCGTGATCCACTTTGATAAAGTTGACCCAATTCCAACCACTGCCATACTACACTACTACACTGCAGTGTCATGCGAACGAGCCCTTTGAGAATCGACAGGAACGACGGCCATCTCCCGTCTCATCAACACGGATTCACTCCAAGCTCCTCGATCTTGACCCCCGCCTACCCCCGATGGTGCCGGTGGACGACTATTGCAAGTGGGCTACCAATCAGCTTGACCAAGCTTCACAAAGCCCACAAGACAATGGCAGCTCGATGACGGTGTGTTCCACACACTCAACGGCTGAGATTCATGGCTGAATTCTGTACATGGCTTCCACGCGCCGGGCGGTTGTGCGGGGGCTGCATGGAGTCAGAACTTCAAGACGAACTAACAAAGGTGACAGGAGTCAGTTCACTTGTCAGGCCCATGACCCATCCTCAGCGTCTCCGATGTTGACCCCCTGGTCAGAGAGATTCAATGTGCGTCACAGTCAAGGACCCACTGCCATGGCGCTGTGGTCGGTGGTGGTGGAGCAGCATGGCAAGGAAACCCCGAGACTTCTCATTGGCCTTTCAAGCTCTCGCTCTCTGGTACCAATTGTTTTATCCACGCAATAGCTCACCGCGTGCTGTTTGGGATCAGTCGTTCTGCTCGACGGCTGCTCCGAACAGCTTTGCAAAATACACAGTCTGATCCACTGTCTCGTCGTCAAGCTCTCGGCCTTCAGTACGAAACACAGCTAGACCCATAAGCAGCCAATGACCTCGCATCTTGACGGGGTTCGAGGCTCCTCGGTACTTGGCAGGTCCGACAAGGTGGTGAGAGCCAGGTCCTCGGTACTGTACAGACGTGGTTGACTTTTGACACCGCCCAGCCGCACTGAAGTCCTTCCTTCCCGCCTGGGCTACCCTCCCTTGACAGATCCCTGTCCGATTTAACTGAGCTCCCAGAGCTACCTACATCTTGCAGTACACTAGTACGCAGTGTTGTGTGCCTCCTTTGGCGGACTGGCACTGGCAATGGGACTGACTGATAGCACACTACACTACGTACTTTGCTCCCAACCCTGTTTGCTCCCCACCGCGTCGACGTGGGCTCAACTGGGTCATGTACACTACTGTTCTGTCGAATCACCCATATTGGTGAAAGTGAGGGGGCAGAGGAAAATCCACACCTCAGCCGTCACGGACATCCTCAACACTCTCCGGCCTTGGTGTAGTTACGGATCACATATCATCCGCTCTTCTCCGCCTCAGTTCCTCTCTACGGAAAACTCCGGTGGCTTGTAGAGTACAGCTCAAGCCCTTAACCCTGCTTAACTCCATCAACCATATGGCTGACTGGTACAGGAGCCAGTGTGAAAAAGAAACAAGGAGAGCAAAAAAAACAAGAAAAAAAAAACAAAAAAAAAAAAAAAAAACACAAGAGCAGGAATCAGGGAACGCTACATTCACCTCGGAACAAGACGGTCTAGCTCGGAGCGAAAGTATCTCTACAGTGAAGATTGAGCTACTAAGCTTTATCCATGTTGCATATCTAAATCTCAGCTCCCTAGAGTTGGGGATAGTCCAGCTGTTGCGGTTGAGCTACGATGGATTCCCTGGCAGGCATTTGAGTGTCGGATATCTATCTGCCTCGGTCTTGGGATAGGTTTTTGCGGTTTTCTTCGCTTGCTGTTGTTGCCAAATGTTCACATACCCGGCATTCAAGCCGTATGATATTTGACTCTTCAACTCGACGATATCCTTGTGGGGAAACCCTTAACTGAGATTTGCGTGAATGTGGCTATACCGGGGGTTGAACAAAAAGACAACGTCCCCCCCGCGGAAACCTCTTAGCCCCTTGTGTCTACTCGGGACCCTTGCTGATCATGGATAGTTATCCTGGCCATTGGAGTTTCTTCACCGGCTACCATCGACTGATCGACTAGCACCCCCAAGGGAATGAGTACATGTGAGGCTACTGACGCTTCTACTTACTCCTCGTCCCACGGACCTTTCACTGGTCCCTAAACACTCGTCGCTTCCCCGGGAATGCAACCACAATTTCTCTCTTCGTTTCTCTGGTAGCTTCCTCCAGATCCGACCCGTGGTGAACATTGTCACAGTTCCGGGCATATCGAGATATGGGGGTATAATCGGTCTCACCCACCCCCGGTCGAGCGGTCCAGCTATCTTCACCGTCACCCAGTTCACTCCCCTTAGACTTTCTCGACGAGCAACGTACTGGCGATTGTCTTTAGTTGGATGTGTGTCCATGTCACCACGGCACCGAGCTACTTACCTCATCTGATTCCCATATCAAACAAGGGCAAGACGTATACCTCCTGATCCATGTTCCCTTTTGCTTACCCACACGCAGCCGGTACTTAGAGCTACAGGGATACCTTCAACTTCTTATTCCGCCAACGATTACTTGGTGGGAACTCACCCGCATACCCGCCCTCCTACCAGTGGTTCATCGGACGATCACACTTCTAACCAAACATCGACACCCCTCAAGCTAGTAGCACCTTCCTTGAATACCATGCCATTGGGAGGACCCTGACAGCCGCTACATTTCTACCGACAGTCATCCACATCGACTTCTCATGCACGGCCCCTCTGCTTTTCTACCTGCTGGGAGGAAAGTCTTGCCACTGGCAAGCTACCTAACTATTTTGTAGCCAGCTATGCTTGAGAATATTCTTCCTAGCTGAGCAGATCTACTTTCAACCAAGGATACACTCCCTAACCCTATGAGGACGCCGGTCACCTACCATACACGCCCTGCGAGGTTTTCCGGATCCCTTCACAATACCCTAATGTGGACCCCCGATTTACGCGGATCACGCAGCTTCTAATCTCCTGGGCCTTACGACAAGGCGGCCCCGTGGCATTGCCAGATACATCATATCAACCAACAATACATCGAGTCACTCTTCTAATTCGGCTATCCTGCACATCAAATTATCTTCCTTCACCCTACCCTGACTAGATGGAAATCTCTCAAGCTCTGATTTATCCCGTATCAACAATCTCCTGACGAAACCTTCCACCCACGATCAACCAGCTACAGCTCGCACATCTATACAAGTCTGTCTTACCTGTCTGCCATATGCGGTGTAAGCCAGAGTATTTTATCGGAGGCGAGTCTTGAGCACGACAAGTTCAATGTGGTCCGAAAACAGTCCCATGAACTAGACACGGAACCTGGGATTTGGATAGATTCCTCGTGTACGAACGGACATCGAAAAGCAATTATAGCACTCTCAGCAAAAAGCTTCCGCGTTACCATCATGAGCGACTATTACCACCACTTCCTCACCTCGATGGCAGGTGTCGGGGGGGACCCTACTCTAAGCCAACATGACGCTTCGATACCCGTGCAACAAGCCCCAGTATTAAGCTTGGGGACGACGCCGATGTCTCCCGCTTACCAAAACCTCGGCGGGTTTTTCAACGGATATGCGGAGCCTATCATGTTCAGTGCACCCAAGGCTCAAAGAAGCCGTCGCAAGTCTGCGCCTGGATTGGATCACATCAAACATCGACGCACGAGGTCAGGCTGCTATACTTGCAGGAGCAGGCGAGTCAAGGTAGTTTACCCTGGCAACCAATGGGTGATAGCACTGCTAACGGGTTATAGTGTGATGAAACCCACCCAGTCTGCGAGAGTACGCCGACCAGCCTTCCTAGCCGTCGTGTATCAACATGCTGACGTTACCCTAGGATGCAGAAAGGGAAACCGAGAGTGTGTCTATCCGGAACCAACACCACCCAAGGGATCCGTGAAAGATTCACCGGGTCAGAGCCAGCAGGAGAGCCCTACATCTTCTCGGGGGGATGACGATGACGACGAGACTGGACACGATGGAACATTGACGCCGATAATGGATGAGGATGAAGAAGAAGAAGAAGAAGCCGAAAGCGCCACAATGCAATCCTCAACACCGACCATTCCTCCAACTCCTTTAAGCGCACCGGCAACATCACTCAGTTTCAACCATGGATCCATAAACGATAGGCAGGGACTAGAGGAGGACGTACAGTTCTATCTCAACTACTACCGTGACAATATCACGCACTATCACTACTCCGTGGTGAATGACCACGATAACTTTTTCAAGGAGATGTTGACTGAATTGGCAATTCAGGACGAGGGCCTTCTCTATGCCGTGGTCGGGTTTGCAGCCTACCATTATACTCTACAGAATCCGATTGGAGAGATCAAGGACTTCTTGCATTTTTATAACCGCAGCGTTACTCTACTGCTGGGATTCTTGAAAAGAAAAGAACGCCATACGGAGATGACTCTATTGACCATCCTACAACTTGCCACCATTGAGGTGAGTATAGCATATCTCCCTTGCATGGACGGGTATAGATAGGGGCTGACAGTCCGTAAGGAGTACCTCGGCGACTGGGTCAACCTCATGGGCCATCAGAAGGCTGCCCTAGAAGTACTGACCGAATTGTACACGCCACAAACGGTCATGCAGACTGTTGTAGGGCGCATGATTCTGACGTGGTATACACGGTTCGACGTGTTTACTGGCATAATGGCCAGCTCCGAAACTATGCTTCCTCGGGAATGGTTCACAGCTTTTGTCGATTACTACGAGGCTCGAGCGGCAGAAAACCCCAACGAACTATCCTACAAAACCGAGGTGTGTTCAGGGCGACTACGCATGATTTCAATGGAGATGTCACTCTTGTTCGGGAGAAACGCCAGGCAACAAATGTCCGAAGAAGAGTATACCGCCGAGCACCGTCGATTATACAACGCCCTCCACGAGTGGAAAAACAGCTGGGATCCTGCCTTGGTGAATCCAGAGTTCCTCGTAACTGATGTATCGATGAACGGAGCCTCAGACACGGATCGAATCTTTCAGCCACTCACACCAGGCTTGCTTTTCCGGCCTCCCCTTTTTGCCTCGACGATCTTGACTTGCGAATGGAATTCGATTACCCTGATGCACGGAAGCCAGGGCACGTCAGACCCCTCGAACGAGACTCTGGAGAAGTTGAGGGAACACGCATATGTGATATGCCAGATATGCGAGGTAGTCGAGACCTGGCCCCTTAGTCCTGCGGGGAGCCTAATAATCTTGCAACCATGTCTCGGTATCGCTGCGTTATTTGTTCCCCAGGAGGAGGCCTACCAGCTCTGGATCAGGAAGAAATTCGCATTGCTCGAAAGAATGGGGTGAGTACAAAAACAATTTCATCTTCGTTTATCAACAAGAGTTTGTCATGGCAATCATGGCATGAAAAACGAGCACTTTCAACATTCGGCTCTTCGGCCCACTACACGCACGCTGACTGAACGATTTATTATTCAAACAGGTACATATCACCCGGAACAATGCGCCTAAGAATGGCAGAGCTCTTCCGTGACGGGAGCTGTCTCCGTTGGTGGTTACCGAACGACGAAGGATTCACGCCCATGCTACAAAGCATCCGGGCCTTTGCAGACGAGCGAAACGCGATGGCTGTGTCGACACAGAGCGAGAATTTGCGACAGATACGTTCCGTTTTCTCCAGGATGAATATTCGACGAACAGCCATGGACCAGGGCGAGGGCCAGTTGAGTAATGGGGTCAATACTATGCTTTTGGAATAAGAAGAGTGTAGATCGACAGGACAGGACAGGACAGGACAGTACCGGACAGGAGAATCGTTTGCATATTGAATTCCGTGTCCCATCGGCCGAGCTATATGAACCTAATAAGGCTGCGACCGCTGTTACGTCCCAAACTGGACGATTGTCATCTCGTCTCTGCGGCTTATACACTAATTAGTAGCCCTTGCGAATCAGGGCGTCAATCGGTTCAGACACAGCGACAAGAAGACAGTGAAGGGAGAAACAATACAACCCAGCAACTTTTTGGGTCAAACCTTTGCCTCTAAAAGTGTGATCCGTCTTCACTCTCGGTACTGTTTTTCCCGATGGACCAGCACGCAGGGTAATAATGATATATCCTTCGCGTAATCAGACAAAAACGGCCGTTGACGACAAACAGGAAGATTGGATGCGGCTCAAGTGTCCCATGCCGTGAGACAGAGACAATCTCTCTGTAAAACCACTGGACTGTTAGTGCAAAGCTGGAAGGAAAGTTCCGTCTTCCTGTAGCTTTGAGGGGCGGAATACGGGATCTCGAACGAACGGCTCATCAGTTATCAGTTACCAGTTACCAGTTAACCATTCGGCCCAGTTCCATGCGTGCCACGGCTCTGCAAAGTTTTGGTACGACCTACATGCTACCTCTACCCAGTCTCAACCGCTACGAGAGTTACGAGGAGGTAAACCATGGATCACCACTCTGGTTTCGGCAACAACTCAGCAACGGCTATAACAGCTTCGAAACACCACCGGCTACCGAAAAACTCCCGATTGGTCACCTCTTCTCTCACCCACCCCCCCCCCCCCCCCCCTAGGGTACTTTCCCAGGTCTCTTCTTTTCAGGGTCTTTTTTGTACGTGAACCTGACTACACACATGTACTTTACCTTTATTCTTGGTTCTCGGTTGTTTCTTTTCTTGCTAGTATCTATAACTCTGAAGTTTCCATCTCGTATCACCCGATCACGTTTGTTCAACAGACAGACAGCCACGATGGTGCTACACGTTCAAGCGCTAGCGTGTTTTGAGTTTGAGATTGGCCGACACGTAGGTCTGTGGTTAGGTAGAATACCTAGTCTTCTCTTCTTTTACGTTATTTGTCTTCTTTATCGTTTTACTTATTTTCTTCTAGCATGTATCACATCCTCATAAGTTAGACCTTGTAGTAGTGTAGCAGCTTGATTCGCCGTTGCGGTAGGCGGTAGGCGGTAGGCTGATAGATCGGCATAGACATACCACTCACTGGTTGAGACAGGAGTAAATAAAAGAAAAGGGGGCGGTAAAATGGGTTGGGTGTAAACCGAACGTGGAGTCGTACGCATCAGTTCCTGTGGCCTCATTCATCTCGAAGTGTACAATTACAAGGATGATGCCGTGCTTTTTGCTCACGTACTTCCAGTGACTGTTGCTTTCTGTTTTCTTTTCTTTTTATTTTTCGGTTTTTTTTCTTATGGTCATAATTCTTTATTTTAACAAGTATTATTAGTCTTAGTAGTTAGTATGAGTGTCCATATTCTTCCTCGGAAGCATGAGGAAAAAATGCGGGCAGAACAGGATATGTTTTTTTCTTTCACAATCGTAACACAGCTTGTGCTTTCAGCCATGGATTGTGCAGAGAGCCAATGAGAAGCTTCATGCGTCAGACTTGCATGGCCAATTCAATCATTCCGACCATCTCTCCTCGTCTTCGCTTTCCTATCCCTAACAATGGCTCTTACGCTAGGTTACAACAGTGTCCACAGTAGTATTCATACAAAGGCAAATCTTTCACATCGGCAATCCCCAGTGACGGACTACCTAGTCCGCCTATGCGACCTGCTCAGCACCAGGAGCCATGGCCTCTTCGTCCGACTTTTCCACCTTTGTCTCGTCTTTTTCTTCCTCCTTTTCGCCCTTCTCTTCCTCCTCCTGGGCGACGTTCTCGTCAGACTTCGCCAAGTCGTTTTCGGCGTGGCTTGGTTTCGTTTCATCTTGATCATCATCTTGCTTCTCCCTGGACCCATTGTCGGCAGATTCCAGTATCGGTTCCACGCCCACCGGCTGCTCATCACTGCCAGCATCGGCAACAGGTTTCATCGTGGAATCTTTGTTCGACTCATGACCGTCTCCAATGGGATCATCATTGGCGGATCCAGAAGAAGATGCCGGCGTATCAACATCACTATCCTCCGACTCCGACACTGATGTTGGAATTGCACTTGTTCCGACCTCATTGTGCGGAGTAACATCTGCTGATTTTGGACTTTCTGAATCCTCATTGCCTTGCTCTCTTACTTCATTATCATCGACTTTTGCTGATTCCTCGTTGGACTCGTCAGGAGTGCTTTTCTTTGTCGGCTGATCTTCAGACGTAGGTTCGCCCTCTTGTACAGGCTCCTGAACGCTTGCTGTCGCCTCCTCTGTGTCCTCTTCCGACTCCGGGTGTTGCAATTCGGCGGGAGGCAAGGCTGCTGCTATATCGGCCGGTGCCGAATCTTCGATTTTCGTCATGTCGGCTTCACTCGTTGGCTGATGGGGCGTCTGCGGCTCTGTAGTCCCATGGCACACAATGACGGGAATGTTGTCTGTTTCCATCTCTTCTTCTGTGGCCGGCTCCAGTTCGGGAACCCTTCTGCGCGTGACCTTTGATTTTCCTCTCAAGTTCGCTGTGCTGCTGCCATCCTCTTCCTCCGCCTCCGGAACAGTTGTCACAGCGCTGCCAACCGAAGGGCTGCTCTTAATATGCCGCCTCGTGTTAGTCCTCATTGCGGCAGTATTGAGACTATCATCATCAGCGGGTTCCCCAACAGGTGTTCCCCGGCTTGCTATAACCGGAGGCTTCGCAAAAGTAACGGACCCCCCCGGCTGATGTGTCTTGGGTTTCTCTATCACGACTTGAGGAACGTCGTCGTCGCCCGATGAGGTTGCTGTGCTCTCCAGCCCTTCAGCCTCAGGAGGAAGCTGAAAGTTCTCGTGTTGGAGAGTCTTAAAGTGATCGCAGACGGTTTTGAAAAAGATATAAAGGCCCGTTTGGCCCTCGACAGCCCAGAAAACGCTGCGGTGTTGGAACCACGCATGGGCAAACATGCGATGTAGACGGCGAAAGATATTGACCAAGTGCCTCAAAGCCAGATTCTTGTCATGGGTGTCAACGAAGAAGCGGCTAGGGAAGTACTTGGGATTGGTCACGGTGTTGGCCGCCCAATCAAGAGTGTGACAGCAATAGTCGATCGCGCAGCAGCTCTTGGGTGCATCATGCACGGCACATAAAAACTGCCACTCGCTTGCACGCATCTCGGGGCAGGTGGCAGCGCTGCAGGGCGGCTCATCGAACAGGAAACCAACAATAAGGTTGTTGCATTGTGTGATCAAAAAGCGGCACAGCTCATACAGCCATACCGTCTTGTCGATATGAGCAGGGGGCGTTGCGAGAATCTTGGCTGTCTCCCTTGTGATGGGAGTTGTGTTACCGGCCGTATGGTGCCAATGGAGGGCTGCTAAGTGCTCCTGGAGTTGGAAGGCCGAATCAAGCTGCGCGTCGCAAGACAGAACATGTCAGCCTTGTTCTTGAAGAGATCAATGACTTTTCAGGCAGCGAACGAACCTGGTGCAGAGGAACCAACGGAGGGCCGGCGGCCATGTCGGCGGCCTTGGTGCCCGGATGGATGCGACGATGAGACAGCAGGTCTATCGTAGGCATCTCGTATTGCTGCGCCTGGCGGTTGGCGATCGGGCCCATGGCTGGCGATGTGGGACCAATCTGGATCTCGGGGGCAGGCGGCGGGCTTGGGAGTCGAGGAGAGCTCGGGGGAAGCGACATGATGGTGCTTCGTTATTTGGTCGCGATGTTGGATATGGGTGAAGTTGATACGCGAAGCTGGACAGCTACAACCGCGCGCAAGCAATGCCCAGCTGTGTCTATCGTAACGATTCCCTTGTTTGTACTATTCGCCCGCAAGTTCGGCTCGACTTCCTAGGTAGCGGTATGAATGGTAGATGATTCTGCTCGGATCGATATGCCGGTGGAACAGATGAATCGAGACGGGCTGGGTTGCGTGGATGAAAGGAAGTTGGATGAGGTCGTGGAGGTAGATTGACAGTCTAGACGAACGGGATCTGGGGTCCACGGCGGTGCCGTCAATGGGATTCCTTGGGAAACTGCCCCTGCTGCCCCTGTGCTGAGCTGGAGCTTCGAGCCTACAGGCACGCCAGTGGAAGGCGGGAATACGGGGAACTCACCCTGTACCTGGCGCTAAGATCAAGGAGGTGCCCAAGCTCCCAATTGCTCCTCGTGCTGTCTGACTGTAAAATACGGTATCTGTAACAGATGTGCGTCATGCCTCTGGTAACCGAAAGGGCGTGGGCCAACAATCGCATCGGTTCTCCCCGGCAGCCTGACAAACATTACATAGTGTACTGCGTAGGTAGAGGTATAAATACGTACCACTGGTCCCTGCGAGAAACCTATGGGTAAGGTGATTCAAACACTACACTTCTCGACAACGTTTTGTGTAATTCCACGACCAAGAACCTCCGCTCAGAGGACCTCAATTCAATATGGACTACGACGACGATGCTCCCCCGGATCTCATAGAGACCAACGAGATCATACTCGAGGAGGAGAAGCCAGTCAAGGTTCCCATTACCATAGTAACAGGTATGCATTTTACTACCAATCTCATTGTGGTCGACTTCGCGCTGATTATAACCTCAGGCTACCTTGGAGCGGGCAAGACCACGCTCTTGAACTATATATTGACTGCCCAGCATGGAAAGAAAATTGCCGTCATCATGAACGGTATGGCTGAACATCCCGGGCCTCGCCTTGCATTGGGATAGTTAGCTGACGATGAGTTGTGTAGAGTTCGGAGACTGTTTGTCATCCTCTTGCTGCAACCCCTCAGCATATCTCTGCTGACGCTCAATCTAGCTCTGGACATTGAAAAGTCCCTCACCGTAAACAAGGATGGCGAGTCAGTCGAGGAATGGATGGAAGTTGGCAATGGCTGCATCTGCTGTTCGGTGAAGTGAGTTACCGATGATTGAGCACTTTGTCCCCATCAGCTCTAGTGCACTGACACTGACCAACAACATATGATCGTCTCAGAGACACCGGAGTGAATGCCATCGAGTCCCTAATGGAAAAGAAAGGAAAGTTCGACTACATCTTGCTCGAAACCACCGGGCTCGCAGACCCAGGGAATCTTGCACCCCTCTTCTGGATGGATGATGGCTTGGGAAGCACCATCTACCTCGACGGCATTGTGACGTTGGTGGACGCCAAAAACATTCTGCGGAGCTTGGATGATCCAGCTGGCAAGGTTGAGGGACACGAAGAGACCGATGAACACGGGCATGGGCCAGTCATGACGACCGCTCATGTCCAGATTTCACATGCTGATGTCATCGTAATCAACAAGTCAGACCTGGTCAGCGAGGACGAGCTGCAGGCCGTCCAGGACAGAATCACGTCCATCAACGGGCTCGCCAAAATCCACATAACCAAACAGAGTGTGGTTCCAGAATTGGAAGGATTCTTGCTCGACCTGCACGCTTATGACCGCGTGGAGGAATTGGACAAGCCAAGTCTGGGCCACAGCCATCTCGACAAGGTCAGAGACTCCCTTTCATCTCTCGTGAATGGCTAGCAGGACCTGGACATTTCTTGATTTCATATGACCAACTAACCTGAGTTTAGACGATATCAACATTATCTATTCCTCTACCGGTCCTGACATCAGCACAAGTCGAAAAACTGGATGCTTGGCTGAGGTCAATTCTTTGGGAGAACATTCTTCCTGGACACGAGAACGCTACTGACAGGCCAGCTTTCGAAATTCATCGATTGAAGGGTCGGTTGGTGCTCGAGGACGGCAGCGAGAAGATGGTTCAGGGAGTAAGGGAAATCTTTGAAATTTTTGATAGCCCAGACAAGAGTCAGGGTCAAGTTGCGGGTAAACTTGTGCTCATCGGGCGTCATCTAGTCGATTTCGACTTCCCAACAAGCCTCCAGAAAACTGTTGATCTTGCCAAAAGCACCTAGCCGTCAGGCACCATATTATAGATGTAGGAAATCAGAACGGAATCCTGACGAACATTGCCTCATACGTGTCAGACCGGTAATGGAAGTCTTGATACTGTTTATACGCTGTGACTTAGGAAGCAGTGTGCATCCTGCTCTTGATGCTGACCGTGGAGAGAAGTTCCTTTGGAGGGTCTTCGAATGTTTGAGAATAGGGGGACGTCGATGGCCTGGAAGCACGGACCACATATCCTCAAGTTTCCGTCACCTGCACCTTGATCTTGAAGTCTCCAAATCCATGAAAGAGGGCTTTCAGTCCGCCGGATCAGCGGTCCTTGATCGGTATTGTCTTTCCAGCCTTTAGGTTTCCGTAGTTGTCAACGGTCAACCCGGGCCTGCCAGTGTGCATACCATAACGAAGTGACCTACCTGTAGTAACACCAAACTGGTATGTACCTAGAGGTACCTAGGTACACTGCAGCGTCTCCACATCCCGTCCCAGATGGAGGTACTGGTTATAAGGACCACTCACTGCACCTGCGCAGCCAGTGCGTGCCGCCCGCCTGGCGTGCAGCTCCCGCTCGTTTCCAAAGCGCGACCGGGCATTCACCTGCAAACATCCATTCACTCTGGCAGCGCACCACGACACCACCGCTACCACTCGTCACCTTTTAATCGACGGCACAACTTGCTAATTGCGACAACCGGAAAACAACATTCGTTTTTCCTTCCTTTTGCTCGACCTCTCAGAGAGACTGGTCTTACAACCGCAGAATATCATGAATCGGCCAGGTACGGTGGCAATCCCGCCCTCTTCATTTCAACACATCGTCGACTACCCCGCTGTTTGCCCTGCTGCCCTGTCTTCTCGAAATCCGCGATCGCCGACAACCGCTGGATCATGGCCACCGCCTACAGCTCGCCTACCCGAAACAGATGCTGGACATTGGGCTGGATCGAGATCATGGACAGGCTGGTGGTGCCGCTGCCGAGGCGCCAGCGCCAGCGCATGGACGTTGCCGTCAATATGCTGCTTCTTTGTCCTGCCCGTAACTCGGACTACGGTGTTTGGCATGCAGTGTTCCAAGGCCGGCAACCACGACCAATTTATCTTTGTGCCCCGTCGCGACACCACTCACCAGCCTCTCACAAAGCTGTTCTCGACGTTATCGGTTCCGTTCTTTCCTACAGCGGCAGCGGCGCAGTCTCTCCTACTCCAGACATACACCCCTTATATTACATGCTGTTTTGAAGTTTGTGGACAAGGCTGGTCGATAATTGCTAACGTTCTCTCGGATTAATAGGGGCAGTTCCCCAATCTTTGCGCGGCATGTCTGGCTTCGGAGGACAACAACAACAACCACAACAGTCTGGGCGTGGCGTAGCGAACAGGTTACCGAACGGAAAGCTAGGTCAGGACTTTGATAGGCGTTGGGTACAATTTGGCCCATGACTGACGATTGGTCTGGAAATAGGGGCCGTGAGCGGCGGTTCTGGCTGGGCGTTTGGCTCGGGCATGCCCATGGGCGGCAGTCCTGGTGTTCCTCCTGGTTCTGCCAGACAGTTGGGCGGCGGGAATGTCAGCTTTGCGCAAAGTCTAAGTGGGTCACAACCAGCGACCCCGTTGGATCTTTCGTAAGTCCTCGTGTATATCATGTTCACCTTGTCGACATCGGGGGCTTGGGTAATACCGCAGCTCAGACTTTCCTCTCCCATAACTTCATGCTTCGCTCTCCCTACGCATCCCTGCCGCTGCTGTGTTTCCCTGTGCTAACATTACCCAGAGAGTTTCCCACTTTGTCCAACACGTCGCAGTTGTCGACGGCAAATCAGGCTTCAATGTGGTCCACGGGGGCTCGTAACCTCGGAGGAGCAGTACACCGCGGTCCTTCTACACCGCTTTCGCAGCAAGGGCAACAGGATGACTTTTTCTCGTCTCGACAACAATCGGCCCAAGGAGCTTTCAGGTTTGGAAACCAAGGGAACTCGGGGCAAACATCACAAACACCATCTAGTGTTACGGACGACTTTCCTCCGTTGAACAGGAGTGCAAACGGCGAATTAGGTGGCATGCCAGGTTTGGGATTCGGATCTACTCCATCGATTCACCCCAATCGGACAAATAACGGCTTGTTGAACGCGCTGACAGGGAACACGCGCACCACAGACGGGCGTTCACCAACTGCAATTGGACGCCCGCACGACCAAAGGAGCCCGGTCAACGAGGAAGAAGGACGCCAAAAGCCGCCAGTGTATCGGGAGGACGGTATGGCTTCACGCTCTTCGGTGGGCGATGCCGTTTCGCAAGCAATTGGTACCAGGAACCCGCTCGGCGCAATTGGAAACGATCCTCCATCTGCTAAGGGCAAGGAGGAGGATAGGGGCCGTACCAACGAAGTCCAAGATCCGTTGGAGGGCATGCCCGCCATCGAAAAGTTTGGCTTGAAGGGTTTGCGCACCTTGATGAATAACTTCCCCGACTACAACTCCCTCATTATCGGGATCGATCCTTCCAGTTTAGGGTTGGAGCTGAACTCTTCTGAGTATGTGTAACCGGACTTTTCGCGAGCCCAAGCATCAAGCTGATCTTCTCCAGGCTGTATTCCACGCAAATCTACTCTATACTGGACGATGTCCCTCCCAGGCCGGCTGTGCCAAAGTTCAAGATACCCGAATGCTACATGGTCAAGAACGTACAGCCTATTGAGGCCAAGATTCAGAGCTTTAATGAGGAGACTTTGATGTGGATTTTCTACAGCTGCCCGGGCGACATCAAGCAGCAACTGGCTGCAGCTGAGCTGTAAGACTACTCCCAGTACCTTCCGTTTGATTGTCGTTATGGAGCTGACCAATCCACACAGAACTACGCGGAACTGGAGATGGCACAAGAAGCTTCAAGTGTGGCTTACCAAGGACGAGATGGGTAATACGGCTCAACTAAGCCCAGCTCATGAACGGGGTTACTACATCGTATGGGACACCGTGAACTGGCACAAGGAGCGGGTAAGTAGTGTGCCGTGGTTCGGCCTTTCGCTTATAGGTGGAATATGCTAACGACCTCTCCAGAGAGAGTTCACTTTGTATTATTGCGACCTGGAGACCAACCTCGGCGTTCCAATGCCAGCAATAGGAGCATAAGCTTTCAGACTCATCAGCACGGCATGCATATGCATTCGTGCTTTGGGTTATAGAGAAAGGGCTAGCTCGACACGCCTCGAAAGGGTATCCTTCGCAGGGGCGGACATACCTTGCGAGGATTCACCGGGTAGCTCTTTGAGCGGACCGCATTGCTTAGGAGGGAGGTTATTAGATATCTGAACCTACCGGATACAACCCAAGGTATAGCGCTGTTGAATCATCCATGGTCAAGGGGCTCGTCTCAGATGGGAAAAGTCAGAGATATCATGGGTTTCGGTCAGCGAAATAACATAGGAATACCAGCCGTACCGGACAGATCATTATCTGCATAACAATCATGGTCGAAACAACTGTTGCTTGATATTCAAACACTTCCAAGCTCCAACGTTTGCGATCAAACTGTCTATATTTCGGTGCAAGCTTACGCGACGTCTTTCGTTTTGGTAATTACACGCAACCTCCTGGCTGTTACCAGTGCCTGCTCACACGTGAAAGTTGTGTAATCATTCCGTTCATTGTTACGCTACGGTCGCAGGCTTGGCATTGCCCCACTGCGGCCGAATTCATGGATGTCACTGCTTTCCCCAACTGCCTCATCACACTCACCTATGTACACTATATTCGTCTGTACACTACATACTTAGGAGGCAAACCAACGCTTACCTGTAATTTCGACCTCGCTGGCCACACTACCTATTTCGGGACCATCGTATCCATCAACTGCATCTCGTCACAACGCATTCCTTTCTTTCATCCTCTCCTTGCCACCAACATCGACATCGACTGCCCTTGGCACGCGTCACCTGCCTCAATCCCGTTAGTCATCGGCATCGTCTTGCGACGCGCATCATACGTCAGGCGTTAGGGAGCGAAGCACTTTTCGACGGGGATTTTCAAGCAACAACACAAGCTAGAATTCGCCGGGACAAGAATACTAGATTTCCATTCTATAGATCTTACTCAGCAAACCCCCACGACTTCCCGGACTTAGCTGCCCAGTCGAAGGAACCGGTTACTCGGCGACAGCCTAACTTCCACATCGCGCAAACGAACGATTGCGAGAGGGGTCAACAACCAACAAAAATAACAGTCTACAATGGCAGAGGAAGAGATTAACATCCCTTCCCTGGTGATCGTACTGTTGGTCACTGGCCTAGCAGTACGCTACTTCTTCTTCAGCGGAAATGCGTCTTCGGCGAATCGCCAGCCGGGCGGGACAGGCGGCGCGACACCAGAGGAGTTGCAAAGACGGAGGGAACGAGAACGAGAAGCGGCGGTCGAAACGATACAACAGATGTTCCCACAGGTAGACAGACGGACTATCCTGTGGGATCTGCAGCGCCATGGAGGAAACTTGCAGGCTACAACAGAAAGGATTTTGGCCGGGAGAACGGAGACTGTAAGTTCCGACCTCTTTTTACTTTTCCAAGCTTCGTTCTCCATGCCTCATATGATGCGCTTTTGCTCGTCACTCGTAGAGAGCTTTTGCTAACACCTGAGTGACAAACCATCCTTTAGCCTCCGATCACCTTTCAGCCTCCGCCTCCACCCAGCTCGCCAGAGACAACCGCTGCTGCGCAGCAAAGTGCAGCTGCCGCCGCCGCCAGTAAATACGCGGAAAAGAAGGTCCACCCGGATCTGATCACAAGGTATAACCTGAGGGATAAACTTGCCAGCGCCCCTTCGGAGGATGCCGGGACGGCGGCGGCCGGCGCCCCAAAGACAGGAGGCTGGAGCTCGAATCGCGAGGAGAGGCAGTCGTTACTGCGGAAGAGGAGGGATCAGATGATTATCGAAGCCAGAAGGAAAATGGAGGCCAAGATTGCGGCGGAGAAGACGGCTGCTGCTGCTGCTTCGGGCTCCGCCGCCGCCGGGGATAACTGAAGGCCCATCGGCTTGAGTTTTGGCTCTGTAAGGGGCAGTATTGGAGTGGAACATGTTTGCATGTAATGAAACAACGTATAGAACCAACACAACTTTAAAGAGGAAAGGCTGGTGGAAGGGGTTTGAGAGAGTTATCACACACATGTCACAGTTTGGGGCATGTATAGATTGTAAGAGACGAACTAGGCATCATGATGAGGCTGAAGGTGGTCGGATAGATCGGAAGCGTTCTCTGTGGTCAATAGGGGTCATCTGGTGTTTCAGCGTAGCTACAACTTTGTACGAAGACATTCGTATTTATAAGATTGAAAGCCCGATAAATACGTCGCCAGAGGTGGAATTGCTTTTGGAGTCGACCATCGCAGCAAGGCACCTGACACTGCAGCTTGTCTCCAGGTCTCATATGTGCGAGGTCAAACCCTGGATCTCTCCTCAGCGGCAACATCCGGCGTTGACATCTTGCAGCCGCTCTTGGCCAGCCAAATGGGTGGCCCTTGCAACTTCCAACATCAAATTTACGAAGCTGACCTTGGACCACTCAAGTCCGTCTCGAATAAACTGGAAGTTATCAACTGGCTACGCAGGATCAATCGGCATCCATGAAGCCAAATGAGGGAACAACATTCAGCCCCAAGGCAGTCCCGCCGACGCCTCCACATAGACGCCCTTCCTTATTGCGCTCGATGTTCTCGATATCATCACTCCAGCACCACATATCTCTATTTGGTGACGGGGAAATCCCCCCGACCAAGCTCAAACCCGCCTCCACTCCCTCCACACCTATGTCGGCAACACCACCACCCAAACACGATATAACTGCCACTAGGAAGATGTCAGAGGCTGGAACCGGATACTTTATGGCTGGCTTGGCCTCTCCAACGAGCACTTCGGAACGTGGACTCGTGCCAATCACAATAACGCCAAAGACGCGGGGAATCGATTGGCGATATGGAGCGCAAGGTGAGCGAACCCCAGCCGATTTTCTCTCCGTGTTTGGTTTCGGTTGGTCCCAAATTGGTCACTAACCTTGTTCGATCTTGACTGTCACTCTCTCCAGGCACAAGTCTCCTCGTAAACGCAGCCGAAGAATCGCGCCGCAGCGGGAACAGCGCCTTCAGTTCTAACTTCGAGCGATCAACCTACATAACCGGTCTCCAGAACTTACTCAACGGACTACCACTGGACCTCCGAGAATCCGAAATAACCACACTGCAGCAAGCCGTCCCGCCGGCGGTGGTCACCAGGATCATCCAAGAGAGTAGCCCTACTGAAAACAATAAGCCAGAAGTAAAACATAAGGACGTCTACAGGGAAAACGTACTCCACAAGTTCCTCCTCTGGATTTTCTGCCTGGTTGATCGATGGGTCTGGTTCGTTTGGCCGAAACTGTTGTGTTTCTATGTTAGGATGGAACAGGTCAGTCAAGCTCACGGACAAGAGGTGGCGGGCAGTCTAGGTAGAGGCGCGTTGTCGGTTGCTGATGCCATCGTCTTTGTTGTGAACCAGGAACCTGTAATGGAGGCGGCGCGGGGACTTGGCAAATGGGTTTATGAGGGGGTTTCGGGAGCTGTGACGGATTTTGTGGCAATGAAGGTAGCTGAGAGGAGCGGAGGCAGCAACAAGAAGAAGAATGAGGAGGAGAAGGAGGAGGAGAAGGAGGAGGAGAAGGAGGAGGAGAAGGAAGGAGAGGAGGAGGTCAAGTTGAAGGCATCTTGGTGGGAACGATACTTGTGGTAAGCGATCATGAGTACGACAACAGCGGCAAGAATTATTGGGATAGCGGTATCAGATTGGAGGTATTGATTGGGACCTGATTGGAATAAGAATATGCCTCAGACCATCATGTTTACAAATGTCCAGTTTCCCACTTTCTCGGTGTTGAGTACTGTATGCCCATGTGTAGAGAGATCGCCATGAGACGGAACGCAAGAGTGTGACGACTGACCCGACGTTGCGAGATGAGCGGATCTATCTCATGTGAGGCCATGACGGAGACCAATGCTCTGAGAATCTGCTGGACAGATGCCACAGAGCCTGTCGAGAAGTCCAGCTGAGGTACCCTGAGCCGAAACTCGGAGCCGACTGGAATTTCATGTTATTCCGTAGCACGAAGCTGATATGAACACCTTTTGAACCTTTGCCGGCCTCTACAGCGTAGAGAAAGGAGATGCTTGGTGTATCGTTTCCTGCGTAGTGTACATAGACGAATGAGACAAGGACCAGGGAGGACTGAAGTGGGCAAAGGGGGAGGGTCCTGTTCGGCCCCATGTTTTGCGGAGATGATCGCTTTCCAGTGTTCCTGACTAGCGAATGTACCGTAAGGTAGCTCATCCCTATCTGAGGGTGCACAGGTACGCTTAGATACTGGGCCTCAAAGATGGGGCTCGGTGCGGAGTAACGGCTGATAAGATAAAGGCGGCTCATACGACAGGGATCTAACTTCAAGCTTCGACTTCGATAGCATGGAAATTTTTTGCTGTTGCAGGTACCAGGCCCTTAGCCACTTGCGCTCTCTTCCCATCTCTTGTTTTTTTTTCCTACCTTTTCTGCCCATCATTCCCATCACACTCGACGCCGACAACGGTTTGACCGATTTCTCTGGTTTGATTGTCCGCCTCTTATCGTCCCCACCCACAATTAATCCATCAACCCAAGTCGTTGACGGATCCGAGTGTGCGCCGCCATCTTATCAGTCCCGTCCCGTCGCGTCGCTGTAGCCGTCGCCCAACATGAGGACCAGCGTATTGCGCCAGGCCGGCCTCTGCCGTGCTGCCCTCGCTGCCCGCCATCTTCAGATCTCCTCCAAGCCCTCGGCCGCCCTCTTGAGCCAGGTCACCCGCGCCATCGCCGTTCAGTCCCTTCCCTCGGCCTCTCTTCCCCGCTTCTACTCGGCCGAAGCCACTGCCCAAAGCAACACTGCTGCCTCCAATGGCCTCGTTACCCGCTTTGCCGACCTCGCCGCCTTGGGTGTTCATGAGAACGTTGTCCGCGCCATCACTCATGGCATGGGCTATGAGAACATGACCGAAGTCCAGTCTATGACCATCAGCCCCGCTCTCAAGGGCAAGGACATGTATGCCTAGATCCGTCACCTCCATTTCCGCGCTTTAAACAGTTGCTAACGTGAAGCTTCCAGTGTTGCTCAGGCCAAGACCGGAACTGGCAAGACACTTGGTTTCCTCGTCCCTGTGATCCAGAAGATCATCACCCAAGATCCCGACCTCGCCCACAGGTTTGGTGGCAAGAGAGCTCGTTCTGATGACATTCGCGCCATCATCATCTCGCCAACCCGCGAGCTTGCGGAGCAGATCGGAGAGGAGGCTCGTAAGTTAGTCAAGGGAACCGGTATCATCGTCCAGACTGCCGTTGGTGGTACCCAGAAGAACGCCATGCTGTACAAGACCCGTCAGCAGGGCTGCCATATCCTTGTTGGCACACCCGGTCGCCTGAACGATTTGCTTTCCGACAGCCACAGCGGCATCGACGCCCCCAGACTCTCGACCCTTGTTCTCGACGAGGCCGATAGAATGCTCGAAGTTGGCTTCAATGAGGAGCTTCGCCAGATTATCAACTACCTTCCCGATCGCAAGGTTCTTCCCCGCCAGACTCTGCTCTACTCTGCCACCATTCCCAAGGATGTTGTTGGTCTCGCCAGAAGCTACATCGACAAGAACAACTTCGAATTCGTCCAGACCGTCAAGGCCGATGAGGTCCTGACCCACGACCGTATCCCTCAGTACATCGTTCCCTGCAAGGGTTTCGAGAACATTTACCCGGCCATGCTGGAGCTGATCGAGAAGGCACTCAACGAGTCCAGGACTAACCCCGAGGCTCTTCCTTTCAAGGCCATCGTCTTCTTGCCTACTACCGCTGAGGTTATCATGGCCAATGCGATCTTCAAGCGCCTTCAGTGGAAGTTCAAGCACATTCCCAAGACTTGGGACATCCACTCCAAGCTCACTCAGAACGCCAGAACTCGTGCCGCCGACGAGTTCAAGAACGCGCGTACCGGTATCCTCTTTTCCTCGGACGTTACCGCCAGAGGCATGGATTTTCCCAACGTTTCCCACGTCATCCAGACCCACATCCCCCCCAACAGGGAGCAGTACATTCACCGTCTCGGACGTACCGGCAGAGCCAACAAGCCTGGCCAGGGCTGGCTTATCGTTCCCGACATCGAGCTCCACGCGGCGAGAAGCAGACTTCCCGGTCTCCCTATCAAGCGTAATGACGAGCTCGAGTGCGCTTCCGTCAACGCCGCTGATTCCGGTGCTGACAAGCACGCCAACTTCCAGCACATCCTTGACGCGGCGTCCAGACTCCCTGAGGACCTCTTCAAGGACTGCTACTCGTCCTACCTCGGTGGCGCTCTCCAGGGCATTGATCGCCAAGCCTTGGTCTATGCTCTCAACGACCTCGCCAAGTTTGGTTGGGGCTTGGAGGAGCCTCCTGCCGTCCGCCAGAGCATCATGAAGCACATGGGCCGTGTTCAAGGTCTGAGAGTCGAAACCAGAGAGCATTCTATGCGCCCCATGGGTAGCGGACCTGGCCACCGCCGTGATTTCAACTCGCGCGGCCCCCGTCGCCAGTCCGATGATCCCTTCGAGAATGCCCTTCACAGGGCTCAGGATCTCGATCGCCGTCCCACCCGTCGCCAGCAGGCCAGCTTCTAAACTAAGAGCTGGGTCAAACTGTGCATTGGCGACGAATGGGTTATTTGGTTTTTCCCGCTGAAAGAAGATGCTTGCGGGGTTTTGTCTGCTGAGCGAGACAGACACCTTCTCAAAAACCGTGGTATCGGGTCCCCCATGTATTTCCTTTCCGTACTGTTCGACATTGATACCATCTGTACTATAGCATAATTATCACGGGAAAAGCAAGGCCGGAGTTTCTTTTTGTTTCCATACATTGGGGTGGCTTGTTGTCTATGGAAATGTTATGATAGACAGCGCGGGCAACACACAAAAGAGGGGTAGTACAGTCTTTTTTAGTTCCGTGGTCACAAGAGAGGAGAAGAATTTTTGTTCAAGAAATGGGACTGGGACTGGGGCACACCTAGACATATTCGGGACTGGAGCTGGGGGGCTGGGGGCGTACTTCTGATTTTCATTTGTATAAGGAAAAGAATTGGGGCCATCTCGACTTTAGAAGATTTTCGTTCACTGTTTTTGAAAATTCCATCATGACATATTCACTGATCTCTTCGAGTTTCAACATGAATCGCACATAGACATTTTCGTGTTGTAAGATGCGAATCCTGGTAGCATGCTCCGATATCTGTCCGTTGATAGCCATGTTGACCTAAGTCTGAACTCCTTGCTTGAAAAACAAAGGATGAGTAAACACTCACCATGAATGACTCCATCTGATCTCACTTGTCGATCAATGTCCAGAAAGCTGTATTTTCTTCCATCTGAACTAGATCGTCCCCGTGGTAATCGAAGCCCCACAACCCGTTATCAGCTTCTCGACTCTTCTTCATATTTGTTTCTTAACATCCCCCATCAACTCATTCATACTCTTCTCCCAACCTGAAGGAGGGCAAATGCTAGGCAACTGCGTGTCGCGTAGATGTTCCTAAATGGTGAGGCCTCCTATAATAATGAGTCCTCCATTTTCCCTCTCCGTATCTTGCCCACACCCTTCTCATTCCTTCCCACCTCTTCCCTTCTTCTCCTCGTGGTATAATATATATATCAGCCTCATCAATCCTATCCCAAGTTTCCCTACTTTCTAGTTCCCACCAGCACCACCACCTCCTCCTCCACCGCCACCACCCTGCTGCCCACCAAAAAAGAATCCTTCAAACAGATCTAACTGCTGTCCATCGCTAAAATCATGATGGTTCCCTTCCCACCCGATACCAAAGCCTAGATCCATCTGTCCCGCTACCTCAGCCGGATTCAGGTTCACGTTCAAATTCGCCAGATCTCCTCCATTACTAATGTCCATACCACCAGCGGCGCCGCCATCAACACTTTGCAAGAACTCTAGGCCTTGTAGATCACTGAAGCTTAGTGTGCCAGGACTATTGGAGTATGCTTGTTGTTGTTGTTGCTGTTGTTGCTGTTGCTGTAGATAGTCATTTGGCGTCCCTCCGCGTTGTTGTTGCTGTTGTGAGTTGGCCCCGATAATCGGTGATCCACCCATCTGAGCAGGCGGCGTTAAGGGGTTACTAAGTCCTTGTCCTTGCCGTTGCTGGTGCTGTTGGATGGCGCTCGGCGAGGGCATCAAGGTCGGATCAATGGAGGTCTCGCCTACTGGGCTTTGAGCCATCGGTCCCCCGCCGCCAGAGGCGGCTTCCGCAATGGAGCTTGCGTTGCTATGTGGTGGCGGAGGTGGGTTTCGCATGAGAGAGAAGCCGCCTTCCTGCTCGCTCTTGATCGCGGCGGCGGCAGCGGCACCGGACATGCGGAACTGTTGGGCCTGTTGGAAGGCGGAAAGCTGAGATGCTGATGAGACGGAGTAGGCGTCGGAGGCGAGATCGCTGTACTGTGACGAAGGGTTTCGGAGCATAGGCGGGCGATGGCGGTGTTGTTGTTGTTGGTGCTGGCGATGTTGCTGCTGCTGATGCTGCTGGTGCTGTTGTTGTTGTTGCTGCATTCTATAGTGTTGCAAACTAGAAGCGGCAGAATCGCTCTGTGAGCTCCAGTCGAGACGCTGATCAATACTTCCTCCAGGACGTCTTATGTGGGTGTTGTTTCCATATCCGCCGGACAAGTCCTGGCCTTGGCCGAAGCCTCCAGTCGAGTTTGCCATTTTGATGGTTGCTTTGGCGGTGCGATCAAAGGCGTCTCGACAAGCTTCTGCTGGCGGACATTTATCTATCAGGTCTGTAAAAACGGATTTGGCAGCCAGAATCGTGAAGTCGACTTCATCCACGGTCTAAAAGGGGGTGCGCGTTAGCCTGTGAAAAACAGTAAAATAATCAGCAATAAAAGTTGTGTGTCCTTACAAGTCTGCTCCTCACGATAGGGGAATGCCAGATCGCATAAAGATAAGATATTCCGGCCATGAACAAATGGTGCGTGGCCAAATAGGTATAGTTGACCAAGCCCACACGGTGCAATTGGCGATAGAGGCGCAAGATACGCTGGCCTGCCTCGGCGACCTTGAGATACACGCGGTCTTCATCCTCCCGAAGCTCCATGTTGAACATTGTCGGGCTGTTGACCTCCTTTGACGTGTGATATTCACCTTCGAACAAGGCTGGCACACTTAGACTTTGGCGATAGAGCATAATGACAGCCTGCCAGTAGTTGAGGTCAAAAAACTCAGGCGAAAATTGTACGCCAGTCTGCTGCCGTGTTGGTGCGGAATTTTTCCACTCCCATAGTCTCCTGTCGATATCAATGCGCCATGCTCGGAAGGTTTCGAACTGTGACAAGAACGGTGATGGAAGAGATGTATGCATGTAAGGGTTCTTCTGGTTCAGTCCAGAGGCCCGCGCAAGCTGTGATTGCTGGAACTGCAAGACTTGAAGAACTTCTGACTGGAGCAGCCTAAGACGGAAGTAGTGATGTGCAATGAGTTTGTAAGTCGGTCCTATTACGTCGGGGGGTGGTTCAAGCAAGCCGCTTGGCGTAATGAATCGATCATCTAGGAGAGAGGGGAACTCTGTGGTAATGACTTGATCTGATATGCCAAATGGCCTGCCGACGCAAACACTGACGAGGCGATCGAGTGAATAGGTGCACCACCACAGACGCCGCCTGAGATCACGCATGTACTCTCTTCTTCCCCTTTCCCGCGAGAATGCTTCGCTCTGGTCTCCGATCCCTAGACCGGATTCAATGTCCTTACCGTCTTCGTAGTGTAGGCCGAGATCGACCGCCAACCTGATGGCGACGCCGACGATGTACCACAGCCCAGGAGGAACTGGCCTCAATAAGGCAAAGTTGGCGAGAAGCAAGACGGCCTGTAACTCTTCCAAACCACCGGCACTGTTGCCAAGACAAGCCTCAAGATGAACAATGGCACTAGCATGATATTCTTCTGGCTGGCACTGTCTTGTGTTGTCATCAGTTTTACCTGGTGCTTCTGCCGATCCACTGGCCTTGGTCGATTCTCCCACAATGATGCCGCCGCCTATCGCGAAGACCATGTTCAACATGTAAAGTTCTCGTGGCCCCCGTACGCGGTTTTCTTCGGCATAGGCTTGCTCAAACATTTCCAGGAACTCGCCTTTGTGGAGCACAGGCATTTGGGGGTTCGCATGCTCAAAATAAAGCGACATCAACTTTTCGCCCAAAGCCCTGCTGGGGAATGTTGCCGGATGAATCGTTGGTTTTGTGTGCAAGCCAAAGAACGAGTCTCTCATAGACGTTCCGGCGGTGGCGGGGCCATTGTTGGGAGCAGGCTTGTAGGGTCGGATGCCAGCTTTGTCCGAGGTGGACTTCTGATCGGATACCGACGACTGCACCGCAGCGAAAACAATGCGTGCAAAAGATATTCCCGAGGTAGATCCCAGATAGCGAGCTTTTGCCGTTGCGGATACGCCACCAAGGTCAGACTTGGACACCAGTTTCTGTAGTCTGACCACATCATCTCCCTCATTCTGTGGTCTTTGATTGTTGATGCTATCTGGTGTTTCTAGTTGTGAGGGATGCCCGCTCGTGTCCACCTGGGTCGAGTGGACATGGCGCGGCCTATCTCCCTTCTTGGAACAGTAGTCCAAATTTTCGGCCGGCGGGAAAGTGATATTGTTGTCCTTGAGCAGGTGTTCCAGTTGCTCTACTCGTTTCTCGAGGTAAAAGATATAACTGGGACAGCACGGCGTCAGTACTTTTGTTATTCACAGGCAGGAAGCGAGGCGTTGGTGAAGATGGGTTATGGCGGGAACCTCAATGATTGGGTCCCGGCCGGGTGGGGGGTCTGACCTCCTCGGGATCTCTCTCTTGGTGATGGGATCATAGCCAACGCAGGCAACATTGGCCTTTTCGCAACTGGCACAACTCGGTAGCTTCTGGTCACAGCGGTTTTTGCGAAGCCTACATCGGTTACAAGCGCTCACGTTGCGGAAGCTGCTGCTTTGTCCGGCCTTGCCCCCCGTCGACCCGCCTCCCTGGCCTCCATGAGCGGCGCCAGACCCGTCAAGTAGAAGCTCGTTAGCGGGAGACGGGGCTTCCCCAGACGGAACCGAAGCCGGAGAGTCTCGTTCCGGGGACGATTGGCGCGGTCGCTTGTTTGGGTGGTGGTTCGGGGACGGAGGAGTGTGCGCCGGCATTATGCCAGGCTGCTCAGTAGAGCACCTCCAATCAGTCCCGCTGTCCCTGTGTGACCGGTCTCGCAGTGCGGTCCGGTTTGGCGTGCGAGGCGTGGGCGCGTGGATCAAGTGCGCGTCTGCTACCTCTCCGGCTGCTGGGCTGTTGCGTTGGTTGGTTTCTTTTGTTGGGGAATGCGAATCCGGATCCGAGGCTTGACCGACAATGAGTGGCCTGAATGAACGGTAGTGTAGTGTACCTAGAGTAGTGAGTGGTAACCGAGACGGAGGAGGACCCTAGAAGCGACCCTCGTGATGGTCGGCCGTCAGGGCCGTTGTTGGTTTGCGCGGTCGAGCCGTGAAAAAAATAGCTACAATCCTTGTTGGCGCGGGCAGGGTCGAATACGTCCGGGTTTCGTCGCGGGTCACACTAGACTGACGGACGGTAGCATCATTATTGAAACTCGACTGACTTTTATCTATGATGCGATGCAAGAGGAACGAACCAAAGGCGGGCGGCACGCGGAGAGCGGCAACGGCGCAGGTGTAGTGAGTGTGGATAATGGGCCTAGTATTGAGGGCAGGTGGATAGCGGACGTCGATAGCAAGTGGAGAGGTTCGTTGATAGGCATGGTAGGTCGGTCCCTCTCCGGTGCGCGTCGTACTCTAGGCTCTGCAACCCCAGCCAACCTAAGTAGGTGGAAATCGCGGGGCGGCACTACACTAGAGGTGGTCCCTTGCACTTGCTCTATGCGTCTAAAGCAAGACATCAATCACAACGGATGAACCACCCACTGCAATTTGATGAACTACTGACACCAGCTGTGCTTCGAACCCCGCAAACTTTCAAGCTTAGAGGTACATACCACGTACCCATTACCGGTCCATTGGAGAAGTCAAGCGGACGGCAGACCACGAACGCCCCCCCCTTCTTTCAAGTGGGTTATAAAACCCGTGGTGACCCCATCCTTATAATACACTGCCGTGGACACTCCGTCCTTGCGCAACACAGTCCAACCGCGCAGAGGGCTCCAAGCTCCGGGCCATGATCGAACTCCCTCGGAACATCAAGAATTGACCTTGAACCATTCGTGCTAAAGTGGTGCGGTGTGAGATGAATTCTATGAACTTGGATGCTTGCTCGTCCACCCCCAGCACGTCACTATGTACGCTAGCTTCATTCACGATCACAACCTTCTGATAAGGGACCCTAGCGTCTAGCGAATCACCAACCACAAACCCCCACTCCTTTACTGTCTCATCAAGAGATGCCCTACTACACTTACTACGTACATCACAGATGCATGCGAGCTTGACGTTGGGATCCAATCAGAAACCCGTTTTGGTATGTTCCTGTTAGATTTGACACACTTATGGTATATCCTATTATCAAAAGGAGAATATTCTAATGTGCATATGAGCATTTCAAAAGGGGAAACACGTTGGCTTTATTTACACATCAGAAGAACCGGTTTGATAAGCTCATCCAGCAAGCACCCTTTCGAGACTACGAGCGAGGCATGTGTACAGTATAGTGTACAATCGCATTGAAAGCTGAAAAAATACAAAAAGAGGTATCATCCGTATGCCGTACATCCTTAGAAAAAGCGACCGACTCCAATTTCCTTTCTTTGCCAAGCTCTCCAAATCCCTTACAAAAACACCGGATATACGGGGTATACGAAGATAAGCGAACGACCGTTGTTTGTACAATGCCCAACACCCAGACCCAACACCCAGACCCCAGACCACATGCGAAAACCACGAAAGAACCGGCACGCTCCAAGCTCTCTCAATACGAGATATCATGCGTGCCCCAAAAAAGCAAAACCTAAAAGAGTCACTGTCCAGCTATATTCCCAACCAAGCGCCGATCCAAACACACACATACAAAAAGAAAGAAAAAGAGGAAAAAAAAGACGAAAAAAAAAAAAAAAAAAGGACCGGAACAAAGTCGTATACGCCAGTCTTGCCGCGTGCGGATGTCAGTCTCTTTGGGTTGTTCTTGTGTCCAAGTTGATGGCTATGGTGGGCTCAGCCGCCACCGGTTCGACCGCATCTCTCGTTGTTGCCGAATGTCCAGCAGCAGGCACAGGCTCTTCGATCTCCTCTTTCCCATCAAACCTCCCCCTGGGTTCGGTAATGCCGAAGCTGAGAAACGACGCCCCGATCGTCACAAAGGCCGTGAACCACCAAACCATGCCGCAGTATCCCGCCCTTAGTCCGATTGTGTAAAGGTATCCCGACACAATCGGTCCCATGGCGCGGCACAGACTGGCTATCGAGGCCGCTACGCCGTTGATCGTTCCGAGCATCAAGGTCGAGGGTGCCGAGTTGGTCAGGAGGATCGCGTTGCTGGGGTAGGCCATGGTGGCGAGTGTGCACTTCCAAATGATCAGGATGTAGACGCCGGCCATGCGGAGGCTGGAGGGTAGCAGAACGAAGTAGGGCGTAGCGAAGTAAAGCAACGGGTACGACATTGAGATAATCTGGAACAGGCGAAGCGCACCGAGACGACCGGTGATTCGGGGGAAGAAGAACGAGGTGGAGATCATCGAGTAGAGACCCTGGATGGACAAGATAATGCCGACAGTTCGAGTGTCGTATCCAAAGCCGTCTGCGAACTTGAATGGTAGCGACCAGCCATCTTGGGTGCCAGTGGGCTCGGTGCTGAGGAAGACCGGGAGAAGAGAATCCAGAGTCATGGTGTGGCTATAGAGTACAAAGTTGTCAGTACCGTTCAACATGTCGGTTGCAGTAGAATGTGGACCTACAAAGCAAGAAGGCCGTAGTTGATGATGATGAAGATGATCGGTTTGGTAAAAGTTCTTTCGGGCTTTTCGGACTGGGCCTCCACCATCTCCCCCGTCGACTCAAGATCGAGCGGCTCCTGCATAATCGGGCCCTCGACCGAAGTAAGCTGTGGCGATCCATCTGCAGTCCGGTATCCGGGCAGCGACTCGTCCGTTTCGCCAAGCAAAGGCTGATCCTCCCCGTTCTTTCCCCTTCGGAGTCGTCGCCGGAAACAATTGTTCTTTCCGAAAAGCCGAGAGGTCAAATATCTGCCGAGCTCAACACCGCGGTCTCGTCGATACTTCTTTTCGGCGTGGGTCTCCTCGAGGAACAGAAAGCCGACGGCAAGCCCGAAAAACACACACATGCCGCTGAAGAGGTTAGGTAGCAAATATGGGAAGCGGTCCCAGATGCTCCCGGGCTGGAAGACGGTTGGGATCCAATCCACTGGCTTTGCAAGCGTACCACCAATCATGGGGCCAACAATCGATCTGTGAAAGAGTCAGCATGCTTTGCAAACTATGACGTGGGCTTCTTCTGAATGTGTTGAACCGTACCCTATGCACCACACAATAGGCATAACCGTGTATGCCCGTGGCTGATGTTCCTTTACAGTAACCAACTCTCCAACAGTGGTTTGCAAGACACCCATGTTACTGCTCCCCCCCACCCAATGTGTCAGCTCAGTTCAACTCAATTTCGATCTTTCCCCAAGTAATACCGAGTGCCTCCCATGATCGATAACTCACCCGTTCAGAATTCCACCCAAAGCACGGGCAAGCAAGGCGACTGGAAGGCTCGGTGCAAAACCGAACAAGATGACGCTGAGACCCGTGCCGCCCATTCCCGTCAGAAGAACCGGCTTCCGACCGATTTTGTCGCTCAGTCGTCCCCACAAGAAGCCCGCCAGAAACTCGGCCAAGGTGAAAGAGGACGTCACCCAACCGGCGTACATGGAGATTTTGCTTTCGTCATTGGTGATGTTGAAGTCCTTGACCATGTGGTAGACGTAGGGGAAGATCGACATGAAGGCGATGGGTTCGCATATCCGGCACAAGGCTGTTATTGCCATCTTAGTTCTGTTGTCCCATGCTTTCTTGCTCTTCCTTTTTGGTGGTCACACAAGCACCAAAAGATGAATGAAGACTTACCGAGAATGAGCAACTGCCGCTTCGGGTACGGCGGTGGTGACGGCTTTTCTGAAGCCTTTTTCACTCCATGCCTGACAGCGGCCACTGTACGAGCAGGTCCAACTGCCATGTTGCCTGAATTGTGCCTGGGACCAGAGATGTTGCCGAAAAGAGAATCTGCCTACGGATCTGTCGGAAGAGACTCCAAAGCGGCCGGCCAGTGCCGGCAGTGACCGACAATCGTCAAGACGTGTTGAGATACCAGTCCAGCAAGGACCAAGGCTGACGGATGACTTGCCGAAGCAGGGTGGGACAGGACGTATATATATCAAACAGAGTCGTTATACCGAAGTGACCGGAGACAGGGGACGTGAGGGACAGAGAGATGAACTGAGTAAGCTGGGAGGGGGAGTGAGACGGATATACATTTGAGAAGGAGTGAGGAGGACTGATCAAGGGACTACGTGCTATATACGTAAGTAGGCAGTCATGGACGATTACATGCCAGGCAGGGGACCCGACCGAGTCAGCCAGCATCTCCAGCGGCTATCGCCAAAAAGAAGGCGGCCAAGGCGCCGGACGGGCTGAGAAGAACAACATGGTCACCAGATCATCCGTTGAGGACGAGGTTGTGTGGACCCCTTGAAGGAACCGCCGCTGGCAAGCATATTGCGTACATGAATGATGGCTATTGGGATTGGGAACAGGGCCCCAGGACTGGAGGAGAAGCGAGCGAGGAGGACGTATCCGTAATCAGGCGTAGGGAACGTTGAAACAGCGGTGACAAGCAAGAAACTTTGGTGCTGTACATGGCGAGGAGTAAAAGCCCAAGTTGATCCTACTTTTTCTTGAAAGAAAAAAAATCCAAACCCCGGACTGCCGTAGCTGGAGCAGGTCAGGTACCAAGGCAAGGAACAGGGCCTCAGCGTGCGAGCTGTGATGATGCAGGGCTATCCATGGTCGGTGCTGAACCCGCGCACAGTGTTTGCTGGCGTGCCATTGATGGACCAGTAGTGCACATCAGCGCCGTACAGCTACAGCAAGTGGAACTGTAAGATTCTGTCTTACCTGCACTGGTACATCCGCCCATGGCAGTGATCTGGGGCGGTACCCTCGAGGTAGCGCTACCCTGAAGGGTGACGATGGAGGCGTATCGATGTACCTACACTAACTCTGGTACACTACCTACCTAAGGACTGGTAGACGCTAGCTGTTCGGTTTTTTTGTGTTTCAACCACTTCTCTCCTCTTGGTTGCTCTCTTTTTCTTTTCTTTTTGTTTTCTTCTTTTCTTCTTTCGCCACCCTCAGATCGCTTTACCCTTTTCCACCCTCAGCTGCGGATTTGATGGATGGAACCCGCCATAAAGGTAAAGTGGCCGCTTCCCGAGTGTGATCCATGTCTGGGTCTACCATTGCTTTTTGTAACACTACGTTGGTAAATGTTGAGCTCCTGACTCCTGAGGCTGCTGTTATGGTCGGTCGTGGCCATCCTTGGGCTTGGCTTAATCTCAGTACCCACGTATCGCATATCGCGGTCCGTACAAAACAAGTCAAAACAGAAGTGGAAATCGCGTCGAGTGAGTTGTAGGGCCTATGCCTGTAAGACCCCGACCACGGACTTCCCTTGAATACCTAACCGGCCTGCCCTTATGGTCCAAAGCCGTCTAATTGTCCCTTTTGTCTCTTTTCGGATCGAGGACCGGTTACCTGCGTCCGCGAGTCGTGACCCATCCAGCTTTCCCGGTTTCAACTCATGTCCAGAAGACTCAGGGCGGTATGATAGCCAGACCGGCTGGGCCCTTTTGTCGCTCCTCCAGCAACCTATTCACCTCCAACGCGCGGGCTGGGCTGCGTGTGATGGACACGCTTTATTGCTTGCTGACAGGAGAGTACGGTTGGGTTGGAAAACACCTTGCACGACAGCGGGCCGGTAGACCGCCTTATCCCACGAACCTCTTACGTCGACTGACTACCACCACCACCACCACCACCTGAGCTGTGGCTGCATCACCTTCGGACAATGAATTGAACAGGTAAGCCGATCAGGTCAGACGGGTTTGAACCGGTCGGGATACACATATAGGCATGCCCGCAAGAGCTGCCTTGTCCGGAACAGAGTAGACAAGCAGCGATGCTAGAAAGTCCGGGCGAGGTGAGATGCATCTTTTTATTTGTTGTTAAAATGGAACCAAAGATATATGTACCTACAGGAGTATTTCTACGCATAAGTGCGTTGTGCCCATACACGCACGTACAGCGTCCGTCTCAATGGGAGAAACACTGTTCCGTGCTTGCAGTCGAACCACAGCTTCGGGACCATCAGGGTGAAGACCTGCGCTCACAATTTGGAGTAATGTGAAAGATGATTCAGCTACGTTGATGGGGAACCTCCAGGTAATTGAGACACAAGGCAATTGATGCGTGCCTTCGCGCCTCAGTACTGTCTATGCATGGTCAGGATGAGTATGGAAGCTGTAGCTGTCGTACTGACTTCACTACATGACACAGATTCGGTATTTGAGTGCATGGCTTTTGTGGGTTAGTCGACCGGGGACCGGTAACGGGCAGGGAGATGATGACAGGCAATCACTGGAAACGAGGGGGATGTCACGAATCAAAAGTGAGGCGCCAATTGACCATTCCCATCGAGGCATGGCACGACCGATCACAGCAGCATTTTCGCACCACGCTTCCCGCAAAATCTCGTCAAAGCAGCGAAAATCTTCCTAACTGCATGACGATTGAATGACAGGCTGTGAGGTTGGCGTGGCGGTTCTTGTGTGGAGGAAGCAAGGCTTTGCTCTCCTGGATCCCCAGCAGCAGTCCAAGTACTGTAGCGTGTTGGTAGCTCAATGGTGGACCACAGTCCGCGGCTCGCGTGGGTAATTGCTGAAGTGACGAAGTGGACAAGCTTGCGCCGAGCCCGACCCTAGACATACGTCGGAATGTTGTTGCGAACTAAGAAGAGGCTCGCGACGGTGGTCTGGTAGGAGGCGGTGAATGGAGAGAGCGAGAGAAAAAAAAAATTGAATCAAAATTCGGAAAGAAAAGACGCCCCGGACAAGTCGGGAGAAGGAAGGGTTCACGTCGGTGGAACTGCATCCGGCGTAGCGGACCAGGAGGAACAGGCTGGATATCAGCTATCAGGGAGCCTCATCAGCGACACGCGAAAAAGTCCCGTGTTAGAGGGAATACATCATGATGGAATAGTATACAGTAGCTGGTACCTCAAAGCTCCTTCCACACTGTGCCGTCGATAATGTGAGATGCTACGGATTTATCACGCCGGCCTCCAAGCCGAAGGACTGCGATACAGGCCCTGTCAAGAAGCATGAGTATAGGACAAGGCTATGTACGCAGTAATGAAAAAGACGTGACTGGTGTGCAATGCAGACAGGTAGAGTTAAGGACACAAGGAAGATGATGAATTGACTCGCTTCTCCACAAAGTCTAGGTTGAGGGAAGGTCGAGGTGTGACAATCGGCTCGCACATCCACGTCCATGGAGGAAAACAGGGAGAAGAGGAGAGCGGATGCAGCAGTCATCATGAATACCAATGAGCGGAAGCTTGTTGTGATCCACTGTTCCAGCGCTTGCCAAGTACTGAAACAGAAAAACCATGGTGTGCTTGGTTTACAGCTCGAACTTTGCAGGAGATTGGCGTCTTGTATCAATTGGACTCAAACGAACACTTCATTGGAGCAATGACACAAAGCAAGACCCTGGAAAACCATGACTTACATACATACCTAGGGACCTGCCAGCAAGGGGCCCTACCGAGTCCTGCCCTGGCTATGCCCTTTTCATCACGGATTGGGGAGCTCTTCCAAGATGGTCCCAGACGGCTAGAGCCATGATCCAGCCAAGATGTGATATGGATTGGATGGTTGTCGACATTTTGCTCCCTCCAAGTTGCCTGTTCCGTCCTTTGCGCGAAACAGCCACGCAAACATCGGCCACTAGACTGCTAAGGTGGAAATTTAAGTTCGGACTCAAGACCGTTGGCAAAGTTGGGTACTCCCGCCGTGCAGTAGTTCAAGCAGGTGTATGGCCGCGCTTTGAATTGGATCGCCTGCTGCCCTATTGATCTTAACCGAGATCTACCTAAGTGGATGGTGATATTCCCTGCGCACTGGGTAGGTGACAACAATGCAGGTTTCGCTAACGGCTACCTTGCCTAGCAAGCGCCGATAGCCTCGGAGCCAGATCATCTTGCCTTTGCGCGAGAGCTAACCGTATCTCCATTCTGCGCCATGTGACGTCGGAGGGAGTTCCGTCTACCGCTTCTACTCATCCAACAAATGTCCTCGTTTGGGGGAATTCACAGCTTATGCGGACGATTTTAGCCCGCTCTTAGCTACATATGCAGCATCTTCCCAACGGGATTCGTTTATAATCCTGGCATACTAGTCCACAGAGCATATCCATTACGACGGAAATGCGTACTTGCGGTATGCTTCTTACAAAATCGTACGCTGCGTCAATGCCTGACGAGCAAGAGGGTCTAATGGCTGGGTTAGCGCTATTCTACCCCATAGCTTGTGCGTCCAAACGCATATCTGCTATACAGTACCGCCCCCCTTGATATTGTATAGATAATACTGCCACAAAAATGGTATGCACTAAATAGCAGATCTACGCAGTACACTACACTAGACCGAAGCTCCCCCAGACTAAGTACTACGCAGTAGGACCTAGGCAAAACAGAGGCCACAACACCAAAAGTTAACGCCCTACTAAGGTCTTCCGTGCTTAACACGGGGTCCTGATGGTGCATGTACACCGAAAAATGTCCGGAATCGCATACAGTATGCAATTATGCACTTGTGGCTGGAAAACAGTTCTGACAGCCCGATTCTATGCACTAACCAGCGTATGTACATACAGTCCCTGGTGTATGCAGTTGCAGGGGATCCACCGTAGATCAGATGGGCCGATGCCACGAAGCGATAACCCGGTCGTCTCCGCAAAATTGAATCTGATTGCTGAAGACCAAAGTGGTACTTCTTGTTTGTACAGCACGCTACCGCGGCCTGCGCGGCATCCGTCCGGGATGGGATCCCGCCGAACACAGATGCGACCCGTTGCACTGGAACCCAGCATCTTTAGCACGCCGTGGCCGGTGTAGAGTTATACCTGGGCCGTAAGTTTTACTATGCACTGTGCTGGAAAATACTGCGATGTCTGACCGGGCGATGGTTGAAGATTCGCATAGAGGTTAGGTGGTGAGATGGGCAAGTCAAAAACCCGTGGGTCACGTCGCTGACAATCTGGCACTCGAGTGGCTGTACTTACAGAGTCACGAAGCTTCACTTGTGCCGGTCGTGCCCGATACCTTGGCAGGGAGGTAATACTTTGGCTCGTAACTACAGTTTGGTAAGGGCTTGCCGTGTTCACCTCATTGACACTTTGTTCCCGTGCATCACCATACTTGATTTTGTCGTTGATTCAATCCAGAGCCGAACGTCGTGGAAATATCAGCGACTGAGGGGGAGCATTGACTGCCGTGTATGCGAAATCGTGGGTTGGCAGCACACAAGGGAGGCTGATCTTTCGGTAACCCGGAATGATTCCTGCGTGTAACGTGGCGATTATGACCAAGCTCCGATGACTTCGTTGTTCTGTTCAGGCTGAGCCAGGTGCCCATGGTTGTGAAAACCAATCCGAGTGTTCATCAGCCAGGGCATCGCTCCTCTGCTAGGTGCCAACATGTGAACAAGAGGGAAGAAGGCGAGGTGACTACTCGAAGCGCTCCGTTCACGCCATCTTTGGTTAGTGTATACTGTACACTATATTTCCTGTTCTCAACACTGACAATGACAGGCCCACCTAGCAAGGCATTTCGTGAATGTGTCATGGTCAATTAGTGTGATGCATGGGCTGCCAGTGGTGCGTGGCTCTTACCGGTGAGTTGCTGTTCTTTTTAGCAGTCCACACCGGCAAGGCAAGGGAGGCACTTTTTGCTTATTGCAAGCGTGCCATCTCCAGGAAAGGTGCGTTGGGGGGTCTCAGTCTCAGCTTACCGGTCTACCTATACCACAAGGCTGCCACACTCACACTAAGTCCGACTCACCCTTGAGCACTTTGTCAATCCCCCCTTGACGGTACTCAGCCGTGCCGGCCAGCCAACAGTAAAGCCGTGTTCTTGTCCGGAGGCTGGGCATGGTAGTAAAGTTTGATCCGCCTGGGCGGGAGCCGACTGTGAAACCAGGTCATAGAAGTTTGTTGCGCCTTTTGACCTGTAGACGGAACCCGGCTTGCGTCCCCCGGTTACACAAATGACGCACGGCAACCCAGAGGTGGTGTGCATCGAGCCGGGCGTTGGGGAGTTCCACCTCAACCCATCATCGCGTGGTGGGCTTCTGGACGACCCGAACTCTTGATGCCAAGCCTCCAGTGATCGTTGACGGAACCCTTCCGTTACCGACAGAAAGGAGCAGAGTGGGTTTCCATCTGTCGTTTCAAACGTGGCATGAAAAGTTGATCTCTGCCATTCCATTGGCCAGTGCGAGGGGCGATGCTCGGAGTAAGAACCGTCCAACCCGATGATCCATTCGCACGATCCAGCCATACTAGACCATGTACTGTATAACAGCAGAGCTGCCCTTACAGCAGGAGAAAGTATCGGTACTCGCGGCAGACAAACCCGGACTTGTATCAAAAGTTCAAAGTCTATTCGAAGTGCCGGATGACTTTTATGTCGTTGTCTGTTCTTCGGATATGCAAACGCCCACCTTCGTCAACGCACAAAGCTTGGTTGATTCTACAAGCTTCATTATGACCAAATACGTAGGTAGCATGAGATCTCAAGGGCGACCTAACTTGCTGGTGTGCTTGAGTACAGTGGCACAGCACAATGACACAGCATGGAAACCTGCTTCTAGAAGAAAAGTACATGTTTGAGAGGCCCTGTAAAAACCCATCTCCATGGCCTTCTCTCATGGGGGTTGTCTACGGCATCCTTATCCATCCCGCCCTTGCTTCTTGCCGAGAAGAGGGGTGACCGGTGTCTGGACTCTGGATCGACTTCCAAAACGGGATCCGCCGTTCATGAAGGCAAAGCTACACGACCAGACGACCCCAAAAGATTGTACCCAGCTCCAAACTCTGGAGATCAGCAAATTTGTATGCATACCATAGTACCTGAAAAATGGAAGCGGTGATAGAAAACGTACCCACTCAATATTGGCTTCTCTACAAGGATGTTGCATGTCAGCAATGTTTCATGTATGAAATTGAAAAAGTTTCTCGTTCCGAACGCTATGGAGAAGCGCTAAAGGTTGTGTTTGGGGCCGCTATAGCTACCTACCTCTATGTGGATGAGAAGACTTTGTATTACCGTACATCCCTAGGTAGCCTGCAGCTGCACTGTCTGGACGATAATGTAACGGTAATGTAAGTTGAACTTTCTTGCGGGAAGCTCATTGTCAAGGTAGAGGTACTTTGTGTTCGTTGGTACTACTGCATAGTAGGCCGTAAGGATTCGGAAATCATGATGCTGTATTTTTGGAGGTATAGGTAGGTATTAGGGTGCCCTAAAGGTGCTGTTTTTATAGCCTTAAATATAGGGCTGTTAGAAACCTTTGAAAAGTCACCTAAGAAATGCTAATATAACTTCAGCTCCGGTGGGGTTTTTCGAGTCTTGGAATTAAGCTTGAAGAAAGTTTCTGCTAGTAGGGGTTTAATAATCCCATAAAAATACATAGGACTGAGGCAAGATTGTGAGGAGATGAAGATGGTTATGGCCAGGGATCGAGGCCATGTCCCCGGCATTAATTTTTTCAACCAAACTTTTTTCAGCTGAGGATGTAAGAACGACTTGGGCCAGGGGCACTGTACACTAGACAAACGGTACCATCAGGGGGTGTTCTTGTCATGGACAACGCTGCCGGGACAGCCTAGAGGTAGAGGCCGTCATATGATGAGGCAAAGACACAAGCGTTGCGAGGATTAAATTGAGGGAGAAACGATAGGCTCGACTCAGAACGTACGATCGAAACGGATGGTGATAATGGCTTTAGAAATCACAGTTTCAGGCTATCGAGTTGTTGAATGTTAATGTTAAAAGGTCTAGTTGAGTCAAAGCTGAGAGGTTGCCTGACAACTGGAGTCCTGTGCGGTGGGCTGCCCGCCCCAGTGGGCACCTGCGCTCTATACCCGACCACATTACAGTAAAAACCCCTGCTTTTGCTACCCCCCCCCCTTTTGCTAAAACCCCCCCTTTTGCTAAAGATTTCGGTTGCCCGCATTCCCTCTAGTGGTAAAGACTGCTAACTGCTAATTGCAATGCTGATGGCCTGGATTTGCAAAAGCAGGGGTCTGGTTTTGGTGGGAGAGCACACTTATACCCTTGTACCGGGGGGGCGGCTGCTCCAGGCGGCCCACTCTTTTAGTCCATTGGTAGTCATCCACTGGCTAAGAGGTCCATTTCTGGTCCGTGCGTACGCACCCTCTTCTGCAAAACCCCCCCTTTTGCTAGAAAATCTGGCTGCCGGAATTATTTGCAAAAGCAGGGGTTTTTACTGTACTGGTACACTGCACAGTAGAGGTACCTAGATACATAGTACCTCTAGCTCTAAGGATTCGCAACTGCCTGTTGCGAGCAATCCAAATGCCTACAATATGTACCTCTACGTCGCAGCCGGGCAGGCACCTCCGGCTCCGGAGTCTATGGTACTGCGTACGAGTTTCGCTGGATAACTAGAGGTATCCATCCCTTTTATTTTGTTCGGCATTGATGCGAGCGCCACCATCCATCCCACGGCACCTACTGCAACGGGATATAGCTACAAACAAAGGATTACTACCTCCACCTATTTCAACTTTCTCAACGGTTGGAAGTGGACCGTCTAAGACCCATTGCTAACTTAATTCATTCTGGCAAGAAATTGCATGATTGTGCTGTCTAGTTGCTCTGTTGCGGTGCAGCCCCAGGTGGTCTCACCTCGCCAACATGACTTCGAGGTGATCTAGTGTGATCAACAAGCGGGAACCACTACTGCTTGCGGGTTTAGGTCGGCTTTTAGCGAGGAACCATCACGAGCACCGGTGATTGTTGGGGCGCAAGCCGTGTCGGTCTGCTGAAGGAGCTTGCAAAGACATCGCAAGATAGTAGCCGCCCGCGCCCATCATCGGCTTCATCAGCAAGCAGATTAACGACTAGGGTTTACATCTCGAGGGCGTCTCGCAGGACGCTATTGAGATGTCTTAGGCCCGAACTTCGGCGTCGCTTGCATATGATATGGGCAACTTGCTAACTCGGATTTTGCTAGGAAAGGGCTAGCTCGAGAGCAGCAAGACAATGACATGTCGACCGTCACTGCGCAATGTACTTGGGATGCTATCGAGTGCTCATAGACGGCCGCTGATGAAACCGGTCGTTGAGCTCAGGCCCAGTCGTCGAGCAGCCTGGTTGTGAAAGGATGAGTTTGGAAATCGTTACTCTCGGACAAACTCCTCTTCGAGTACACTCGGTTGACCGACATGGGTGTCACAAGAATATTCCAGGAATAGGACAGGCAAACGTTGACTGAACAAGCGTATGCTACATCTGTAAACCTTTGATTCCCCCGACTGTAGCTGTTGTTCATCGTCTGACCACCTACCTTATGCGGACAGCACTTTATTTTATCGTGCCAAGTGGTGAGATGAATCTCGGGATGCAAGATCGTCTTTACTTGACTCTATATGAGTTCGTCTTTCTGATACTCTTCAGTGTTAAGGAACGGGTGTGAAGAACATCATCCAAAACTCGATACCCAATCTGTTTCACATACAGATAATTAGGCTCGATTAGGTGACCTGTCATTCGATCACTTTCTTGGGGACGGCATGTATGGACTTGAATTCAGCTAACGGATATCCTACTGTAGATAGCTTTTCTCGGGCCGTCGGTCAGTTAAGCCAACTCTCCAGTGACTGGACCATTCACTGATGTTCATAGTCGGGGGTACCGCCAAAAGGGGAAGTCCACAAACCCTCCTACATCAGCCTTGCAACTTGATGTGCGTTCGCACTAGATCAACTAGAACCGAGATTTTTTGCCAGTGTCAGCCGTGATGATTCGTTAATCAACAGGAGGCTCAAGCAGACCTACACACGTCAATGCAACTGTCAATTCATCCTGGTGAGCTCAAAAAAATGAAATTGATTATAAGATCACCCCAATAGACTCACCACGAAAGATAGATTATCCGTGGTATCACACCAGGGAGTCGTAAGCACTTTGCTAATCAACTATCAAGAGAATCATCACTTGTTCATATGACCCCTACACATTGTCTAGCGTTAGTCTTTATGGCCGGACGCTTGTAAAAGGCCCTTGCTGTAAGAATCATCGCTCATCAAGAAAAAGGCGGGGGGGGAATGAAAGAAAACCTGGTGAACTATGTCTACATGAAGCAAGTTCACTCAAAGAGGTGATGTGTCTTGATATGGGTACCAGTCCCTTTTCGAACCACATTTTGTGAAGTTTGGTACGGAACAGCTTGCCCCCCAATGGACTGCCACACCTTTCTGTGGCCGGCTGAATCGGAACAGAATTTTCGCAAGGGCGAGGACACGCCCGCAGATACCAAAGTTGATGAATGTTGTACCTGGGCATGTGCTCCTAACACAATATAACTGTGAACTATAGGTCAGATGAGAGTCGTTGGGCCGGAGCCGAAGTAGAACTGACAACCAACCGACAGCCCGCAGGAGAAACAGATAGCATCAGCTATGGGGGATCTACAGGGTATTTTAAGTTCCCTACCTTTAGCGAAAACTGCTATTACTACCCACCAACAGTCAATTCCACTGCGCCAGATACCTGCGCAAACTGCACAAGAACCCTCGACATCGATATACGAGAATACAAGGGGTTTGCTGACGTTGACGAACTAGATGATGTCTCGTGTGATCCCATTTTCAAATGACAAGGTTGAATCAAACTGCATTGAATGACATGATGATAACCAAGCCTCGCATAGGATAAGAACTGAAAATCAGACCAGTGAAGACAACAAACGTTATGGTCCCAGGTGGTGGTGGTACCTTTACCTACTGCCTTGCCTTCTAACTATCTAGATCTAACTTTTTTGGTCTTATACCCGCGGTTCGGGGATGCATTCACCCAAACCGATCTCGTTCGAGGAGAGACCACCTCAGACTTCACTCTCATTGGTGTGCGGTAATCACTGCTGCTATGACCTGTTGTGCCTGTGTAACCCAACATGGGCGGTTCGGGCACACCGCCCGAGGTACATCCTTACATCACCACTAGAGGTATCTTAGCTGTCGACTCAGTGACTCCGTAGCATGGCACCATCGTAGGTCAGACAGCTCGGGTCAGGAAGTTTCAAGAACGCAGACATCAGGTTTGCAGGTAATGGCCGAGGAAATTGTATTCATTTTGGGACCTCAAGAGAAGCGGGTGAGAAGTTAATGTGGACGTTTCGAATCGCCCAGACTCAATTATATCCAGATTCTTGAACCATTGAATTGCGATCATTTGGAGGTACAGCCTTTTGAATATTTGTTATCGCGAAGACGCTCGAGCGCAGTAGCCTCGGCCAGCAAGAACACCATGAAATCATGAAATTACAGAAAGCTAAGAGAAGATCCGGGCAGCCCATGGGGCTCAAGTCTGAGGAAATCATCCGATATTAGACCATGACCAACAAGAAATGAGGCTTTTCTCCGCCTCGGCAATGCATGCTTGAGAGGAAAGGGAAAGAACACCATTTTTGTTGAAACCTTTCGTATGGTCCCAATGCAATAGGTACCTAGCTTGGTGTTTGTCTGTGGGGGTGGACCTTGCCGATCCTCTCCGACTTCTCACTGCATGCGCAGCATCGATGGTAGGCCGAGGTGGTACAGAATTCAAAGGAGGTGTAGTCAACTTTCAACTTCAATACTATCTGGTTAGGCAAAAGAAGTCGTGCATCGCATCCAGCCTAAGCCTAGGCCAGCGAGGCCATCAAGCCACGGAGATGGTGGACGGCAATCTGATGGCTAAGCAGAGCGACCTCTGCGGCGCAAGGCCCATAACCTATGAGATCACTGCATTCATACAATTGGGCGTCGTGATATTATGCTATGGACGCTCATCGTCAGCCTTGGTTCGAATCAAGTGGTTGTGTTAGCTTGGCCTGGTACTGGTGATTGCGGTATGTTCTGTCTTCCTATCGTCCCGATAACTTCACCAACTTGAATCAAACATCAACAAACTCAAGTCATCATTGCGCCCAAGGTAAGTTGGACAATGTCATGTATTCAAAAAGATGCTCCATTGTATCGACAGGAACTGAAGCTTTACACAAGAACGCAGAGCACTCGTTGGTAGGGGCAGGTGCATGCAGGTGGTATCGCGTTGAAGGTTCGCACATGTTAGGTTTGCTGGGATGCTTATCGCAGTAGGGTAGTGGTGACCCAGTGTGTGTAATTTACCGTACGACTGTAATATTCGGGCCGTTCGAGATGGGAACGTAATGCAGAGCAAGCAAGAGGAGGTTTGCTTTGCCGGGCAGGTACGTTTCGGTTCTGTACCGCAAGTAACATCCGGCGAATACGTCACAGCAGAAGGCGGCATGGACGGAATGTCTTGGAGCCTCGTGGTTCTTTGGCCCCACCAAAGGGCACCTATAGTCGCAAATGTCACCTCCCTCAACGCGTTCGACACTACAAGCAGCATTGCGCGCTTGGCTTTGTTTGACCTTTGACTTTAACCCCACACTGACTAAGGAAGACGTCGACAACTCGACATCCAACTTTGCTTTGTGTAGATCCATCTCGGCTGAGACCTGCACACACTAAAAAACCAACAGCAAGACACTCGCCAGCGAACAGATTGAAGCCGCATCGATAGTTAGCCCGTATTCTTGTCGTCACGCCCATACGCGCAAAAAATTCGATAACCCTGCCACCCCGAAACCAAGACAACCACACCAAGTGCTGATCCCATCGGCCAGTCCGCGCAACCCAACAAGGCTAGGACCGGGCTACCGACAGTCTCGAAGACAGTGAAGGATTCGAACACAAACAACACAAGAAAAGAAGATGGCTGGAAAGAAGGGCCAGGACAATAGCAAGAAGGCGGCCGGCCAGGCGCGCAAGGCCGACGCTGCGGCCCAGAAGGCTGCTGCCGAAGACGCAAAGAAGGCCGCTGCCGAAGCCGCCGAGTGGGATAAGGGAGCCAAAAGCAACGCTAAGAAGTAAGTTCCAACATGAAGCCTGGTGTTCGGTTTCACGTTACTCTGCCGATTATGTTTACCGGTCCGTTCTTTGGCCCTTGTCGTCGGCCTTCCGACGCTACATGAGGAGAGGGGGCTGTATCCTCGCTCAACAGCAGGCTCCGTGCCCCCGTGCGACATCTCATGCCTCCGTATCTCGGCCCCTACATTCCTTCAAAGTCTCGCCTCGTCCATCGAGGCACCCTTACCCTTGTTCGCCTTTCCTTACACAGACACTTTCCTCCGTCAGGAACGCGTTCCGACTCGCTATCGGAAGATGTCCGCGGGACCTCTGTGCAACCTTGTGGAGGCGTCGCATTGCATGCCACCATGATATGATGCTGGTCAAATGTCTAGCTGGCTTCTGTTTGGCTCATTTATCCAGTGTGCACTATCACAGGCCCTTGCGCGACTGCAAAGTTGCCTTCGATGCGCTCTCCCTACAGTACGGGAAAGACATATACGCTGGTTGGGTGGGGAGAGTGGAGGAGTCCGATGGCGACGTGCAAAGCGCGCACATTTGCACAGATGGACCATGACATTCGCGATAAAGTTGACCCGAATATTGGTACTGACCACGAGCTATCTTACAGGGAGGCCGAAGCCGCGAAAAAGGCCGAGGCGGCGCGCAAGAAGGCAGAGAAAGAGGCACTTCTGAAGGAGGAAGAGAAGAATACCCCGGGGCGTACGCAACCCAAGAATGCAAAGACGGCGGTCAGGAAGACAAGGGGTCTTGACCTGTCACAGCTGGACGATGACGGCAGTGGCCCTCTTGCAGCTCTTAACGCCTCGGGTATTGACAACGCTCTGGATGCGTTGTCGTTAACCACATCTTCAGCCGTTGACAAGATTGACCGGCATCCCGAGAGACGCTTCAAGGCAGCATATGCGGCGTTTGAGGAACGACGACTTGCAGAGATGGAGAAGGACGGCAGTGGCCAAGGTTTGCGCCTGAACCAGAAGAAGGAGAAGATCAAGAAGGAGTTCGAGAAGCACCCAGACAACCCCTTCAATCAGGTGACTGCGCGCTACGACGCCTCCAGGGAAGAGTTGGCCCAGCTCAAGGAGCAGGAACGTACCAAGATCGAGGCCCGACTTGGGTCTAGACGTTAAGCTACCGCGCAAGCTCTTGGGTGCGGACGCATCGTTTCCCCATCCGACATCTTCCGGCTCTCGTACGGTTTCTTCCAATGGCTATGGGTAGGAACTCGCGAAGCTGCGCCGGGTCTTCTCATCTGCTCACCTGTTCAGGCTAAATGGTTTTGCTTGCTGTATACGAAGGCACCGCACGGGCTCGAGCACGTCGTATTCACGACAGCATACAGACTGGTCGTTATAAGGGTAGTTGTACAGTATCCTCATGAGCAAGGGTGTGCAAGGCGGTAGGGGTATCTACAATGGACTCGGTGGTTCTTTGAAGCGAGGAAATTGCATAAGGATCTGATGGGGCTCTGGTAGAAAAGCTCCGTACACGGACGGTGTGTATGATAGTATGGTGATGTTACATTGGCCGCCGTTTCAGGTTGTACTGGTAGATGGTACCTGGGAATTGGAAATGGCATTGTGTACAAAAAAGGGACCTTTTACTTTAGCATGGTATGACGACAGTATTATGGAGCCGTGGGTTGTGTAAAGTGCGCTGTTGTAAGAGGCGGTCAAGGAGAGCGAAAGGGCCCAGATGGCCGGTGGATGGCAAGGCTAAAGGTTGCCTTCTTTCTGATGTGGTGGCCGACTTCGCTGCGTTTCCCTTTCGATGGGTTCCTGTATCGTACAAAGCCGTGACGGAACAACACCAAGACCAGAACAGAGAGGTGGGGTTTCAAGACAACGACCAAATAACAGGCCGGTCGGGTCCTAAGCCGGTGGCTGGCTGGTTGGCTCTGGTTGGATCCGGGGATCTCGCCGAGCTCAGTGTTTGGGTTTCAACACATGCTGTGGTCTTGGTCGCTGGCAGCTCAAGGTTAACCCAGTCGCCGGAGTGTACCATGATGGAAGTTTGTGATCCAATATCCTTCTAGCGTGCGGTGCCTGCGCAGCAAAGTGGAGGTGGTGAAGTGTCCCTTGTCCGGCCGTGGTCGGGTGGGTTGCGGTCTGCGAATGCGAAGTCCAGTGACCCAGTTCCATGCCCAGGAGCCCGGAGAAGGAGGAGCCTCGACCCACTTTGGCGACACGTGGAGCTAGGTAGGCGGAGATTCCGACCTGGCCCTCGGGCCACCCTCCTGGATGGAAGGCGGGCAAGAACGGGCCCGGGTACTCGGGGATCCACCTACCTCAACGGAGGTCTTCCCTGACGACGACTCCTGAGGCTCCCCTCTTGTCCACTCGGATCGAAGAAGCCGTCCATCTAAGACTCCCGTCTAGCCTCGAAGCCATCTAGCGTCGACATTGGGCACTGTCTGTAAGGCACAGTGCTTCCGTGGACGGGAGTTCAGCGTTCTGTGATTGTTCCTCCAGGGTTTGGTAAAATCATAAGGATGAATGCCAATGCCGTCATTATCATTCATGTCGCCGCCGTACCGGTGCCGGTCGACCTGTAGCATGGAGCATGGGTACTTAGGTACTACCTCTATGTAGAGACGGGAAGCCCGAAAGCCCAGGCGCCTTGCTGCGTTTGTCGCGTTCGAAGTCCTTTGGTTCCGAATGTACTTGGCAAACCCAAAATTTCCCATCTGTTCCTTGGTCTGTTCAGCTGCTCTCATCTTTCGTGGTCTAGCCTAGGATGGATTTCTTGACAGAGACACGGAAGAAATTCCGCTGCCTATGTCTGAGTGTTGTCGACTTGAACAGTGCCGGCGGGAGATCTCCACAGCTCGATGAAAGACACGGGCTGCAGCGCTAATGTATGGGAAGTACCCGGCAGTACAGTGTCATATGCGGAATACATTTGCATTACATATCATCAATAACCCTAACCCTTCTCCTTGCTTTTCGTGCCTGAGCACCCGCTACACTACAGAGGTAGTGTCTCATTCACCGTCAGGGGCAGACGATCTTTCCATGACCATAGCTCCAACCTCACCATCTCGATCGCCTCACAACCGCTCACCTTACCTCTACACCCACGCCACTTTATCAAAACTTTCTGGAAGGACTCTCCGTTTAATCGCCTTCTGGAATCTGCAGGGTTTTTCTTGTTTCACAAACTTAGACCTAGAATTCCTCACAAGTCCTTGTCAGCGAGAAACCCGCCCCCCCGCATGCTGTGTGTCCAAATACAGGACAAACATTCTCCGACAAAAAGAACCTCCATCCCGGTCAACATTCCCACCGGGTAACACGGTAATCCCCCCGAGGCCAATGACAACATCCATGCCATTCTCCCGGATGGGCAACCTGCCCGCTGTTAGACGGCAGCATCTCCTTGCCGAGTTGTAGGTACCATACAGAGCCCCAAGCACAGCACGCAAGCCACCAGGAAACTGGGCCTGTTCGTGGAGGATCATTTAAAAGGGCCAGCGGGCTAATGACCACGGTTTCACACAGTGCCGGTCTTAAACAGGCATGTCCAAATGGCGTCTTCGTCAGTCTCACGCCCGGTGACCCGAATCTGTGGTCGGGCGTGATCTTCGTACGCAAAGGTAATTCCAGCGCAGTCACTATTGGCAAGCCCAAGTCAGGCAATCCAATGGAGATGGACAGAAGCCAAGCCGCCTTGTTGGTGATATGGAGGGAGAAAGTGAGTGTGTAGAAGTACTGACATCTCATGTCTCGGTTCTTTCCGTAGGTCCATACGCCAACGCCGTCCTCCGCTTCCAGGTCTCCTTCCCGGACTCGTATCCGAACCTGCCGCCCCTGGTTACCTTCTCCACAGACATGTTCCACCCCCTTATCACGCCTCTTACCACGTACATGTACAGCACCGACGTCCAGCACAACGGTACCGTCAGTGCCACCGACGAGGAGCGCCTCCCGCCCGGAGGCTTCAGTCTACGTCATGGCTTCCCGCACTGGTTTGGTAGGGCCAGTCGGTCCCGTGGGGAGCGTGGTAGTGGCGATCAACGAGGAAGGCCGCCTGCGTCGCTACAGATGACGCCCCCACCGGACACTCGCAAGGTCCAGACCGGAAACAGATCCGAAGATGGGACCAAGAATGGCGGAGGGACGGAAGGGACGCCGGAGTCTACCACCGAAGCCAACGCAGATGCGGCTTCTGACTGCAGCAGGTCAGCCGCCAGGCGGGACGTTTCAACCTACGAGGTTCTCCGGTACATCCGCAGCACCTTTGATGATGCAAACGTTCTTGACTCAGTCCCACTTGAGGCGGCTGGCAATCCGGGCGCCTGGCATGCGTGGCGCACTCATCGGCGACAACAGGCTGCCAATGTGACTTCTTCCCCCGCTTCTGTAAAGTCTGATCTGGACTCGAATTCGATCAAAATAGATGAGACCATTACAAGTCCTTCACCAAGCGGAACTGCTGAGACAAGTTCAGCCACATCGACATCGGCCGCACCAAAGCGTCCTGACGAGTGGAACTGGGACGGTGTTTGGGAAGAGAGGGTCAAGAGAGGTATCGCGACTAGCTTGTCAGAGCCGGTCTTGTTTGGAAACGCCGGGGCGGCAGATGAAGTGGTTAGTCAGCGACGTTGTGTCAATCTCCCCAGCTTTGAAATCATGGGCTATTACTAACGAGGGTGTACCGACAGATCAATTTCATCAGCATGGAGGAAGCAGATGTCGAAGGAACAAAACAAAACCTCCTTAGAACCCTTGGTGCTATACCTTAGTGACTGCCACCGAAGGAGTTCCACAGCTCTAGTGCAAGTTGTGTGTACCTTGCCCCGCGAAGGGTAGCACTTTCCCTGGGAACCCGCAGGGACTAGAAACTGGTTTAGGACGGAAGCAACTGCGAAACAGGCGTTCCTCCCCTCTTCGCCTTCTTCGGGGAGATGGGACGTGACGATGAGAGCAGGTCAGAGGGCCTTGATCAAGACCGTCAAGCGCTGAAACTAAACCCAACTTGACCTAATCCTAATATACCCGGACATCATCAGAGCGGACAGTTCGAGTGTTGTCCAAGCTCGACGTTTTGTGGAAGAACGACGTACATGACTAGCAGTAATCTTTGCAAATACACTTCGGATACATTTTCTCATTACCATACCAATTGCAAGCCGTACACAAGCCGTCCAGTCAGCAAGATCACCGTACCTGACCGTGGACATTGTTCTGAATCCGACCTCGGTACCGCTTTGCGTCCAAAGCTCTTGCTAACGTCCCTGTCAGCCACGGCTACCGTCGACATGACCGGATCCTTTCCGCGAAATCACCGAAGTAACCATCGATATGTCCGTTCTGTTGAGGATGAGGTCATACCGAAGCCACTGCAGATCGTCAAGCGCTCCGTGAGCTCAAGCACAACAGATAAAAGTTACCAGCTGCCATCGGCCACACGATGTGACACACGATGTGACAGCGCTGGAAGCTTCAAGTCTGATGCAAGCATGGACAGCATGTCGGAGCCACCAGGGCGGAACACATCCCTCGCTGTACCAAAGACCAGAGAGAACAAGGCACTTGAGCACGCCTCTACTTCAATGGTCAACCTTCTGGAAGGGTATGAGCAATGTCAACCAGTGAATCCCGTCAATCCCTTCCAGTCGAACCGTAAGTAACTTGCTGCGGACCAAGGCCTCTTCATTGACTCGATATAAGCATACAGAATGTCTCGACGCTTATCTAAAATGGTGCCTCAATGGCCAGACTTGCTAACTGGTTTCAGAACACAATAGAGTTACTGATCTCGCATTCGAGTTCTACAGAACCGACTCTTGTACAAGTCTGCGTAATCAGCGTCCTCGAATGAGCCCGTCGCCTTGCAAAACAACCAGAAGCCCAAACTTTCTGCTTCAAAGAGCCAGGCAGCTGATCACAGACCACAAAGACTTGAAAAGCGAGCGCGAAAGGGGCGGCAACAGGAAAGACATAATCTTAGCTGCTTGTGCCAACACATCTAGGCCTCAAACTCCGACTCCATTATCTCGAATGGCTTACATTATGGGACGAGAGGAAAGTCAATCATCACCACGCCTTCAAAGTTCTCAGAGTGTATTCAACTTGAACGCGCAAAGCCTCGGTAATTCTATTGCAAGTTGTAGAGAAGAAAGTTCTCATTCGGTACTCGAAACTGGAGAAAAATCACAACGAGGTCACTCTAGCGCTTCGCACTCGGGCTCGCCTGGTCAGTCTGCGGAAAAGCCATTCATGCTCGTGCCCAAAGTGATAGTCACTCCGGAAATCAAAGCTCTGGAGAATGGAGTTACATCGCTATAGGCGGCGGTGCAGCTTTCAACACAGCTTAGCCATTTCAGCGCACCAAATCATCAGTCTAGAATTTCCCCTCAAGCGCGAGATGATTACAATGACAGCCTAGTCTTACCAGGTATGATCGACAGGTCCATTACATGCCAGGCAATGTCTCGGAGGAATTCGTCCGTGAATTTGAAACGTACTGACCATAGTATCCTTCTACGTACAGATGCGTTAGAATACGGTTGTCTCTACAATTTGTCGATTGGAATACTTCCCACAGACAACAGCGAGGTCATTGAAGTCATAGACGACAAGGCATGCGCAAGGTATACGCCCTTCCAGACTCACTCCTAACATTGATCCAATTTGAATCCCATTAAAAGTCTATTTTGTGTGGATCTAACCTTCAACATAAGGACCACCCTCTATCTTGGCTCGAGGCTACTCCTACTGGTGCATGTTCGTCTACTTCCTACTGCCCTTCGATGCAGTAGCAGAAGTAAGCGCCACAGGAGACAGAGTTCTGATGATCTCATTGAAGATCTTGAATATCATCTGGGCGGTACTAAGCTCGATTTCCTACAGGTCCGTATTAGGTACCAGCACTCTGGCTTTTCGCAGACAACAGGGCTGTTGCGCAACAATACGATGGATGGCATCGTGAGCCAGGAGACCATGGTAGAGACTACGGCGGTTGCTGCCATCGAAAGAAAAGGTTCATCATCGCTCTGGTCGCCGCGCGACGTGCTACAGCCCAATCCATTATCTGAAATTATCGCAAATCATTGGGGCGCGGATACGAAAGGTGATGTAATACACCGCATACTCACTTCCCGCTCCTCACCGCCACAGAGAAGGGCAAGGAATTTCCAGCAAACGTCTCTGCTTGTCCATTCGTATGACGCTAGCGGCACAAGTAGTGCATTTTCCATCTCTTCTGGTCAAGATACAAATCCGATCCCAAGAGCTCACATACGTTCTGATATACCGAAACAAGGCCAGAGTGCACTCGCCGTTCGTTCAGCAAAGATGCCAGCAGCAAGGTTGACTAATGTGAAGGCAAAGGAGTTAAAGAGCGACAATGTTGTCAGACCTTTCGCTCCGCCTACACGTGCAGCGCCTCTCATCCCAATAAGGCAGACGAGCCTCAATACCAGGACGCATGCTCCCAGTTTTTCGGAGGCCGAAGGAGGCCGTGGCAGCCAACAACAGGGCACGTTACAGTCTTACACGAAAGACTTCTGGTTTTTTCCAGGCGACGAGTCAGATTCGTCGGGAAATGATTCTGTACCAAAAGCTGCTGCCGAAGCAGCCGGCTATTCTGGTCGGGAAGCCAACATGCATGCGCACGGATCAGTGATTCGCGAAATCCGGACAGTCGATGAGGCTGTTGTAGGACGACTTTCCAGAATTGCATCGATCTCTTTTGCTGAAGCCTATAAGGGTGGGGATTACCAATCGCAGCATCTTGAACATGATGAGCACGGAATGTTGAGTGATGCGAAAGAGAGAGTGACACCAGTATCAGCACGCTCCTCATACTTTGATCAAACAAACTTGGACTCTTTCCAGTTCACGCGCACGCCAGGAACCGGCGGAAGTACGGATAGTATAATAAAGAAGAATGAGGGCAGCTGTATCAAGGCCAGCGGCAGTAGTGACGATAACGGACGCCTGGAGACGAACGAATCGGTTTACCAAGGTACTGACAGTCTCCGGACTCGCGTAAGGCCGTCACGACATTCATACTCTTCATCTCTTGGATCATCATCGGTAGTTGCAACAGCAGCAACTTCTCGACAGTACAGGCGGAGAGTGAGTGCAAAACAGCCATCGCCCCCTCCTCCACGGCTCTCGATTTCTGGCGCTTCTTCCTCTCCAGAAGGGATGTCTAGAACAACAAGCCTAAGCCGAACTTCATCTATGACCACACGCATAGCAAGCCCTGCTGACTTTGACGCCATGGAGTTTGGTCTTCTTGACACTGGACGGAGCAGAGCCGGACAAGGAATGAGCGCAACAACAAGATGCGGGTGGGGAGGAGGATATGATGGTGGCCATAGCGACCAAGATCCTCGAGACACGGAGTCCTATAGTATGGATGTTGGCTTCACGATACAGACATTACCGTCGCGGAATAACCGACAGAGTCGAGTAGAAAATGGTTCTGGAGGGTTTCTCGGCATTGACCGTGTTCGTCAAGTTGCCGGCAGTGTGAATGGACCGAACAAGCTTCGGGGTAGAGTAGCAGCAGTAACAGCTAGATACGAAAATGGAGGAGGTGCAGGAGGAAGCCTGGATGACAGGGCAGGTAGCAGTACCGGTAGTTGGAAGCAGAGAGGGGATCAAGAGAAGGGGATGAAAGGAACGGAAAGGGGAGAAAGAGCGCGTGAGAACAAGGACAAGGAAAAGGAAAAGCAATCGGGGCGTTGGGCATGGCCGATATGGTGGTTATGATGAAAAGACAGGTGGGTTTACGTTGAAGGGAAGCATCCATACGTACATGGTAAAAAGTGAATTCATTCCAACTGTCTATAAATAAAACCATGCCCTCTTATGGATCCGACGGCCATAGCTATTTTGCCATCGGTTGTATTGTTCTCACTGAGGGTGCATGTTCAGGACTCGCTGTTGATGACTGCTGCTCCATATCCGGGCTCTGCGGTGCTTGAGCGGACTCTCGTGTATCAGGTTCTAGCCCGGCGGTTCTAGTGCCCGTGCCCTTTTTCCACAACGGCCTCCCGTCATCATCAAACTCTGCCCACTGGAAGAATGAGCAGGCCTCTTTGCCCGGCTGATTCCCGGCGTGACACATCCAGAAATACCTGCCCCAATTCTCCCTCTTCTTCTGCACCACCCGCAGAATCGTAGGGATTCCGCAAGCGCACCGCGGTGTGTACCGCGGGTGAAACTCGGGCCGATAATCACGGTACGTGACGTTGATGCGTCGCTTGCCCGCAATCGGGTGTGGATCGATGGCCTGCGCTGGCGTCACGCAGTGCTTCCACTCCTCTTGCATGTCGGCGTGCATGACGAGGAGGGAGTTGTGCGGGAGGTGGATGGAGATTTGACCTTCATTCAGGGAGTCGAGGTTGGCGTTGGACGTGGTACTGGAGGAGTTACCGTCTTGGTCCTTATCCTTGGGCAAGATCCTCCGCACCCGAAACTCCCTTGCCACGCCAAGCGAAAGAGACCCGATGACGGCTCGCGGACCAAGATAAGTCAACTGGTCGCTGTGCCAGCCGACATTCTGTTCCGGGCCATCGTACAAATTCACAAACGCCGCATTGGGCGACCAACGGTCGGGGGACTGGTACTTGAGTTTTTTACCGCCGTACAGGTGATGAGTCCGGATGCGCTTCTGGATCTCGGTATTAACGGCGTCCTGCACCAACGGCCGCACTGTTTCCAGCTGAGGTGTCAGGCGGCGGATATCGGAGAGGCGCGCGCCGTTGTAGAAGTAGGCCGATTTTTGCTCGGCCAGCTCGTAATCGCTCCCGACAAAGAAGCAGGATGTGTGGGGGCTAGAGACTACGTTATCGAAGAGCTTGAACGTGGCTTTGCCGAAGGTCTTGGCTTCTTCCAAGAGTTCTACCAAGAGGCTGTTGGCGACCGAAGGGGGGAGGAAGTTGTGGATGACGGTGCAAGGGGTGTGGGTGCTGATGTCGGAGGGGTCGTAGAGATGGAGTGTTGCGCCTTTCCGGGAAAGGAGCTTGGGTTTCTTGGGGATAATACTAGCACCGCCATGGTCGCCATCGCCGGTGGTAGATGGAACGGCGAAAGAGCGTAAAGAAGCCTGTGAAATAATACCTGACGACTTCTTCTTGGCTATCTGCCCTGCGCCCTGGGCACTTTTCAAAGCCTCCGTGGTGGCTTCCACGGATCCATCGTGGGTGATTAGAAGATCCAGTAACGCATCATGACCGAAGTCTGGATGCAATGAAGCAAGTATGGCCAGTTTGATATCGGTTGATTCTCCATCGCCATCCGGAGTGTTGTCAATGGGATTATTGAAGGCGGTGATAGTCTGCTTTATTTGCGTGGTGTCCACGTTTTCCTCCAGCGTCAACTCGGCTTTCCTCTTCCCCCTCGTTATGAACCTGTCCATTGCCACGGCTTAGAGGAAGGAGTACAAAATCTCGACATGTTGGAGTGTCTGTTACCATGGCCGGGTTCACGCTGGTTAGATGCGCGTGGGATGAAAGATGAACATGGATTTGTATTTTCAGACGCGTCCTTGTTACGAAGAGGAAGGAGGGGGACGTGATTGAAAGTGGCCAAACACGCGCTGTCACGGGGACACGTCGGTACTTATTTCTAGTGTGCACTATATTTTACGTATCCTGGGGCGACGTCATGGGTAGGCGCTATCCCTTAGAGAGTTAGCGAGCACATCCATCCATGCTGTGGGGCTCACGCCGTTACGGCCCGGGGCTTCCACGCCCGCGGCAGGGGCAACGTGCCGACCAGATATGGATTGGATGCCAGGCGGGCTTCCGGGGTACCCCACTAATATCCAGATGTAAGCTGACAAGCCGAGGCTTTCCCCACGGCGTTGTCGCTGTTTGGCGTTCTTCAATTAGTTTCCAACCAGCTTTCCATCCCGTCACAGTAAGTTCTGCCAACACCTACACCCGACGCCCGTTTCAAACCCTACCGATACGTCCAAGCCGTCGCCGTCATTTCCAGGTGCAACGCCTCATCTCGCGACCGTCGCTGGCAGATTCATTAGGCTGTCAACCACTCACGTCGGCTAAGAGGTCGTGCGCCCATTGCAACGCCAACCTTTTTACAGAGACCTCCTGATGGGCAGCACATGACAAGCCCACGTTTCTCGACATGGCGTCCATGCTGGAATTTCGTACCCCGGGCTACAATCCTTACGCCGTCAAGTACTCCCCATACTACGACTCACGCCTTGCTGTCGCCACTGCCGCCAACTATGGCATCGTCGGCAACGGTCGCCTCTTCTGCCTGGGCCTGAGCGCAGCCGGCGTCCAGTGCGAAAAGACCTTTGAGACAAACGATGCCCAATACGATCTTGCCTGGTCGGAGCTCAACGAGAATCAGCTCATTGTCGCTTGCGGCGATGGCTCCATCAAGCTCTTCGACCTGGGGGTGGAGAACTTCCCTGTCATGAACTTTCACGAACACAAGCGGGAAACGTTTTCGGTTTGCTGGAATCCCGTCACCAAGGACAGCTTCATCTCGAGTTCCTGGGATGGCACCGTCAAAGTTGTATGTGCTCATCTCTTGTGTTCCTCCCACCCACCATCGTAGCATCATGGCCGATCGACTTGCGCGCTGGCTTACAATCCTCCTACTCTGTCTTCAGTGGTCTCCCACGCGCAACGCCTCCCTCAAGACCCTCCCCATTGGTTGCTGCACCTACAGCACCTCCTACTGCCCCTCGAACGCCGCCCTCGTCTCCGCCGTCTCCGCCGACTCTTCCCTGCGCATCTTCGACCTACGCACGCCCGTATCGGCCAAGTACCACCTGACCAACGTGATCCCCGTGCACGCGCCGGCCACGGGCGGGTCAGGTTACTCGCGCCTTGCCGACGGCTCCATCTACTCGGGCACGGTGCCGAACGAAGTCCTGACGCACGACTGGAACAAATATAACGACACGGTGATCGCCACGGCGGGCGTCGATCGCGTCATACGCACGTTTGATATCCGCAACCCGGCCGGCGGTCCCCTGGCGCTCATGACAGGCCACGAGTACGCGGTCCGCCGCGTTGCATGGAGCCCGCACGCCAGCGACATCTTGGTGAGCGCCAGCTACGACATGAGCGTGCGCGTGTGGACGGACGGATCCACTATGCCGCAGCACGTTCAGCCACCGGTACCGAGCGGGCGCCAGCCTGACACTGTCCGTGCGGGAACTCAGTTGGGCCTTATGAACAGGCATACTGAGTTTGTTACGGGCGTGGATTGGTGTTTGTTCGGTGCAGGCGGTTGGTGCGCGTCGGCCGGCTGGGACGAGAGAGTGCTACTCTGGGATGCTGCGTCCCTGTTGCGTGGATGAAGAAGCAGGTTGTTTGAAAGAGGTGGAAAAACGTATTTGAGTTGATTGGTCTTTGAGTGGATTGCTCAGGCAAATTTACGTGGCAAACTGCCTGATAGTAAAGGAGTAGAAGATATGAGGGCAAAATCAAGACCGATCGACTATCGGCTGCTGAGAATCATTGCATGCACAAAAGCGCCCCCTCAGTTGCGCAGCGATACCCCGGGGAGTTTGTACGTCTAGAAGCCGACATTATACGAACAGAACAGACATGGTGACAGCGGACAGGAGATTTGACCAAACGTGTTCCTTGGCTGGAGCTTACGAAAGTAGGAAATAAATCGGTACAGGAATTGGGTTAAATTGACCGTCCCGACGCGAGAGTCGGTCAGTACGAGAGAAGGGGCGGGAAAGAGACAGAACATAATTGTATAAGGCATCTAGAGGATTAGAAGAACAGTATACCATGATTCGAGATGATGGTAAGCTCAAATTTCTACCCTTAGTATCGCTATGCGTTGAGACGTGTGGTACCAGTGTATTAAAGGAATGCAGTCAACTTGAGTATACATATTTGTCCATGACTATCTCTCTTGAGTATTACCGATACAGCTGGTGTCTCACCATCCCAGTTTGTGCTGTAACATCCAATTTCTTCCATTTGGCTTGGATCTTCTCAATCTTATCTCTTGCACCCCTTCCACTTATAGAATTTCTCGAGGGGTTCCCCAATATGGCTACAGACTCAACATCCTCGGAAATTCACGTCCACTTTGGCTTTCCGCCTCCCTCCCTCCTAATCCCAATAGCCCTGATCAATGGTTCAAATAGTACCACGCCTACCACGCACAAGATCGAGTTCCACACCTGAATGGCATACCACACCCACGCTCCCGGACTCGAGAACACAAATTTGAGCCAGTCATTCACCTGGTAAAAGTCTTCCTGCTTGGTGATTAGGTACCGCTTGCTGTTGTTGCCTCCATTGAAACCGTCGACTAGAGTCTCTGCTTCCTCGCTTGCTCGAGCAGAAGCCACGGGGGCGTTCTCAACAGCAACAGGGTTGCTTGGGTTGGGCGGGTGAGCCATGGGAATTCCCTCCTCCGTCTTCTCCGGTGTGGCGTCGCCGGCGGCTACCGAGGCGTAGCTGGGTCCTTCTAGGGAGCTTGAGTGGTCTGAATCGTTGTCGGTAACTTGTTGTTTTGCCAAGGCGTTGTTGTTCTCACTGAGAAGACGGCGGCGTGGGTTTCTGGACTTGTTGTGATTATTGTTGAACTCGTCTTCGGGGACGAGGTGAAGGACTGTGACGAGGCGGACGGGGGCTTTGTGAAAGGGGAGAAACCATATGGTGAAGGTTTGGGCAACGTTGACGTAGAGAAGGGAAGATTTTTGGTCAAAGACTGGATAGTGGCAAAATTCATTAGTTATTCGAGCTTTTATCTAGGGCAGTGGTTTGCATGCTGATGTGGAGAGATGCACTTACCGGCTGATTCGACTTCGATATCAATCTTGGGACTCAGAATCTTGTACCTGGAAGTACACTTTTAGTCTACCTATTCCTGGTTGTACATATTGGCGCATGGTATAAGGCCAAGGACACAGCATACCACTTATAGATGTACTGAATAATCTCTCGGGAATTTAAAAGGCCATATCGGGGAATGTAGATATTGTCAAAATGGGGAACGCGGCAGAAGGGGTGGACGAACGACGCCGACGGCGTAAAGTAACGACTAAGGGTATCTTCTTGTTCTTGAGGGCTTCCCTGGCAAAGGGTGCCAATGACTCGGCGGATGTCCTTCACTGTTGTTTTGGTTAATCATCGTCGAGTCCCGTACTGCTTCTTCCGCAGCCCAAATTGGTGCTTACCTGGATGCTCCATGTCGTGTGGTAGTACTTGCAATTGCTGCACTGGAGTTGTCGTATACGAAGACGAGTCTTTGGATTGATTATAAAACAGAGTAGCGGCTTGAGCAATAATGTAAGTATATCCTGCAAAAAAAGGGAGTTGATTTCGAATGAACTAATAAGCAAATTTCACATGAAAGGTGGTGCAACTCGCTGGTGATGTCATTGAAAACATGGTGGGGAATTGGGCTTATTGGTTAGGTCGTCGGAAGGCGCCAATCCAGCACATTGCGGGGATCTCGGTGGGTAATCTGCCGCCCTGTTAGGCACGGCAGGAACGGGACAGGGGCGTCGGCATTTGCCTGTGTGGGTGTCAAGGGAAGTCGAGCCGTTAAATAGGGCAGCTGCATTGCAGCGCATGTGAAGCATGTAAGTGCCCTACCCATCGTTAGGTAAGTAGGTAGGTTCACTCAGTACCCGACAGTAGCACCACATTGTGCAAGACCAGGGAATGAACAGAAACATGGAATGTTCCTCCTATTTACCAATGTCGATAGGGCTACATACTAGGTATCAAAAATTCAAGAGCAGGTGAAAGATAGGTGAGGCGCTCAAGACCCGCAATATCGATTCAAATGTCCCACTCCACTCGAAGGCTACAACTCCCCGCAACCATGATGTACATGTGGCACATGACGGAGAATACTGGAAATATACAAGATTGAAATCCTAAGGACTCGAAGTATTGGCAATCTCCCAAGATCGTGTTCGGCCAAGAGTCTGGAGTGCACAATATCCAATATTTCTTACACGGGTCACAGTGCGTGCTTTTATCCAATCTCTCGAAACAAGCCGGATCCGTTGCAGAACTTTATGACTTGAAAGTTCATTATTTCCAAGCCTAGACCATCCAACAGGATACATAACAATGCATCGCCCATTTCGTCGTACCGTGTCACACAAAGCCTCGTTCCTCATCACTCCCCATGTCGACCAATACTCCTCGACCTCCTTATCTCCCTCAACGGCTCATCCCCGCCCGCAAACTCACCTGGCCGAATGTCGCGATATCCTGAGCTCCTCCTCCGTCTCGGCGGCCCGGGAGGCGATGACACACTACTCACATCCTCCTCAACCACAATCCTCTCTCTCTCATGAGGATGCGAAGGCTCCGAGGTTTCCACCACAATCGGCCCTCTTTCCGGCGGTGACCGTGATCTCGCCGTCCTCGATTGCCTCCTCGTGCCCCTCCTCCTCTCCTCGACTACAATCCGCTCCGCAATCGCTTGTCCATGGCCATGTCCCTGTCCTATCGGCCGCGATTGGTGCCGCTCCTCCAGGATAATACCGTCGCCATGTCCATGTCCGTGAGCATCGCCAGACCTACCCCGGCGACCCGTACGACTTGTTTTGGTCCTGCGGATCTCCACCGTTTCTCCCCCGTCACCAGCCGAGGAAGTAGACCGTGATCGGCGCCTGCTGCTTCTCCGGTGTTTGTACATGCCACCGCGGACACCACCGCCAGCTTCGCTGTGTCGTGAAGAGCGGTAGTGATGCCGACTCCGCCGCGTCACTACCGACGCGGTTCCTCCGGATTCGCTGATTGCTGCTGAGTATCCGCCTAGGTTGATGCATGTGTAGATGAGGAAGAGGATCAGGATGAAGCCGGCGACGGCGCCGAGGGTGATGCCCACCACGGCTCCTGGAGACGGACTCGAGTAGAGTGCACCGTAGTAAGCTGGGATTGTGGAGGTTTCGGCGTATTGTCGCGGGAGTGCACGAGTGGATGGTGAGTTCTCGGAGAGGTGGGGTCCTTCGATTGCAAGTGTTGATGGATCTCCTGCGGCTGCAAAGACTGCTATCCTGGCTACCTGCGCGTGTGCCGACGGAGGAATTTCCTCCCACTTCTCTTCAAGATGCAAAGTTGATTTCGGGGCTGGATCGCGCTTATATGTTGGCGTTGAAAGCTCGAGGGACTCTTTGACAACGGAGTCGAAATTGCCTTTTTGCGCTATTGCATCGCGTTGGTTCGAAACTCGTTTCATTGGCGCCATCTGGATGGTTTACCCGGCTGATGAAGAGGTTAGGTAGTAGGTCGGGCTCTCAAGGGTGCGCACTGAGTAGTGATTGTTCGTCTCGATCTAATCCTTCGGTCTCGTCCGTTATTAAGCCCAATGCTTCGATCCAGCTCTCGCGTCCGTGATGGGCGGACAAGCCGAGACGCGCAACTGCCACTGGCTTTCAGTCTCGAAACCAGCTCTCAAGCGTACGGTTGCGACACGAGCAAGGGTAGCAGAAATTGTGACGACCGAAAGTGAGGACTATACAAGTGCGATGGAAACAATCCCCCGGGATTATCGACAGATAAGAGATGTTCGAGGGGAAATTTTCTAGTTTGCCTTGTGACGGAGGCGATGATCCAGTTGCTGCTACACCCAGACACTGCTTGATGTCACACAAACTGAATGGCTCGGTTGGTCGCAGATATACCTCTTTGGCCTAACGGCTCCCTTCAAGCTGCTGAAGCTCTCAGCCCAGCGTTTTCGGCCGCGCACAGCAACTTTGTAACGGGAGATCGGTTATGCAGCCAACAGACGGAATAACGATGCAAGCTGGACTGCTGGACGACGACTATAGCAGGATTGTTAGGTATGACACAGCCTGATATTCCCGCGTACAAACTTGACGATGTCTTTGAGGCCTTTGTTGGTTACAGCCGAGGACGCGAGAAATCTATTACGATAAGGGAGAAAGAAAGAACGCGAGGATTTCGCAAGATGGAAGAGTACCTTCCTAGCACCGTTGTCGTGATGTGGCAGAGTGGAGAGCTTCCTGTCTGCTGTGGGAGGCTGGGGGGGATGCGCCATCGGACCAGGGTTATCGTCGATTCGTTCCTATACTCAATCGCCTGTGCAGTCTTGGCAAGAGGTGTGTGTGCGTGCACACACACACACACACACACCGCACTTCTATATTGCACAACTTCGTTAAAATTTATTATTTTATAATAATTTCTATATTAATTTGAAGCTATTTCAACGTACAAAGTAATCACAATACTAATAATTAATTAAATTTATCGCAACAATACCTCCCAAAACAATCCTCAATTTAAAACCCGCCGGCGTAAAGCGATCCCATATTCGAAGCGGTACGCTAGTAGTCTACTTTGGTGAAAATTAAAACTAGGAAGATCCTAGCCTAATAATTCTATAATATACTTTATTCCGCCCGAGAAAAAAAAATTGTAAAATTGAATAATCTATTAAAATTATCCTTAAAATTACTCTACCTAAAAAAAAGGCTACTCCTATTAAAATTATTATTAAGAAGACCGCTATTAAAAAGACCGCCGTTAAAAAGGGAAAGGTTACTATATTAAAACTAAAGCTAATTGCTACGGTATTACGGGGAGTTGAGACCGTAGTCACTATTCTACTAAGTGACGGATTCGTCACTGACGGATTCGTCTCGAGAGAAGAATCCGGCAAGTGACGGATTCGTTAAAGGGATTGATACGTGGCGGATTCGTCACTGAGTAACGGATTCGTCTTGAGGAACCACGGTCAATCGCAACCTAGATCTCGTATTAATGAATAGTGTTATTAAGCAAGAACTTCTAGTTGTAAGTAATAATTAATTAATCGAAGAGAGGAATCCGTCAATAAGACGGATCCTTCTACAACTATCTATACCTGCTCTGTGCTATGTCGGGCTGCGCCGAGCCGAATCCGGCTTAGCACAGCCTAGTGTGCACAGACCCAGGGGAGGCGGATTCGTCCCCTAACACTAATCCTAATCTTAGAGCTGCTATTATCCTCCCCTAAGCTTATAATACCCGTTGAAATTTCTAGTAGTAAAAAGGACTCTAGTAATAATAACGAAGTTGAATAATAACTCCCTATCCGCTTTACCCTTAAGAAGTAAATTTTTAATACTTTATTTTATTTATTGGGCAATAATAATAGTAAAGTAACCTCCCTAACTAAACTAATTACTTTAATGTTACTAGTTTAGCCCTATATTATCTATAAGCCGGTTATTATAGTATTACTGCTACCGCATTCTAAATACCCTAATTCGATATAGGTTTAATTTAATATAGTTGGTTTATATATTATTATTAGTTGTACTAAATTACCTACTATTAAAGAATATAATTTATTTAAAGAGGTTAAGGTTGAGTAAAATAACGGCGAGTTCTATAAATAGCGGTTTAGGACGATACTACTTAGCGAAATCCTATATATATAGCAAAATTATATAGAAGATATTATTAGCAATAATATAGTTATAGGAATAAAGCAATTAGTCTCTTTATATAACGTTATATATATCGCCGCTACCTATAATAACCGCCGCGCCCGGGTTATTATATACAATAAAACTATTCCTAGGAAGGATTTTTATAATAAATATAATAATATTAAGTACAAAACCGTTATAAAGTCGTACCTCCACTATACTAATTAATACTACTATTTTACTATATTATTTAAATTTTAATTAACCGACCTATCTATTAATAAAATCCCTATTACCCTATCCTCCTATAGTAGTATACCTTCTACTCCTACCCCCTCTCGTAATTTAATTAATCCTTTTATTACCTTAACCCTACAAACGGTCGATATACTATTATTATAAGGGTTACGGATTCTAACCGGTACTAAGAAGTCTAAGCGTATTACAATAAATACTATACTAATAAAAGTTGAAAAGAATTTAAAGGAGGACCGGTAGTAAGAGGAGCGTATAGGGGTAAAGCTACGCGGTACTATATATTAGGAGCTGGTATAGGCATAAGTATACGGTTTTAACTATAAGTATAAGAATTATAATAAGGCTATTAAATACTAAATATATTATATTATAAATAGGAGTTTAATTTATTATAACCTTAATATTAAAAATATAAGTAAGTAAGTACGCGCTATATTGTTAAGGAAGGCTACGGTAGCTAACCCGCTATTTGAGTTGGTACGAAATATATTAAGTAATAAAGTAGCAACCGCTTTTAGCACTAGCAATAGTAGTAGTAAATATAGGGGAGGAGGTAATAGTCTACCGATTAATATTAATATTATTAATAATATTAATAGTAATAATAGTAGTACTAATATAGAAACTATAAATAGTCTACTACAAACTATACTAAAAAGGGACAATTTTAGAAGTCTATACTAACTATACCCTCCTTCCCTATACCCACTATACCCGCTACTATACTAGCATTTCCCTTTTTACTTTTAATATCCCTAAGTCCAATTACTTTATACTACCGGCGGCTCTATCGCTAATTCAACAATCGCTAATAGCTATAACTATAATATAGTAAATACTTTCTTCCTACTAAGTAAAGTAATAACTATTAATTCGTATATACTATTAAAGTATTTTATTACTATATTCCATAGGCACCCAACCAACTACAAAACTTTCGCTACTAAGTACACTAATACTAACCTTTCTCCTATTTTTATAATAACTATAATATTTATTTAGCTACCGGTACCACTATTAATTATACTACTATTAGTAGCGGGCAAGGAGGATAAGGGTAAAGAAATTAAAAATTCCCTAGTAGAGGTTAGAAAATTATTTATATTACATTTACCTATACCTTCAATTTTTAATTTTTATTTATTACTACCACCCCCCGCCCCGCTTAGTCGGCCGGCTAAAGAAATTATTACCGAATTCTTTATAGCGTTCTATAAGTGTTACTATATTAGATTATTAATTAAAATAGTACTAGTATATAGAATTTTAATTGCTTTAAAGAATAAACTCCGGAATAAGGAGGCGCTACCCAATTGTTACCGGATATATACAATTAGCTATAGAGTAGGGTGCTGGGCTGGCATAGAGTTCAACTGAGCCTTACCCAGTCCGGTACCACGGCTAGGGCACGCCTAGTGCTATAGATAGGTACAGGCCAGCCGCCTTCTATTGGCAAGCAGGCCGCGGGAAGTAGGACCCACCCCTACAAACTAGGGTGGATCCCTGCCTAGACTAGGGTCCTTATATAAAAGGATCCCTAACTGGGCCGGCCAATAGCCGCAAAACTTCCTACTACATCTCGCTTTCTTATTTTAATATTATTAATTATATTAATAGATATTTAGAATTAAGAGCAAACTTAGCGAACCGTAATATTTAATAACTATAATTAAAAGATCCAATTAATTAAATTACTCTTAATTAATCAATCCCTTAATTAGGAAGTCGCTTAATCGCCTCTACACACTACGCTTCCGATCGTTAAATCCTATATCTCTCTCCAGCGAGCATCGACCCTACAATTAACCCCCTTACCAGCCATCGCCGCTTTAATTATATTAGTTATTTACTTCCTTCTTTCACACTCTTACCTAATTATACTTCGGCCCCTTAGTAAAATCCCTATATACTTTCAATACTATTATTAATTAACTATACTACCTTAATTTAAATTATTATATAAATAGACTTCGGTATATACAATATAATCCCTTAATACGATAGGTATCTTCTATTCTAATAATTTTACTTCGGTATTTTTACTTAACAATTCTTTTTATTCTATATTTATACGGCTCTATAATTGTAACGTCAATACCGTCTATAATCCTAACTATAACTAGCCCTATACTTAGCTCTTTCGATAAGGAATTACCCGGCAAACTAGCGCTACTTCCTCCTAATTTTTTTAAACTAATTTAATATAAAATATTTAAGAACCCTATTAAACAAATTAATATTCAATTTAATTACAACTTTCGAACTATAAATATTAGACCTAGTAATACCCCTAGCTCCACTAGTCTAACTTTACCGCCCTTAATAAATAGCCCTAATAAGGTCGACCCTTTTATTATACTTCCCCTAATACCCTTAACTAGTAGAGTTCCCCTTAACTCCCGGAAATTATTTAACCTTATTCTAATATTAATACCCCAATTCAACGCTACTTTATCCGCTTTACCCCAATTCCGTCCTACAATTACCGAAGCCGAAGTTTCGATACCCATCCGAAAGATCTTATATTAAATTATATTAGGAGGCTAAGAGCTCGTACACAGAAGCACCTTAGCGGCTGCTACTCCCCTTCGTCAACCAACGCGTAGGATTATTAACGATAACGCCTATATTAGGTTAGGCTCGCGGGAAAGATAATCCAATACCGCGCCGAGGTGCCAAACTAGTATAAAGCTCTATAATACTCGTTAGTAAATAAATAGAGTTTATATAGGTATAAAAGAGGCTTAATAGAATATAATTTATTATAGTCGGTAATTATCAATATATCTTTAAATTAACCCCTAATTTACCATCCCCTACGTATAGCCACGACCGTAGTTACTTCAGCCTACCTTTCGCTTACGTTCCTAATAAATTAATAGTTCTTCCTTTAGGAATTAAATTAATACTATTAAAATATATATATATAGTAACCGGTCTATTTCTTATACTATTAAAGCTATTCCTTATCCCTCTTATACTACTACCCCTGTAGTTACTATAATTAAAATAACCTAACCTCCTTTACCTTTATTATAATAATACTAACCTACTATAAAATCTATCGAAGAAAATAATAATAAAAACTACCCCCCTACGCCGCCCCAAACTCCCTATTCATACCCCTAAACCTCGGAAGCCAATAAGCTCGCACATAAGTAGTAACTATTCGAATTTTAATTCACCGCAATTAAACTCTTCTTTAATTACTTCCCTTCGTATATATTTTAGTAGGAATAATTCGCTTTCGTAGGCCTTATCGAATAAAACTTAGTAAGAAACTACCTTTTTATCCCTACTAGGTTCTATTATTAGAATTACTTCTTCTATAACTAAATTTATATTTCTACTATAACTTCCTTTACTACCCCTTTATTAATAGCCATCGCTATAACCGCCCCTTTATTAACTATAACTATATTAGCCTATATTAAATACTATCCTAAATATAATATTACTAAATTTACTAGCGAAAGTTTCTTATAATTGCAAAATTACTTTTACAATATCGATATATACTTTTAGGAATACCCCTATACTTCCCTCTCGTTCGCTATTAACTACATTAAGAGTAATCCCAAAAATATATAAATTAAATATATATTAGCTTTCCGTAGTAAGCCCGGGTATAATATTATTTATAATATACTTATATAGAACAACCTCTATACTTTTTTAGAGATTAAATATAATAGTAATATTTAGGCTATTAAATAATCCGCTTTTAATAAATTTAAATATATATAATAAAGCGCTTCAAAAACCGTTCGTAATTTTTATAACTATTATTATACTAAAGAACTTAATTTATTATACAATTAATCGGAATATACTCAAATCATTATTTAAATTAACTAATTGTACTTTCTCTTTAAATAAAGTATCTTCTCGATAATTAGTATTAATATAATAAACGAAGTAGTAGCGTACGTAGAACGGTTAAAAGGCTTAGAGAATATTAAATTATTCGTATTATATTACTAAAATTAAATATCTTTAAAATATAATCCGTCGTCTTCTTTATCTTTATATCCTCCTACTTTCTTTTTAAATATCCCTTCTTAATTATCCTATAGTAATAACCCCTCCGATTTTCCCCATCGCCCCCCTACCGCTTTTTAAATAAATCCCAATTTTATTTATTCCCTTTATTATTAGAAAAGCTATATATATAGCCGGTACACCTAGCTAAAGCTATTAAATATTTACTATAAATATAGTATAATAGGCTATTTTATAGTAGTATACTTAAACCGAGCTTATTACAATTACAATTAGGTCGGCCATCTAATACGGAATTACCCTATTCTTATAAATACCCCTTTGTATAGAGTAAACGTTAAATTAATTACAATTAGAGTAGTAGCTGTAACCGCTTAAGATAATACGGGTAGATTATAAATGTACTTAGAGATAAGGTTATTAATAAGGATTTATAGAGATTAGTAGAGTATACGAAGGTTAATAAATTCGAATGCGGAATTAAATTTAATTAATAGGTATTTATTTCTATTAAATATAAAAATTAATTTAATACCCTATCGTTTTATTAATTTCTCCTTTCAACCTATTCCTATATACGGTACGACTACCTATTTTATTAGAATACGTAATTCCTATAGTATTAAACGGACAAAGCGAATTACTTTTACTATAATTAAATCCCCGGTTATAGAAGTTATCTTTAATTACCTTTAACTTTATAAGTAGAACCCTAATATTAATTGAAAGCGATAATCGTTTTAGTTTCGTATTAAAGCCGGTAATTTTATATTAAGTATAATATTAGCGAAGGAAGTATATAACGTTATAACCGTCCTAACGGGGCTATAGTAGGATTTAATTTTATTATTAGACCCTTAAAAAATAATAAGGGTAGAAGAAAGTTTCTACCTTCCTGTATATATAAATATCCTATTCGAAATCCCCTCTTCCTTAGTATTAGAATTTATAATTTTACCTATTATAACAGAGTCGGCCGAATCGTTTCCGGTCCCTACCCCCCTAGTAAAGGTTTTTCGAATAATATTTAATAGCGTCTACCCTACCCTAGTACCCCCTACGGAACTAATATTATTATAACTTTTAAAATTACTAGAGGAAATAGAAGGCGAACCCGCCGTTCCTAAATTAATTATTCTATTAAAATATAAAGAGTTTAAATTAGTATTCGAAACCTCGGTTATACCCCTACCTTAATATAATTAATTAAAGTATTATATTAATTTAATTAAAGGGGAATCGGCGCTTTAAGGACCGATTTATATATTGAATATTAAAGAATTAAAAATATTATACGAATAATTAGTAGAAGTACTTTAAAAGGGATAAATTCATTCCTCTATTAATTTAACGGGCGCTCCTATTATCTTTATTCTAAAGAAAAATAGAAAGTTAAGGCTCTACGTTAATTTTAAGGCGTTAAATAAAATTATAAAGAAGAATTATACGGTACTACCCTTTATTTAAGAAATTCTAAATTGGTTATTATTAGTTAAAGTTTTTATAAAATTAGATTTGAAGGATGTGTACTATAGAATTCGGATTCGAAAAGGAAACGAAGAGAAAATAGCGTTTTATACGAAGTACGAGTACTATAAATTTTTAATTATATTAATAGGATTAGCGAACGTACTAGTAATATTTTAAATATATATTAATAATATATTAGTAAGGCTAATAAATACAATATATATTACTTACTTTAATAATATTTTAATTTATAATAAAAGTGAAGAAAACTACGTTAATTATATTAAAGAAGTCCTTTAACGGCTATAAAATCGTAACCTCTATGTAAATTTAGGTAAATATGAGTTTTATATAAAGTGGGTATTATTTTTAGGATATATTATCTCCCCGGAAGGTATATCGATAGATTTAAAGAGGGTTATAATAATTGTAGAATAGGAAGCTCTAGCGAACGTTTATAATATTTAGGTCTTCTTAAAGTTTACCGGATTCTATTAACGCTTTATAATATTATACTCTAAAATAATAGCGCCCTTAATAGAGTTATTAAAGGGGAATAAATAGAGGCTATTTAAATTTATAAAGGAAGTGGAAGAAACGTTCGTAGAATTTAAAAAACTATTCTAAGAAGTTCCTATAT